>NC_059537.1:14091794-14423340 GCF_905220415.1 Colias croceus
GTAACATAAGCTTCATGCGTTTTTTTGCATACACTTCTTTAGAAGGATCCTCTTTCATCATGTTCGAAACCAATTCCGAATAATATCCACGCTTCGGAATCGAATCTCTCTCGTATTGTCATAAACCACATCATGGTATTTGATTATTTTCTTCTTACTGAATGTTACACTCATTTTAACCTATTTATTGAATAAAACATGACAGATAACATCAAAGAGTATAATGTATATATAGGGCATAGAGAGCAATAGAGAGCCCTCTTGAAGCATATGAAGGCAAACCTATTTGACTTTGACATGCGACAATGCGCTCTCTGGATTTTGGGGTTAAAACTAATTCTATATACCTACGTATACATATACGTAATACTAATAACTAGGTATATACCTACCTATTTTTTTTTTTACTTGATAATTTAATATGTTGATAGTTGAAAATTGAAATCAAACTCACATATATTTGCGTCGTTATTGAAATAGGAGAGCTAACTGAAATATCATTTATTTTCAACATTTAAGAAATAAGACTAAAGATCTAAATGATTACGAAATAGATGGTATTTTAAAGATTTAGGTGATTTAAAAAAAACTTTTCACTTATAATAATAATTACAAGATTATTAGTATATAAATTAGTTTCACTAAATGAATATTACCTACGGAGTCTATAAAAATAAGATATTTGGAAGTGCTAAATATTATTCGGTCAAATTTCTTAAAACATATTGAAGTAGGTATGTACTTACTAAGAATAATGAAGAAAACGACATTAAAAGAAATTAATACTTTATTTTTTAAATGCTTTCACTGTAATATTACATTTTATATAGGTACCTAAAACAAAACTGTCCGTGCACATAATTTTCAGTAGAAACTTTTGAAAGCCTGAACGTAGGGCTCGATTCAACGCACTTTCACCACACTCACGAGGACTAGAAACTTCACACGATTATCAACAAAATGAACTAAATAATAAGTTAATAAACTTCACGTATAGTAGCCGCCATTTTATGACAGAATTAACAAAATAATATTTTGTGATCTGCGAATTGCGATGTACTAACAAAATATTTTGTTAGTCAATGTTACCAATTAATAAATCATATTTTACACTTTTCATGTTAATTAATAAAATGTTTTCAATATAATTATTAAATCACACGCAGTATTTTTTATGTAAAATATTTTCCTGAATTAAAGTTCTATAGGATAGTGAATTAAAAATCTGAGATAATTGTTCTAATTCATTTAAACTTTGAAAATAGGGAATATAGAAAGGTTTTCATTTATCTTATTTTACTACATTGATTTCTTATAGACAACACTGAGAAGCTTTCAGAAAATGTTGCAAGTTTATTAATTTGTTACCATATGAAAATATGAAACGATTAAAATCGCAAAATTATTTAATGGAATTTAAAAAAAAAAGGTAAGCTTCGCATTCGATCTATTAAAATAAAATAATGTTTCAAGAATAACTGCCATTTATTTAAATGTCTTTATACAATTTCCGATAACTTTAGAAAGTGCGATGCCATCTTTTGGGGATTTAATATAAACTGATTTAATACGTTTTTACACGCCAAAGTATAGATGACGTCGCTTTCTTTAATAAATGTCAGTTTGTTCTGGTGTCCCCCCCCTGGATAACATGACAGATGTCAACAGCTGAGTGAACATCAGCTCTTAGTTTTAAATTCAATAAAATATATTATATTCAATAATTAGTGGTAAAAACAGTAATAATTAGTATTAGTTAACTATATTATCAACGTATGTGTATTAATTTATGTGAAGTACGCATTTATGTGACTGAAGCAACGTTTTCGTTAAATTTCGTGGCCAAAAACAATTTAGTTTTAAAAAGCTAACCTACCCTAACCTAACCTAACCTAAACACAAACCTAACTACATATTAAATCGTCACACATAAACCTAACTATTATTACATTGAGGTTCAAATTTATGTCTATCAAAAATTAACACCCTCTTTTGTTGTTGTCGTTGTTGATGTTGTTGTTGTTGTTGTTGTTGTTGTTGTTGTAGTTGTTGATGTTGTTGTTGTTGATGTAACCTAACCTAACCTTTTTTTTTATAGTGGGGAAATCTTCCAAAGATACCCACGGCCCCCGGGGAAGGAGCCAAGGGTTATGTTGGATTCTTACCGACTAAAACCCCACTGTGTTCCGTCGAGCCGCGCAGTTAGCCGGGGCCGCGGGTACTCTTAGAAATCGAACCTAACCTAACCTAACCTAACCTAAACACAAACCTAACTACATATTAAATCGCCACACATAAACCTAACTATTATTACATTGAGGTTCAAATTTATGTCTATCAAAAATTAACGCCCTCTTTTGTTGTTGTCGTTGTTGATGTTGCTGTTGTAGTCGTCGTTGTTTTTATTGTTGTTGTTGTTGTTGTTGTTGATGTAACCTAACCTAACCTAACCAAACAAACCTAACTACATATTAAATCGTCACACATAAACCTAACTATTATTACATTGAGGTTCAAATTTATGTCTATCAAAAATTAACGCCCTCTTTTGTTGTTGTCGTTGTTGATGTTGTTGTTGTCGTCGTCGTCGTTGTTGTTGTTGTTGATGTTGTTGTTGTTGATGTAACCTAACCTAACCTAACCTAACCTAACCTAAACACAAACCTAACTACATATTAAATCGTCACACATAAACGTAACTATTATTACATTGAGGTTCAAATTTATGTCTATCAAAAATTAACGCCCTCTTTTGTTGTTGTCGTTGTTGATGTTGTTGTTGTCGTCGTCGTCGTTGTTGTTGTTGTTGTTGTTGTTGATGTAACCTAACCTAACCTAACCTAACTTAACCTAAACACAAACCTAACTACATATTAAATCGTCACACATAAACCTAACTATTATTACATTGAGGTTGAAATTTATGTCTATCAAAAATTAACGCCCTCGTTTGTTGTTGTCGTTGTTGATGTTTTTGCTGTCGTCGTCGTCGTCGTTGTTGTTGTTGTTGTTGTTGTTGTTGATATTGTTGTTGTTGATTTTGTTGTTGTTGATGTTACCAAACCTAACCTAACCTAAACACAAACCTAACTACATATTTAATCGTCACACATAAACCTAACTATTATTACATTGAGGTTCAAATTTATGTCTTTACTTTTACTACTTGGTACTTGTTACTTAGTATTTAAAAATGACATGAATATACCTTACCTATGTTTTATACCTAACCTAACCTTAACACACACACACACACACACACACACACACACACACACACACACACACACACACACACACACACACAGAAACCTAACTACATTGAGGTACAGATTTTTGTTGTTTTTTTTTTTTCGAATTTTCTGAGAAAAGAGAAACGAAACAGCTAATATATACAGGGTGTCCCCAAAAGTAGTGATGAACGAAAGCTGGGAGGTAGAGGACCTAGAGGGCTATCCGAATCACCCCCATGTATGTTATGCGATTTTTCGTATTTTCGGAGTTATAACATTTTTTTCAATTTTTCATCTATCGCTGAGTACGATGAGATTTTTATTTATGGTGACGTGAATTATTGCGCTAGATGCTTGATTTTTTTTGTGTGCTAAGCTGAAAGATAGCCCTATTCAGTATGGTAACATTTACTATCGTTAGATCTTCGAATGGAATAAAAAAAAGAATTAAATGCCAAGAAAGATAAATTAATTACCCAGTATTTCACAATTCAAGGGCTCATAAAAAAATAAAATCACATAAAAAAGTTTTCCATTTGGCTTTTAAAAATTTGCTCTATCTATCAGGTAGCTACCCTAAAAATTTCATTTTATTATTCGGAAGGCTTCATTCAAAAAATTGGAATCTAAATATGGTAAGTGCCAAAATTTTATTAACATGATCATTAAAACCAAATTAAAACCAATAAATAGGTGTTCAATTACCAGAATTTTTTAAAATAACCCCGCTGTTGCTCAATGCAAGTGCGACATCACCGTTAAAAGTTGTCTTTTAAATGTCTGAATGCCCTTTTATCATTTTTAATGGTTTCTTCTGCTACTATGAATTTCCGGATTATTTCATCCAAATTGTGGCATTCTCTCAAGTAGCAGAGGTCTTTTTAGTGTTGTATATATTACATAAAGTATTGATAGATTGCTCTTAATTAGGTCTGTAATTGGTAAAATAAACACATTCCTCCATGGAAGCCTTTAGGAGGAATCGATTGTCAAAATATTATATTAGGGTAGTTTGAGTTACTGAACTTGATCTTTTTATTAAAGTGAAACTTTTATTACATCGTCACAAACTTTTTGGTCTGTGTAGCGCATGTCGCGTGTATCGCGGCTGCCGAGTAGGTATACCTACTCGGCACGCGACATGCGCTACACAGAGCAGTGTTCGGAACCGTTCGAACAGTTTCACTTTTACCGTGGTTTCATAAAACCACACAACATTTTTTTTTTCTTCCAAAAAACTCAAAAGTGCAACTTGTGACCGGTACAGATGGATTGCTCATAATTAGGTCTATCATTGATAAAAATACCAGATTCCACCACGGAGGCCTTTACGGGGAATTGAATTTTATTAGGGTAGTTACGACTTACGATACTTGAACTTTTTATTTTTTTTCTTCCAAAAAACTCAAATGTGCAACTTGTGACCGGTACTGATGGATTGCTCTTAATTAGGTCTATGATTGGTAAAATAAACACATTCCTTCATGGAAGCCTTTAGGAGGAATCGATTGTCAAAATATTATATTAGGGTAGTTTGAGTTACTGAACTTGATCTTTTTATTTTTTTCTTCCAAAAAACTCAAAAGTGCAACTTGTGACCGGTACAGATAGATTGCTCATAATTAGGTCTATCATTGATAAAAAAAAACAGATTCCACCATGGAGGCGTTTAGGAGGTATTGAATTTATTAGAGTAGGTAGGTAAAATAAAAAGCTTTCGAATTTTTCACATTTCATGGGATGTAGCTCGAAAACGGCTGCGAATAGAAAAAAATTATTTAGGTACAACTTGTAGATAATTTTATGGCCTTTCAACTTTTCCTTGAAAGTTTTTCTCTAACATGTACCGTTTTTGAGATTTAAGCGAAAAATGAAAAAAATGGACCTTTTCCCCCCTCCCCCCACTCCGGGGCTCCTCCTAGTGTCCCGGGGTTTTAGTATGTTTATTACCTAGGGACTCCGGATATCCGTATCGGATCCGTATCGGATATCGGATTTCCGTAGAAACATCTTACGTTACTAACCCACGCACTCTAGACCCCCCTTGGAGGGACTCATTCAATGGACTATATGTATTTCCGAGCTAATCTCAGAAAGTACTGCATAGATTTACTTCAAATTTTGCAAGAATATTCCTTAGAGGTCGGGTGAGGATAGTTTATACATATTATCATGATATCACCTTCGGGGGAGGAGCTGTGAACCTTTATTTTTCTTACCTATTCTGTGTACTACGACAGCGTACAATCTAAAGACTCATGTTTAAATGTTGGTTTCGAGTAAGCCATGCTATTATCTAGCTTTACAAAATAAAAACTATGTCATTTACGTAATTTGGGCAGAGAAACAGATAAATCTTATTTAGCAGTATAAAGACAAATTTGAAACAGCGCCATCTATGAAGTGTTATAAAAATCAAACACACGTTAACTATTGGAAATTAATAATCAAATGACGCATATATAAATGTTGTTTGACAATATCTAGATTGACACTATAAAAATTATGCCATTTAGGGCCGATTTTTCAATGCCCAGATAAACAGCTAGATAGACTTTATTCTTCAGTTAACAAAATATTCAATTTTTCAATAGACGAATAGGACTTATCTATCGAATAACTACGTTATTTGAGGAATAAATCTATCCCATCAAAAACATCCTGTAAAAAACCCAAGTCTCGCATCTCAGTCTTTCTACCGTCAAAAGTTGTGAGATCCATTTAATACCAAGTCGGTTAATCTATTTAGTGTCTACTTGAAGGACCTTCTGTCTTAAGTTATTACATAAGTTATTATCATGCCAATATTAAAAATATTTAACGTTTTAAACAAATAGATCGACTTGGACATCGCATGAAAACAAAATGAATATTACAATATTATATTAGATTCTTTAGTCTCTCGCGCCTCACGCGATTGAAACTCTCGTTCCTGTTGGTCGCTGGCCCGTCGTGCTGTGTAGTGTGATACATACTAATAATCAAATCAAGCGATGTCCAAGTCGATCTATTTGTTTAAAACGTTAAATATTTTTAATATTGGCATGATAATAACTTATGTAATAACTTAAGACAGAAGGTCCTTCAAGTAGACACTAAATAGATTAACCGACTTGGTATTACATGGATCTCACAACTTTTGACGGTAGAAAGACTGAGATGCGAGACTTGGGTTTTTTACAGGATGTTTTTGATGGGATCTCACTTCTTTTTGTAGAGCCTTTCTTTTTGATACCATCTACTTCTAACGAATTTTGTTAAAGGTCTTATGATATTTTCTTATTTTTATATGTAGTCTTCCTCTTTTTCTTTTCCGGTACTACTTCTTGAGCTTTAGCCACAGTTTTTCTCAAAGCCCACTCCCTGTCTCCATGGGCTTTTCTCGGAGGCTTTGATGTCTCAAT
This sequence comes from Colias croceus, assembly GCF_905220415.1. Lineage (NCBI taxonomy): Eukaryota > Metazoa > Arthropoda > Insecta > Lepidoptera > Pieridae > Colias > Colias croceus. Next base: position 14,098,432 of record NC_059537.1, read on the forward strand.
TTTTGACAAGTCTGGGTAGTTGTTTTTACCATTGCCGTCGAGTACAGGTCGGCGTCAATGTAGGGGTCTCCGTGCTCGTCACACGTATACACTTTGAACTCGTCCCAATGCGCTACCACATACTCCACTATAGCAAGTCTAATCTCATACGACGACTCAGTATTCCCATACATAGAGAATGACAAAGAATGAAATAGACACGAACCATCACCAGGTATACGGACAATCCGGTGTGGGCATGGATGGTCATTCACATACAGTATTTCCGAATCCATTGCGACTACTAGTACTGGTAGATATGCAAGATGTAAGAATACAATTAATACTTAAACGTAATTTTGGTCTCGTTATTTCGACCGACACTATTAAGTAATTATATTTGAAGACTAAGGTATTTATGTAAGTTCCTTAAAATTAACCAAACAACATCCCAATCGTAAGCAAATAATATCAGTAAACTAATGAGCAAGCCTTTTAGTCGTAAATGTAATTTATCAATCGAAATTATAAATGAAAATCGCAAACTTATAGGTTAGGTTTCGAGGCACATCCGAACAGCATGAGGGCGCTCGCACGTATGCATGCGGCTGCCGCTCGCTCGAAGGCATTCACATTTCATTGTTCTGTCATTTTGGCGTATATTTTGCTTGTCAGTCATAGAGTAAAATAGAGGCCAGTCTGTCTGTAAGGAGGCTAGTCGCGCCAACAATTTATATATAACAGATTTAAATTATAATATATTGTTTTATTAGATTTTCGTACTTCAAGACATGTCCAATCATGTGTTTTTCATTACGTCGACCATTTTACAAGTAATAATGTTGTTCAGTTTCATGGGCTAAACACACCCTTACCCACCCTATACCCCCTCCCTTGCCTCATATGGTAGGTATACCTATCTACACCTATTAAATTTATAACCACCACCAACCACCAACTGCATCAATAACTTTGTAATCCCATATAAATATATGGGATTACAAAGTTATTGATGCAGTTGGTGTATTTGGAAAACTGGACCGAAATTACAAAATATTTAAGTTTTCCCATGATTAAGACACTAAACTCTATATGTATTCCAAATATGAAGCTTCTAAGTCTGCTAGAAGTGCCTTGGACTTTTGATGATCGGTGAGTCAGTGAGTGACAAAATTTAGAAACTTTAACAAGTTGTCATTCTTAAACTACTGGTTCAAATTGACTGAAATTTTAAATATTCCGTGTTTATACAATGCCGGATTAGTTACTGAAGATTCAGGTTTCTTGCTTTATCCACAACCGAATTAAAGGGGGTCGAAAAAGGCCCGAATTGCTTCGAGAAAAGGATGGTACGGCCGTGCCGCTTTTTTTTTGCTCGACTTGGCGGGGGCACTGCCGTGCCCCCAGATCTGCTGCTCCAACGGCCAGATAGCGTGCTATTCGACGATTAGACGTTTGAGTTGACAACTGACGCGTCAAATTTGGGATATTTTCGTATGTAATAACATAGAGCGTAGAATTTTTACAATAAAGCCTCTTTCTATAAAATAATTATCAATTAAAATCATATTGAAATTGATGTTTTTGATAGTACCTACTGATGATCATGCCATTGAAAATTTGCCGGACGCTGCCTTTATTTCGTTTCCATCGTAAAATATATAAATTTTAACACAAATTTAATCAAAACTCTTTACTCGAATCAAAACAATAATCAACAATCATAGAACACAAGATAAACTTAAAATGCACTCCTGACGTGAGTCATAAAGACGGTTGTTGACATTTTGCAAGTTGACTCTATCCCGCTCTAACCTGACTAATTTAATATGTTTGTTTCGCCACTCCAAGAGCAGAGCTGCCAATATGGAAATATTTGGTCTTATAGTTATTCATCAAATAAATCACGATTGAAAAATAGGCGAGCCGTTATGAGGTAGATAAGCAATTAAATAAATCTATTCGAGGGGTAGTTATTAGACTGTTTATCTGGGCATTGAAAAATCGGCCCTTAAGTAACTTGGGAAGATATATGTACATAGTTTAAAGAACGTAAGTTGTATAATATTAATTTTGTAATAGCGCCATCTATGAGATTTCGTAAAAATCAAATCAATTTACATGTTAACACTACTGAACACAATGTTAAAAATGAATAATTTAAGTTCAAATTCAAATTCAAATTCAAATTATATTTATTTGCAAGAATGTAGTTACAGATTCTAGATGTTTTAATTATTACAATGTTATGTGGCTAATACATTCTACCCATTGATTGGGTGTGCAAATATTAAAAAAGAAAGTTAATTAGTCTAATTATTTAAATGTACACACAATTCAATTTTCACAATTACGCGAACGCACTACGATTTACACGATTTACACTACACACTTCACTTATCACACACAATTCAGTTTACACTACTTCAAAGTCATAAATTCTTCAATGTCATAAAATTGTTTTACCATTAGCCAGTTCGTCAGTTTATTTTTGAAAAGGTTTACTGGTAGTTCCTTAAAATTGTCCGGTATTTTATTATATATTTTAATTGCCATAAATATTACACTGTTTTTAGCTTTGTTGATTCTACACGTTGGGAAATGTAATTTGTTTTGGTACCTTGTCAACATATGCGAGTTTACTTCTCCTTTCTTCTTAAAGTATTCCGGGTGATATTTTACAAATAAACATACTTCTCTTATGTACATGCAAGTTAAAGTAAGGATCCGTAATTTACTAAACAGAGGTCTACAACTGTCTCTTTGGTTCAAACCGCACAGAGCTCTGATACATTTTTTTGTGAGACAAATACCTTCCGCACATCACAAGATTGTCCCCAAAGAATGATTCCATACGAAAGTACAGAGGAAACGTAGGCATGATAAGCATTTATTGCTGCATTCATAGAAACAGTATCTCTTAGACGCCGTAATACGTAAGCGAAACGATTAATTCTGTCACAAACGTAATCAATGTGTTTGTTCCATTTTAAACCTTCATCCAACAAAACACCCAAGAATTTATGATGATCTACTTGTTCTATTACTTGGTTATCACACTTTCTATTTAGGTTTATTTTGGAGCAATTCTTTGTATAAAATTGAATTATTTTTGTTTTTAATAAGTTAATTTTAAGATTGTTGTCTTCTAACCATTTTACAATATTTTTAACTGCTTCATTTATATCTCTCTCGTACGTTTCCTTTTGAGTACATTTAACAATTAGGGTCGTGTCGTCTGCGAATAAAACTGATATGTGTTTCACTGATTTCGGTAGGTCATTAATATACAAGAGAAATAAAAACGGGCCGAGCACACTTCCTTGTGGTACACCTGATCTATTAGTTTTTTTTACTGATCTATATACGTTTCTTGATTGATTTACTATTTGTTGTACTTCCACATACTGATCTCTATCCTTTAAATAACTAGCAATCCATTCTTTGGCAATTCCTCTTATACCATATTTATCTAACTTAAGCAAGAGTAATTCATGGTCTACAAAATCAAATGCCTTGCTCATATCTAGAAATATAGCGCTTACGGGTTTTTTTTCGATGAAGGCTTGAATTATTTCTTTCACCATATCAAAGCATGCTAATGAAGTGGAACTATTTTTCCTAAATCCAAAATGTTCTTTACATAAGATCTTGTTTCTATCAATATAATTTCTAATTCTTTTTAAGATTACTTTTTCAAATATTTTAGATATCACTGGTATTAACGCTATCGGCCTGTAATTTTTCATATCTTTTGGATCGTCTTTTTTAAATAATGGCTTTATCACTGATGTTTTTAGCGCGTGTGGAAAAGTTCCCTGTTCCATCGATAAATTTACAAGAAAAGACAACGGTTCGCAAATATGGTCACTGCAGGATTTTAATATTTTTGTACTTATTCCATCTGTTCCTACTGAATTAGTGTTATTAAGTGATTTTATTATTTTACAAATTTCGATACTGTTTGTAGGTGTTAAGAAAATAGTATTGCAACTTTCTGTAGTCAAAGTCTTTTTTATGGCATTTACATTAAAATTAAATTTTGTTTGATTTGTGATATCAATAAAAAAATTATTAAACTGTTCGCAAATTTCATTCATTGAGTTGTATATTTTATTATTAACTACAATCTCTTCAATTTCTGTAATGTTGGTTTCATTATTAATATTATTAGATATCATTTGCCATAAAGCTTTGTTCTTATTTTTTGCCAATTTAATAAATTTTTCACTTTGAATTTGTTTTGACTTAAGAATGCACCTTTTTAGTATATTTTTATATTTCACATAATGATTCCAACTATGAGTATACATTTTTTTAATAAATATATTTTTAAGATAAAGTTGTCGCTTTCTTATGCAACATTTCTTCAATCCTTTTGTTATCCAGTTAAGATTAGATTTTCCTGTACTTCTCTTTATCTTAATAGTAGGAAAACAGAGATCATAAAACAGTTTGAATAACTCATAAAAAGCATTGAAGCATTCATTTAAATTATTAAATTCATGTATTTCGGAGAAGCTTAATGATGACATACATTCACAAAATTTACGAATATTCTCATTACAGTAGTCTCTTTTTGTCTCAAACCAGGATACGTTTGTTTTGTGCTTTATCATACTAACTTTTAATATCTGTGCCGTTTCATGGTCTGACAAACCGAGGTGTAGTACTTCTGTGTTCACATTTCTTTTTATATTTGTTGCTATTTGGTCTATACATGCATTTTTCCTAGTAGGTGTTTTTATTAAACATTCAATATTAAAGTTCTGTAGTAAAGTAATGAGTTCATCTGAAAACTTAGTCTTTTTAAGAATATCAATATTCCAATCTCCACATAATATTATTTTTTTTATTTTTAAATCCAATCCTTTGTAATATATCCTGAAGGTTTCCTATAAAGATATTTATATTTTGACTAGGGATTCTATATATACAAATTATCACTGTATTTAAGTGCTTTAATTCTATACCACAACATTCAAAAAATAAATTGCAACCATAATCCCTTATGAAGTCTAGATTGGTGCATGGAATGTCATGCTTAACCAAAATACATGTTCCACCTCTTCTTTGTTTACGAGAAAATGATGATATTAACCTATATCCTGGTAATTTAAGTAACTGTTCATTTCCTTTTTTGATAAACGTTTCACATAAACATATGATGTCAATGTTGTGTGATTTATCTAGTTGTGATATTGCCAAATATAGTTCTTAGGCGTAGTCTCGACACTAATCGACATCGATATCGACCGAAATCGGTCGGTAACTAACGATTATCAGTAACCAATCAGTAACTATAGTATAGACCTAAAAAATTTAATGTTCTTTTTCCAAGAAATTTAGCTTAGTTTTAGGGAATAGATAGTAAATTAAAATTAGTTATATTAATTTTCGCATTATTACAATTGCAATTGCATATAAAAAAGCATTATTTTATGCACAAAAAAACATGGCAGTTAATTTAATTTTAATCAAATTCGATATTTTTTATATCAATCGTTTAATTAATGTTCTATTAATTACATATTCATGGAATCCAAAATTCCATGTATGGCAATCTCTTTATTTACTTTTTTGACATTTGACATCAATCATCAATCATGAAAATAATATTTCTATCAAAATAAATATAAATTTTGTGTTTTCAAGAGGATAATTTATAATTATGTTCTTAAAAGTCCTATAAATCTATTGGATAACAAATATCCTAAGAAAATATCAATCTGCGTTATGTTTTTATATAGTTAAAGCTATTAGTTTTAGTTTAGTAATATTTTGTTATTTGTGAAATGCAATAAAATTCTAATCAAAAGACTCCAAAAGCTCTACAAGATAATTCTGCTCAATTAAGCCTTTTAAGAAATCTTTAAGACATCATAGAAACTGACGGAACTAAAACTAAGGACGGAACGGATAATTTGTATCACTTGTATTTTTAGCTTGTATTATTATATTATATTATGTGCATCATTGTATATTTTATTACAGTTAATTATAAGCAAAGTATGCAATGCAATTGATTTAGCGGTTCACGGTTAATATTATTTATATGTTAAATATAAATATTTATCTATAAATTTTATATTTAAGATTTTACAGATGAACAAGTTACTAGAATTATTATGTTGGTGAGGGATGATGGTTTTGAGCCAAATTTTCAACTACGCTATTATAAACTGTTAAATTAAAATTTTCTAATAATTTTTTTTCGTAATTGGATCGTTTTATTTTATTTGTATTCATCTGTATAATTTTATTATCCTAGAAGTTCAAAAAGAAATTAATCGAATATGAATGCAATAATTTAGGCTGAATAAATGCAGACAGCAGTACACTATTTTAATATTTATTTAATATAATATAAGAGGCTTCTTAACATTTTCAATAAGATTTTGAAACCATCTTAAAAATAAAACATTATTTGTTTATTTTATTTTAATTGCAATAACATTAAATAAGAGAAAAAAATATTGCGTTAAATCATAATATAGCATCGGAAGTGTGAAATAAATATCTTCTATCTTAATATATATAAATCTCGTGTCACAATGTTTGTCCTCAATGGACTCCTAAACCACTAAAATTCGCACACCATGTGCAGTTCGATCCAACTTGAGAGATAGGATAGTTTACATCTCAAATCGTTTTAGAGAAAGCGGGCGAAGCCGCGGGTGATAAGCTAGTTTATTATAAAATTATAATAATATATAATCTTTCCGATATTATCAACCGTATCTACAAACCCACACAAACCGTAAGGCCCTTCTCCCATTTCGATACTTCTAGAATACGATACTCGAGTAGAATACTAGTTAGATATTTGCTCGCTGCCCGATGCTCGCATATTAAGCGACTGAAAAATGACTAAATTCATCATTATTGTGCCTCGTTTTTGTAGACGGACGCTATGTCGAGCGATTCCAGTGACGATGTAAAAGTAGGAAGTACTGGATTCATCCATATATTGAAAGAAACATAAGTAAATTGTAGAGTTTTTATAGCCGCACGAGAACTACAACATGGTGATAAGAATTTTTTATCTTTCTTCCGAAGAGATACGCGCGCAACGCGACGCAAAAACGACCACCTATACTAGTCGCGGACGTGTAGGATACCGGTAGCGTGATGGGAGAAGGGCCTTCGAGATCTTGTCGAGATCAAACGTCAGTATCATAACGATTGACAATGTCAAAGAATAATTTGTTTTGACAATATTCGAATGTGTTGCAAAGAAATGATTTTCCAAATCCATGAAATCCATATTTTATTTATTTTTCATATATCTACGGAATTGAAATAATGATGTTATTAATTTAGATAAAAATGCATTGCTACAAGGCTATTATTATATAAATATTTTGACGCATAAAGGAAAGTTTTGTGAAGAATAAAAATTATAAACAAATATGTATCCATTGTATGCTTCCATCAAATTGGGGAGAGGTATTAAGCGACATCATTTTCATTGCTGAAGACGGGTCTATAAATAAGTTATCGGTAATTACCGACTAATTTGTACAGACTACAGGGGCTGACTTATTAATAGCTCCGGCTATATTTTGATGTAAAATTGTCAAAAATTGTGTTTTAGATACGAAAAAATTTTGAATTTGATGGAGTATTTTTATTTTTCAATATTAAGTTACTATTTGGTATGTCCTCACTTAACTGGTTCGGTTTTAGAACATTTTTTGACCTCTTAAAATAATAGGGAATAGTGCCTTTTTTTACTGGATAGGAATTGTTTTGATTATTTTGGAATGAATTGAATTTTTTTGCAGAAGCAAGCCTTTTTTTAATATTTTTGGGATTTAAAAATGTATTTGCATATTCTAAGCTGTCAATTTCCATATTTAATTTATTTGTTAAATTTTCAATATAATTAAGTCTGGAATCATAAAATGTATAATCTTCATCAATATCAATATATGTACAATTTGTATGTCCTCTTAAAAAAAGTTTCATTTTTGTATTAAGAAATTTCTCATTCAAGTAACGGTTATATTTTACATTTAATATAAATATTTTATTATTTTTTAATTTTCCCAATAATTCTAGTAAATTTGAAATTAGAATATATGGATTTTTGTCATTGGAACCTAAGTCCAATATTAATATATCTTCATTATTTACAGATTGTATCAAACTTTCACAGCTGTTTAATATTTCACTTGAAGAAGCATGCGGTTTTGTCAAGCCAAATATTTCATAACAGTCGTTCCACTTATTTTTCCGTTTTTCCAGCATACTTATAGACAAATTTCTAACGCGTTCATCACCCATAATTATAATTTTACGTTTTATTACCTTTGTGCTGACATCTGTTATGGTTTGTTGACAATTGGTAATTTTATTTTTGTCGGTACCGTCACATTCCTTATTTAATATTAGTGGCTTAGTTATGTTATAGTTTAAAGTATTTTTATCCAAACCCATATCAGTAGTAAAGCTATGAGAATTGTGTTTTTGTTGTAAGTTAATTAATGTTTTTTTGCTTGATTTTAGGATAAGTGTTGTGAATAAATATATTTTCATTGTAGTATTTTAAAGGTGAGTGCCGTGTTTTAAAACTTATATTCATTATTGTCTGTTTTATAGGCGTTTTATTCGAGATACCTGTAAATGTTTTATCCGATTTAGTATTTAAAATTATACTTATCAAATTCTGTACTTTTTTCTCACTTTTGTGTAATGTTTGTCTAAGATTATAATTCAAATTCAAATTCAAATTCAAATTTCATTTATTTACAAGAATGTAGTTACAAAAAAGGTGTTGTTACAATATTAAGGCGCTAATACATTCTACCCACTATTTGGGTGTGCAAATATTTAAATGGAAATAAGTTAATTAAATTACACTACACCAACACTACACAAATTCTTCGCGTCACTATTGTTAAACGTCACTAATTCCTTCACAGATTCCGCAATGTAATAAGTTCTTGAATATCATAAAATTGTTTCTCCATTAACCATTTCGTCAGTTTCTTCTTAAATATATTTACTGGGAGATCCTTAAAGTTATCCGGTATTTTATTATATATTGTAATAGTCATAAATATCACACTATTTTTTGCTTGATTTATTCTACATGTTGGAAAGTGCAGTTTATTTTGATACCTCGTTAACATATGCGAATTTACTTCTCCTTTCTTTTTAAAATATTCTGGGTGGTATTTAACAAATAAACATACTTCTCTTATACAGGGTTACAGGAAAAGTCGATGTAGATCCGTTAAGGGCATGTAGTACACATCATTTCTGAATGATTTCACTATGTAACCTCCCATCCTAAACTTAACCGTTTTCGAGATATTCGAGTTTTAATTTTTTTTATGAAAATGCCCAATTTTTCGGCTATTCAATTGAATATTTTGAATTTTTTTGACTCTTATGATTATTTTTTTGGTTTTTTACATGAAGAATGAGATGCTTAATTACCTCAATGACTAAAATTGCACGTAAGTTAACTAAATAGGTCATTGTAGACGATCGAAACTTAAGAAAATAAGTACAAATTATAAAAACATATTTTTCTTTTCTGGATATCTCAAAAAATTATTATGGCACTTGCTCTGCAGATGTGTTTAAAAACATCTACATTTTATCAGCTATCCAACGAGGTATAACAACCTATGGTTGTATTTAAACTTATAGAAAAAAACACAGTTGAAAAGGTTCAGGTAGTAGGTCTAACGGGTCCCTCGGCTATTGTACTTCAAGTTAATCCGGTGCGTGTGAGCGAGTAAACTTACGATTTATGCAGATGAGAGTGAGAAAAATAATGTGCAAAAACAAGTTTGGGGATACAACATGCCCATTGTTTTGTATTTGGTCGTTTGTTTGCTTGCCATCCATTTTAGTCTGCTCATGCGATTCGTCCATGGTAGATGCGAATTATTGTGCTTTCGGATTCCCACACGACTTATGTGTGTGACGTAGGTGACCTACTAATGATCTCCCATTACAATTACTGCGGGACATGTGGTTTCAACATGATGGCTGCTCTGCTCATTTCAGAAGAAGCGTTAGGGAATGGTTGGACACGTAACTATCCTAACAAATGGATTGGACGAGGTTGGCCTTTACCCTGGCCACCCAGATGTCCCGACCTGACCCCCATTGATTTTTATGTATGGGGGCACATGAAGAGCCTCGTTTACAGTGAGCCCAACCCCATATCGTTAGTGGAAGTTCTCAAAGAAAGGTTGCTGCTTGTGTGCTGTTGAAATGCTGCTAACGACATAAGAAGAACATTAACCACATGGTGTAGTGAAAAGTGGACTACGTGAAGGAATGAGAAAATGTGTGCGAAATAAAGGTGGACACGTAGAACATGAGATATAAAATTTTATTCAAAAACATTAGGTGAATAAATGTTATTTTGAACTGATTTATTGTTTCATTTAGCTTACTACAATCACCGACGATCTGTACGCCAACTATGAGTTGAGCGTGAGTGACTTTGTATGCCAACTAGCGTTAACAACGCACCGATTACGTTATTTTCCAAACAATAGCCAGTAACTAGTCACTTACGCTCAAGTAATAGTTGGCGTACGGTCATTATTTGTACGATCGACGATGTGAACAAAAAAATGCTATAAAACTGAATGATCTCCTAGGTCAGGATAGCGGGATATCGATGGATGCATGAAGGTTGTACCTAGCCGAGGGAGGCCTATGTTCAATAGTGGAATCCAGTAGGCTGAAATGATGATGCTGAACTTAAGTCAAATTAATAAGATTAAATAAGGGCTATTTATTCTGACTGCCATGTAGCCTTAGAAACTAAGTTTCACCTTTGAGGTTAATAAATACCCTAGAGTGTTATACCTCGTTGGATAGCTGATAAAATGTAGATGTTTTTAAGCATATCTGCAGAGCAAGTGCCATAATAATTTTTTGAGATATCCAGAAAAGAAAAATATATTTTTATAATTTGTACTTATTTTCTTAAGTTTCGATCGTCTACTATGACCTATTTAGTTAACTTACGTGCAATTTTAGTCATTGAGGTAATTAAGCATCTCATTCTTCATGTAAAAAACCAAAAAAATAATCATAAGAGTCAAAAAAATTCAAAATATTCAATTGAATAGCCGAAAAATTGGGCATTTTCATAAAAAAAATTAAAACTCGAATATCTCGAAAACGGTTAAGTTTAGGATGGAAGGTTACATAGTGAAATCATTCAGAAATGATGTGTACTACATGCCCTTAACGGATCTACATCGACTTTACCTGTAACCCTGTATATATGCAGGTTAGTGTAAGGATACGCAATTTACCAAACATTGGTTTGCAACTGTCCCTTTGATGTAATCCGCACAGGGCCCGGATACATTTCTTTTGTGCCACAAACACTTTACGCACCTCGCAAGACTGTCCCCAAAGAATTATTCCGTAAGAGAGTATCGACGATATATATGCATGGTAGGCATTTATTGCAGCATTCATAGATACAGTATCTCTAAGGCGACGTAATACGTAAACGAAACGATTTAACCTATCACAAATATATTCAATATGACTGTCCCATTTTAGACCTTCGTCTACCAGAACACCTCAGAACATTTTATGTCTAGATTAATTTTGGTGCAATTCTTTGTATAATATTGAATTATTTTTGTTTTTACTAAGTTTATTTTCAGATTATTATTTTGTAACCACTTTACTATATTATATAATGCTGTATTTATATCTCTCTCATATGTATTTTTATCCGTGCATTTAACAATAAGGGTAGTGTCGTCTGCGAATAAAACTGTCTTGTGTTTCACTGATCTCGGTAAATCGTTAATATATAAGAGGAATAAAAATGGACCGAGCACACTTCCTTGTGGTACACCTGATTTATTAACTTTTTTCTCTGACCTATATGAGTTTCGTGTTTGATTTATCATTTTATGAATCTCCACATACTGATATCTATCATTTAAGTAACTTGCAACCCATTCTTTAGCAATTCCTCTTATACCATATTTCTCCAACTTAAACAAGAGTAATTGATGGTCCACAAAATCAAATGCTTTGCTCATATCTAAGAATATGGTGGCTGCTGGTTTTTTTTCAATAAGGGCTTGAATTATTTCTTTCACCATATCGAAGCATGCTAAAGAAGTAGAACTATTTTTTCTAAACCCAAACTGTTCCCGACATAATATCTTGTTTTTATCAACATAATTTTGAAATCTTTCTAAAATTACCTTTTCAAATATCTTAGATAAAACTGGAATTAGTGCTATCGGTCTGTAGTTTTTAATATCATTTGGATCATCTTTTTTATATAACGGTTTTATAACTGATGTTTTTAGAACATGAGGAAAAGTTCCTTGCTCCATAGATAAATTGACAAGAAAGGATAACGGTTTGCAAATATGTACACTGGAAGCTTTTAGTATTTTTGTACTTATACCGTCTGTTCCTACGGAGTTCGTGTTATTTAGGGATTTTATTACTTTTAAAATTTCGTCACTGCTTGTTGGTGTCAAGAATATTGTATTACATTTTTCCGTAGTCAATGTTGTTTTTATTTCAGTTGCATCATAATTAAATTTTTTTTGATTTGTTATGTTAATAAAAAAGTTATTAAATTGTTCACATATATCATTCATTGAGTTGTATACATTATTATTGACTACAATCTTTTCTATTTCTTTAATATTGTTTTCGTCATTAATATTATTAGATATCATGTGCCATAAAGCCTTATTTTTATTTTTTGATAATTTAATAAATTTTTCACATTGAATTTGTTTTGACTTAAGAATGCACCTTTTTAGAATATTTTTGTATTTTATATAATAACCCCAACTATTTGTAAATGTTTTCTTGTAATATATACTTTTTAAATATAGTAGTCGCTTTCGTACACAACATTTCTTCAATCCTTTGGTTATCCAATTAATATTAGGTTTTCCTGTGTTTCTCTTAATCCTAATAAATGGGAAACAGAGATTGTAAAACAGTTGGAATAATTCATAAAAACTATTAAAGCATTCATTTAAGTTATTAAATTCATGTATTTCAGAGAAACTCAATGATGCCATGCACTCGCAAAATTTACGTATATTCTGCTTACTGTAATCTCTTTTTGTTTCAAACCAGGACACATTTACTTTGGGCTTAATCATATTTACTTTTAATATCTGTGCAGTTTCGTGGTCTGATAAACCAAGATGAAGTGCTTCTGCGGTTACGCCTCTTTTTATATTTGTCGCTATTTGATCTATGCATGAATTTTTCCTAGTAGGTGTTTTTATTAAACATTCAATATTATAGTTCTGAAGTAAAGTATTAAGTTCATCTGAAAACTTAGTTTTTTTAAGAATATCAATATTCCAATCACCGCATATTATTATTTTTTTATTTTTAGTTGCAATTTTTTGTAGTGTAAGTTGAAGTTTTTCAATAAAAATCTCTATACTTTGACTTGGCATTCTATAAACACAAATTATCACTGTATTTAAATGTTTTAACTCTATACCACAACACTCAAAGAATAAATTACAACCAAGATCCTTTATTAAGTCTAGATTAGTACATGAAATGTCCTCTTTGACCAGAATGCATGTTCCACCTCTTTTTTGTTTGCGAGAAAACGATGATACCAACTTATATCCTGGTAATTTAAGTAGCTGCTCATTTCCTTTTCTAATAAATGTTTCACATAAGCATATAATGTCAATAATGTGGGACTTACTTAATTGAGATATTGCCAAGTACAGCTCTTCTGACTTATTTATGGCTCCGGCTATGTTTTGATGTAATATTGTCAAATAACTGGATTTAGGGACGAAAAAAATTTGGATTCGATGAAAAGTTTTCATTGTTCGGTAATATATTACTATTTGATGTATCCTCACTGTTCAGTTTTAAAGTGTTTTCATTTATTGTCTTTTTAAAATAATATGGAATTGTACCTTTTAACATTGTTATAACATTGTTTTGTTAGGTTATAGATAGATTCTTGTGCGGATATTAATTCGGTTTGTAATTTGCTTATTTCTTGATTCTCATTGAACACTATTGAGGTATTTGGAGTAGATATATGTTGACTTGTCTTTGTAGATAAATCCGTGTAACTTGAACTGGATAAACTTAAAAAAGAATCATTTAATATTTCTTGTAGATTTGATTCAGACCTTTGTTTAGGGAGTGTTTTCTTTCTGATAGTTATATTATCCATTTTATAAGTTCAAATAAAGTCGTACAATGTATATTCAAACCGTTACATAGGTAGGTACTTAATGTGTGACTAAATATTATAATTGTTGGTCAGCTGTTCTTTGTTTAATGACACCTAAATGTCAATTTTATAAGTTAAAATCTGTAATAATTGTGTTTTACTTACGTTTTGTTTCCGATACTTTACTTACGTTTTGTTTCCGATACTTTACTTACTACTTATTAGGTTTAAATATAGTTACTGTCTCCAACTTTCTTTGTTCCAAATTTGACGTAACGGTCGTTGTATGTGATGGTTTTTTGAATTCCGTATTTCCACGTAAATCGCAGGTTGTTGACGAAGATAACATTAATCGCACTTATTTATTGATTACTTGTTAATTTGAACACACTTTTTTATTAACTTTTGTACTTTTAATAATTTTAAATTGTAAAAAACTCGAGAGCTGATGTTACGTATGGCACTAGCGCCACCTGTAAATATAATCTATACATATAATAAAATCGTAGGAAAGTCAAAACTGTACATTGAATATTTTTTCAAAAGAATACTTGGACCGTGATCTATAATCGATATAGAAGCCAAAAACATAGTTTTTAGAATTTTTGTCTGTTTGTCTGTTTGTCTGTATGTTTGACCGGGCTAATCTCGAAAAGTACTGGATAGATTGACTTCAAATTTTGCATGAATATTACTAACAGGTCGGATGAGGCTATAGGCTACATATTATCAAGCTATCACCTACGGGGGAGGAGCTGTGAACCTTTATTTTTCTTACGTATTCCGTGTATTACGCCAGCGTACAATCTAAAGACTCATGTTTAAATGTTGGTTTCGAGTAAGCCATGCTATTATCTAGCTTTACAAAATAAAAACTATGTCATTTACGTAATTTGGGCAGAGAAACAGTTTAATGAATTTAGTAGTATAAAGACAAATTAGAAACAGCGCCATCTATTGAATGTTATAAAAATCAAATCAATTTACACGTTAACTATTGGAAATTAATAATCAAATGACGCATATATAAATGTTGTTTGACAATATCTAGATTGACACTATAAAAATTATGCCATTTAAGTAACTTGGGAAGAGAAACATAGTTTAAAGAATGTAAGTTGTATAATGTTAATTTTGTAACAGCGCCATCTATGAGATTTCGTAAAAATCAAATCAATTTACATGTTAACACTACTGAACACAATGTTAAAAATTAATAATTTAAATGTAATAATTATGTTATTTATTTATTTAACTCTTTAACCCAACCCTATATCTTCCGTTCCCTATAAGATATATTTCGTGTGAATAATAAACTACATTTTTTTTAAAGTGAGGGTAGATGTTTATTATTTTAAGTAAAAATAGACACCATTATCTACAGTTAATCTAATGATTGTGTTCCAAAGAGTATAATAATATATTGTTGTGTTCATTAGTTACAATTTTAAAAATCTTCGTGTTTTATAAATTTACTAGCTTACCGCCCGCGGCTTCGTCCGCTTTGTCTAAAACCTAATAAATAATATACTAAAACCTTCCTCTTGAATCAGTCTTATCTATTAAAAAAAACCGCATCAAAATCTGTTGCGAAGTTTTAAAGATTTAAGCATACAAAGGGACATAGGGACACAGAAAGCGACTTTTTTTATACTATGTAGTGATATTTATAAAGCAATTGAATGCCATAAAACCAAAAATATCAAATGCAATCTTCGTGTTTTGTGAATTTTCACCATCATGCGTTCCCACAAAAGGTAAGTTGTTACTTACAGGTATTTATTGAAATGAAATGAAATGAATGATTCTTTTATTATTTTGAGGTGCATTGGGAACAGAAGTTTTTGATAAAATTTTATTTGTAAGTAGCTTTTTTTATAGATTTACAGTTAACTTTTGATTTTTTTATTTACAGATTCAATGCTCATAAAATTATATCGCCTTTGGAAGACGATTTCTGCTGATATTTTTACTACACCACTTGAAAATTGATGATTTGATGATAAAGACAGTAAGTAGCAGCGAGGATTAAGTGGAAATTAGTAATCATCCTCTTCGTCAATTTTTGACTGAAGTTAATGTCCAACGTCCAATGGTTCAATCATAGGAAGTATCTCGGGAAATTTTGGAGGATATTTTTCAGGAAGGAGAGGAGGGGCAGCCAACCACATATCAAACTACTACGTTTTAGTACCGAAAAAAATGTTATTGCCAAATGAAACGTAAATTTTACACTCACAACTTTACAAGTAATGTTTTTATTTTGACTTTGCGGTTATCTGATTATAATATTGGTTATGGCTATCGACGTACCGACCGTACTGGGATCAGAGTAGGTACATGATATACAGTTCATCATCCAGGATTGCTTAGAGCATTTTCACACTGAAAAAGATGTTTTCTTTGAATCGTAGTTGCTTCATTTATTTATTTTTAATCATTTTACATAATATGTTTTATATTTTATAAATATATCATTTTCATTATTTAAAGTAGATAAAATAAATTATGTAACGGTTTTATAAGAAAACACATTATATTTATTAGGCGACGGTGATTTCTTCCAGGCAAAAGATATTCATATAATATATAATAGTATGTTGTTAGTTATTCTTTAGATTCACAATTGTAATGAGCATTTCCGCATGAAAGTTGTATCGTAGTTTAGATATATCATAGTTTTTACATATTAAAGTTCCAACAAAACCCTCAAATTTTTGAGTAGAGTTGAGCAAGATAATTTGAAAAATGTGCCGTGTTAAGTATTATAGAAAAGGTTAGTTCGTTGGTAATTATAATTTCTTCTTCATTTACATGTTGTTAGTAAAAATAAACTTTAACTAACAGTCAAAGTAGTTAAAGTATATTTTAACTAATACTACTTAATATCTATTATACTTATGTTCAGTATTTATCTGTATTGTTATTGCTTGACAATTAATATATTTTCATGTCGTATACCAAATTATAAACATAAGTTTAATGTGTAATTAGCTGGATTTATTTTTACACACTCACAGACTTATATTTTATGTTAAATGTTAAAAGAGTGTTAATATGTAGTGTTAATCATAATAGGTACATTTTTTCACAATTAAAAATAATCCTTTTTTCTGATGGTGTTGGCATTGAATTAAACCGCGCTGTCGTTTCGTTCACAAAAAGTGATGTTATGAGGAGCATATTCGGTCCTCATATCATAAAAAATCTGTGCGAAAACAATAAACACGTGTGAGGCCCTCACGGCAGATCGGGGCGGTCTGACGCGAAGTGGGGACAGCGTTGTCACTGTATCGCTCTAGCCACGCTGGTCAACAGACTTATTCGTTAGTTCAGTTTTGTATTAAGGCCGCTGTGACATCCAACCCGTGAGACAACCAAACCTGGTCTCCCCTACTATCCCGTGAGACCGAAACCTTCACTGAGAGGGTATGACGTCTCACAGCTGATCGCAAACGGCATATTGTACTATCCCGTGAGACCGAAACCCTCACTGAGAGGGAATTTCGTCTCACTACTGATCACGACAGTCATATTTTATCTCGAGAATCTGAAACTTTACTCAATATGAAGACCGTTTGACAAATGATAGGGTGCATCATAATAAGATGAACATGAGGATAAGCAATGACTAGAGTAGGGACGCGAATATTACAATTATATGAGACAAGAACGATTAATAAGTTTGTTTAATGAAAGATTAAGAATTGAAACTATTCGTACGAATAGCGAGAGGCCCGTCCTACTGCAGACAGATTTCGTCATAGTCTTAATGTCTTGAGGTAAACAATCTACGAATTCGATGGTGTGGTCTGACAAATATAAAAGTGGGTTTGCTTATAACCTCACAATTGATTACAGATCATCTTCTGTATAGGCGATATTAACGTAGTATGTTCTTTTTGTAATGCTTTAAAGTGTAGTAAGGCGAGTCGGCTTTCGTTTGAAGATACACCGGAACCTTTGTAATCACTACTTTTAGAGGAACATACTGTTACGTTTAGCTACTTATGTATTCTGTGGTGCAATGTAAACTGTTATTAGACAATATTCGCTCTTATAGTAGTGCGTTTCAAATGATCCTTTGGTGCTCAATAATTATCAGAAGATCCGTTCATGCTTACTTTTAAGATACAAGGTCAAGTTTACTATTTGATAGGATCCCTTTTGCCTGAAGGCCAACCTAAGTTTGTTTAAATATATTTTGTATTCGACTACAACGAATAGTGGAATACAAGAAATCAATATTTCTCAAATTTAAAACTGAACTCATTTCACAATTTTAGAACAGGTTAATTCGTATGTATGCAGTTTTAAATCGACATTAGAAGCTTTTCCTCAAGATTGTGATATCGGCACTCAGGAACTCCCTGGACGTGTTATAACGCCCAGGCCACAGTATTACAATTTTTCCTACAGTAGGGCGACGAATGTATTTTCGCATAGCAACGGAGGGGAACTCGCGGGGGGTCAAGTGACGCGGGCCACGTACCACAAACATGCTTAGTTTGTGGTATCGAGCGCGAAAGATAGTCATCGTGTTTTTAGTAAAGTTACTATGTAAACTAACGTAATTTAATACTTAGGTACATATTCTATAATGGTGTGCTCAAACTGTTAATCTACATTTAATTTAGATTATTATTTGATACTAAGTAATGTAGAATTTAAACCACATTCATTCATGTTTTCTTCAGATTTTAAGATTTTCTTATCAGAGTGTTCAATTTTAATGTAGTTAAATTTTATAAGAGACAATAATTAAGAACATTTTAAAATAAAGTGTCACGTATTTTTTTTAAACGACGAATGACGAAAAACGACCTAATCGCGGACGAAGTCGCGGGCAACAGCTATTTATGTTATATATCTATAAGTCAGTCAGTCTTAAAAATTGCGATTTTTGGATATTAATATCTACGCAACTGTTTAATCTGTATTTATGAAATTTAAGGTTCTTGTTTATCTTGAGGTCCTCTTGATATGTACCAAATTTGGTTTATTTAACTTAAATAGTTTTCGAGTTATAAGGGGGTGAAAAGTGGCTCGAAATGGTTCGTGTAAATATACACACGGCTGCTGCTCGCCAGTTCTCTTCGCTTGAACTCGGCTTGACACGCTGCCGTGTGTCTAGATCCTGTTTGATATAATTTTGGCCAATCGCCAAATGTGTTGTTAAGCAAGCGCAAAACTTGAGAACGGCTGAACCGATTTCGTTATTTCTTTTTTAATACAACATTCCTTGTCGCACCAGGATGCTTTTAAGGAGAGAAAACGTAAACATGTAACACAGGGGAAGCCAGTGCGGACCGCTTTATACTAAGGCTTTATAAATGAAAGTGCGGTGTGCTTTATAAATATATTTTTTTTTATATTATGTACAAAGATATTTCCTTCCTCTTACTTTCATACTGCGCTACGTTGTAGTGAAGTAGACGTAAAATACATCTTTTCCATAATTCATTCTGTAATTAAGACTTGTGACTTATGACTTGTGGCAGTCATAGCTCGCTAGGTGGGATAAAGCTAATCACTACACAAAGAATACACCAAGAATTATTTTCACATTTTTATTTTTCCTTTTACAAATATTACATCTATTGACTTATTGCTTTCACAAACATATTTGATAAGATATATTCCATATTTAGATTTTACAATACATTTTACAAGTTGACATAATTATGTTACAAATTATTTATTATTACAAATAAAGTTATTTCATTGTAACACAGTATCCTTTACATAAAAACATTTATTTCATATCTATACTAATATTATAAAGCTAAAGAGTTTGTTTGTTTGTTTGTTTGTATGTTTGTTTGTTTGTTTGTTTGTTTGAACGCGCTAATCTCGGGAGCTACTGGTCCGATTTGAAAAATTCTTTCGCTGTTATATAGCCCATTTATCGAGGAAGGTTATAGGCTATGTGTCATCACGCTACGACCAACAGGGGTGGAGCCACAGGGGTGAAACCGCGCGCAGCAGCTAGTGAATTAATAAAAGAACATTAATTTGAACTTTACATGTTGGTATTATATTAAAAAATAATAAAGTTATGCATAAAATATAAATATGGTTTTCAAATTTTAAAAGTAGTTATTATTAATTTAAAACTTAATGGCATTTGCCAATTCATAACAAATATTGAGACCACATCAATCTTCCTACCAAAAAAAAAGTTTGGATTTCCACAAAAAAAAAAAACAACACAAAAACCAAACAAATTTCCCAAAATTCATTGCATACAAAAGTAATCAATTGAACCATATAAAAAATCATATCAATAGAAGATCGGAAGCAATTATAAAAATAAAACCTAATATTTACAAGCGCTTAATAGGATTTTATCAATAGACTATATCACGTTGTGAGTATTGGTTACTCGCGGAAACAGCTGAGGCAGGCCAGGTCTCACCTCTTGCCTTTGGCCACAGCGATGTATTCCTGCACTTTCGCCTGAAACTCCACTTTGTTCTGTTTGTACATCTCCGCCGCTTCTATGTTGAGGGGGTCCTCGAAGTTTAGGAGGTCCTGTAATAAGGATATAGACAATGTTAGAATTTCACAATTTGTTTTATAACATTCAAACGTTGTAGGAAAATAAATTGCTTGTTTTTGTTTCATACTATGTAGTGATTAGGTTTTAGGCAAACCGGGAGAAGTCATGTACGGAAAACTAGGATTATGATAAATGCGAAAGTGTGTCTGTTTGTTTCTGTCTTTCACATCACAATGAAGCAATTTTATAATGTGACTAGCTTCCCGCCCGCGGCTTCTATTCTTCTTTATCTAAAACCTAATAAATTATATACTAAAACCTTCCTCTTGAATCACTCTATCTATTAAAAAAAACCGCATCAAAATCCATTGCGTAGTTTTAAAGATTTAAGCATACAAAGGGACATAGGGACAGAAAAAGCGACTTTGTTTTATACTATGTAGTGATTTGTATTTCTGGGTATAATTACAAGGCTAGTAAGTGAAAGTAGAAGAAATAAAAATAAACAAACTCTTCTCCATTTTTGTGTGAAAATGGAAACTTCATTTTATCTAAAGTTTTAATCTGAAGTGGCCACAATCATTTCAGAAAGAGGGGAGGGGTTTCTTTTAAATTATCACCTTTTACTATGCAATTCAAAAATGAATGGGATTGATTCTCCCTTTTTTCATTAAAGCAAAGCCCCTTATAGCCTAGTAGGAAATTATATTACATGTTTAAGTAGCAAATAACTTTAACTTATTGTAAATACTTTGAGCATGTATAGTTGTTTATTACACAATCACAAAAAATCTCTGTTCAGATATAGATGAAAATTGACATTGAGTTAAACTGTAGCACATAATCACTTTAGACTTAACTAGCGGTAACCCCGGCTTCGCCCGTGGTAAAAATTTCGCAATAAAAGATAGCTTATGTTCTTTCTCAGGGTCTAAAGATTGTCTGTGCCAAATTTCATTAAAATTGGTTGAGAGGTTTAAGCGGGAAAGCATAACAGACAGACAGAGTTACTTTCGCATTTATACTATTAGTAGGGATTGTTGAGGCGGGACACTGCTAATCAACAACATAGTATAAAACAAAGTCGCTTTCTCCGTCCCTATTTCCCTATGTCCCTTTTTATGCTTAAATATTTAAAACTACGCAACGGATTTTAATAATAATAATAATAAGGGCGTAGGGATGTGACGACCCCATCGCCCACGGTTGAAATATCTATGGTCTACGTGACAATAGATATTTCACCCGTGCAGTCAGTCAACCCGCAGGACACCTTGTGGCGGGGTGTCGGGGAGTAGCGACCCCGCGGGAACCGAGCGCTCCCGGGGGAGGCCCCTGTCTTCATCTCCGGCTTGCCTTCACCGGCTGGTCGGAGTGAAGCCTGACGAGGACAGGACCCCCACCTCTGGCTTGCCTTAACCGGCCGGCCAGAGTGGAGTCGCGAGAGCTTTTAGCTCGAAGGGTGGATGCGAAGCGTAAGTGGCGAGTGGGCACGTGATGCTGGACCCTCAGGGAGCGCGTGATCGTCGTTTAAAGTCCAGGGACGCCTCTCCACCCTTAGCTGCTCACAATATGTTGCCCCCTTGTCGCACTATTGCAGCGACTTATTTCGGGGGCCCATACAGTGAGAGGGCGAGTCACCACCTGCCAACATATTTTTACTTTCTTTTAGTAGAAAGGCAGGTGCCATAGTTTCCCATAGTCCCCAGTACCAGTCCATTTAGCATCCCAATCCATAGCCCAATTATTAAATTTCCATACCCTGCAATAGTCCCACATCGGCCGCGGACTGCCTAGGGCTGTATCTCTATAGTGCAGTCATGGGCAGGCTGCGGCTGGTGTCCCACAACACATTAAAATTCTCGAAAGGGCCTCTGCGTGTTGGATCCGTGTCCCCACGTAAGCCTTCCAAAGATCCGGGTACCGTCCTTCTGGTGGTACCCGAGTATTATGGAAATGAGAAACATAATAATAATAATCATTTATTTCAGATTCATCCTAAGATTACATCCATATAGTGTTAGTACAATTGCGAGCTTACATACTAGTGTTAGTAATAAAGAATTTTTTTTTTTTTTTTTTTTTTTTTTTTTTTTTTTTTTTTAACCTAAAATAAACATAAAGTGGCAGGTCCGGGTGGGCTTCCCGATGATGGCGGCAAATCACTAAACGACTGCGTGCAGCCGTATCCAGCGCGCCAGCATCGGAGAGTCCCACCGGTCCGCCAGCGCGCGCAGGATGGTGTTGGGACTGTCGCGCGTGCGGCGCATGATAGATGCGCACCGTTTACGCATGATGGCCGCAAAGCCGTCTGTGTCAGCCGCCGCGAACATCGCGGAGGCGCTGCAGTGGCGCGGCAGCCCCATCAGCACCCGGAACGCGTTATTGTATTGAACGCGCAGATCGCTGTATGTCCGCTGTGTATAGTTAACCCACAGGCTGCAGGTGTAAAAGGACTGACAGTACGCTTTAAAAAGTGCAACTTTGACAGTCCCCGTGCACCGTGAAAACCTGCGGGCCAACATGTTGCATCGGACAGACAGCGCTCTGCGCTCCCTTTCAATGTCCACACTATCCTTAAGGTCTTCGGTGACCCAGTGGCCCAAATACTTAAATTGCTCGACTTTGTTTAGAGCTGTACCACTCAGAGTGAAATTCGGAACAAATGTGTATCGCTTGTTGTCCGGCCTGAAAATCATTATTTCACTCTTTTTCGCGTTGTATTTGAGCCCATGAGCCACTGCGTAGGATTCACAAATTTTTAAGAGCCTTCGTAAGGCACCAATCGACGGGCTCAGCAGCACCATATCGTCTGCGTAGCTGATGTTATTCATGCAGACTCCATCTATATGACACCCTATGCCGGTGCTGCTGAGCTCATCGATCAGTCGGTTGACGTACAGGCTGAAAAGCATGGGGGAGGTCAACCCCCCCTGCCTCACCCCGCATTCCAGCCCATACTCCCCCGAAAGAGAGCCTGCCCATCTTACAAAATTCTTTTGATTGTTATACCAATGCATAAACAATTTCACAATTTCCCTAGGTAGACAAGTTTCATTCCTTAATTTACCCCATAGAATATCGTACGATACAAGATCGAATGCTTTGGATAAATCGAGGTAACATGCATAGACTGGAGTCTTTCTACTCGTGTAATACTGTACAGTCTGCTTGAGACACAGGATAGCACTCTCGGTGGAAAGCCCGGGCCTGAAACCAAACTGAGCGTCGTTTAACGAGACGTGTTTATCCAGGTGCTGACCAAGCAGACTGTCCAGTACTTTGGCGACCACTGTAGCTAGTGAGATCGGTCTATAGTTGTTTACATCCGATGTATCACCAGTTTTATTTTTGATGATTGGTACAACTATAGTACGCATTAGATTATCGGGCAGATGGGAGTGGCCTAAACACATGGTAAAAAACATAGCAAGCACTCTGGGTAGGTGTACACCTGCGTGCTGCAGGTGCTCGATGCTAAGGCTGTCGTGACCCGGGGATTTACCCCTCACCATGCCTTTGATCACCGCACGCACTTCCTTCGTAGTAAAATAAACACTACGCTCACCACCTTCCTCAGCATCGGGCCCCTGCCGCGCTGGCCCCAGAGGCGAGTCCACCCTGAAATGGTGGGAGAACAAGGTGGCGATCTCACTTGGCTCGTGCACTCCCGCCACGCTGACGGGGAGGCCCGGCTTATGATTCATTTTATTGGTGTTTTTCCAGAACTGACCAAATTTCTTGTTTGAGTGAAGTTCAGCAATAATATCCATTTTTATTTGTTGTTGGTTATTCTGACACCACTTTAATTTTGATTTAAAAGTGCGCCTTGTTTCACACATATCATCATAAAGACGGCCGGCCCCGGGCTTACCCCCATACAACCAAGCCTGAAAACATAGCCGAGCCTTCTCGTGAGCGCCGCGGACGTGCCTATTCCACCCGGTAATGTATTTACATCTACGCTTTTCGGTAACATTATAACTACTAATAGCGGCCTCCGACAGAATAGAAATAATCTCGTCATACATGTTATCTAATAGGATTTTATGATTTTGGTTACGACACATATCATCTGAGCAGCTTCTTAATTCTGAAGGAAAATTAATCTCACGAAGTCTAGAGTGACATACAGTTTTAAATTTCGTTATCTGAGTTGAGTCACGTTCGCCCCAGACTACCCTATTTATACAAGTAGTAGGTATAGAAATCTTAGGTTTAAGCAAATTAAAGTTACATCGTATAGATACAGGGTAATGATCAGACCAATAAGTATTATACAACACACAGGCCGCGGACACGGATTGCCGCGCGGCACTTGTCACAAGACAGTGGTCGAGCCAGCGCCGACAGCCGTGCGCATCACTTACAAATGTATGACTGTCCGCCGGCATAAGTTCCAGGTCTACACAGGACCACGATTGTTCCGCACAAAAAGTTAAAAGTTCGGTAGCAAAAGACTCACCGGGGTGCGCATTGTAGTCCCCTAACATAAACACTGACTGCACATTGTGACTGTCAATTATGGCTGTCATTTCACTGAGACACTCTGTGAATTCCACTAAGTTTTCATTGGATTCAGTAGGCATATACACAGAAAATATCAAGATGGAACGATCACTGAGCTCGATTTTTATCGCGGCGAGCCGCACACTATTGCACTTCACTACGGTCACCGTCGGAAACGCAACCTTTCTCCACAGTAGGGCAACTCCGCCGTAGGGCCTACCGCGTAAGACCCCTGCCGAGGTATCCACTGCAGAGGTACCCGTGCAGGCGAAGTCAATTCGGTCAGTTTGATGCGGTTTTTTTTAATAGATAGTGATTCAAGAGGAAGGTTTAGTATATAATTGCACGACGATGCGAAGCATCAGAGAGTGCTTTACGATCGAAAAATTTTTTTCGCCTCATTTTTGCAGCTATTCTTATTATTATAGCCTTGTTAGCTCACGGAATCAAGATATTTTGCATACTATTGTCGAGATAATTTAATGGAGATTAATCCCCTACTTTTTAAAAATTGATTTATTTCAATAGAATTGGAAAAAAACACCAAAATAGGTCAAAAAAATTTCCTGTCCGTCCGTCCGTAATGTGTGAAACCTGAAAACACTATAACTTGTGAAAAAATCCATCATTTGAGTTAATTTTTTTTTTAAATATTCTAATCGACGATTGTAGGTCACTGAATGCGAATGATTAATTAATTCAGTGTCGTTTAATTGCAATTAATAAAAAACAAAAACTACAAGACTGTATATCTATATATATATATATATATATTTTTTTTTATATTTCATAATTAAATGAGCATTATGAGTCGTGCACTTTTGGATTTTCCAAATAGCTTTTTTATTAGGTTTTAGACAAAGCGGGCGAAGCCGCGGGCAGTAAGCTAGTTAAAATACTTACAGTAAATAATGAATTTAAGCCCCAAACAACATCTTTAAGTCTTCTTGTTGGTGCCCAGCCATGTTCATCTATGGAGGTTTGACGAAGCAAAGATAGACAAATGTCCCCATCTACATTGATGTTTGGATGCCATAGTCTTGTTAAACATTTTACTTTGGGAGGCTGGAAATGGGAAAAATAAAATAAATTAATAAAATAATCACTAAATAAATAACTTGAACATTATGTATTGGTGAATATACATTTATTCCTAGAAATTCTGTATTTACCTCAATCAGTGCTGAATACAATATATTGAATACAGAACCTATAATTATATATGTAATTAAATATTATTTCTTAGAATTTAACACTGTGTGTATATACAAAGTCTTGATTATGTATTATTGAAGGAAAACCATTTGAATTCAATATTTACCGCCATATTATATTCTTCCGTTACAAATACGCTAAACTTAAACTTCCCACTTTCCCAGTAGCCCTCATCAGGTGCGACCGTTAAAATGAATTCACTCAGCACATTAGGGTCTTCAAAATGCACAGAACAGGTCACCGGAAGGTTCTCAGTCATCTCCTGCACTTCTTTCACCAATAATTTGTCCCTGACTGATATTCGTTTCCCAGATTCTAAGTTCACGCCGTTGGTAGGCTCCGTACTTTGCTTTTTAATTTTTTTATTGAGCGTTATCATTTTGTTTGGAATTGAAATATGAAGCAAGATACTTGTAATTAAAAATACATTTGTGTAAATTCGATTATTCTCTAGAATCTAGTAAGATCTTGCACCAATAATGCTATTTGCTTTGCGAGATGCGAAATTTCAATTTGTCATTTTTGTCAAAGTTAATGTCAAAATGAAAATTGATAAAACGTCAAGTCAATAACGTTTCTCTTTAGGCATTTTTCTGAAAAAAGAAATGAAATGAATAATAAACATTTAGTACATCAATAAATTCGTCATTAATTAATTGAAACCTTAATTGAAACCCACTCTTACTCTAATTAAGAGTATGGAAGGTACTCAGTGGAAACCTTAAATAAATAGATATTTTTTTAAATGGCAATAAATAATACAATATGTCATTTTACATTAGAATCTGTCAGTTGTCAAAACTCAAAGTTGAATCATAATTCATATTTGTTTTTTTGGTAAATTTAACAAATCCTAAAAATATTATTTTAAAGCATTCTTCACTACCTTTTTATTGAAGTTTCAAACAAGTTTCTCATTAACTTTGGAACATTCGACAGAAAACATTATTGATTTAAATATGGCAGAAGTGTCCTGGCCATGGCAATATAGCTTTCCTCCTTTTTTTACGTAAGTAAATGTTACCTAGAGTGTATTTTCAGGAGCTCTTTTCACGATGTCTATAATAAATAATGAATGGAAATACATTAACGAAGGAAATGTCCACATGGTTCTCGAAATCGTCAATACACCGAATGTATACCGTCTCATAAAAGATGATTCTCACACGAATACTGGTTTTGTGCGACAAAGCATAGAATATGTGAACTTTGTTATGTTACCCTTAATACACGGCAACGCAGCTTATGAACACGAAATTGTAACATTATCGAAAGACGAAATTGAAAAACTCATCCTAAAGCTTGCAGATGTAAGACCGAAAAATAGACAGCACAAAACTTTAATAAGCCCTTTTGCCATTAAAGCGCCAAATTTAACTAAATTAAACCCATCAATTAATAATTATTGCATAGAAATAAAGCCCAAGGAAGGTTTTCTTGCAAAAAGTTTTCAAAAGTACTCCAAATGCTATTATTGTTTGAAACAATTTTTAAAATTAAGCACGCATGAAATTAATAATGTCAGTGAGTACTGTCCTTTGGACTTTTACTCTGGAAATGAAAGCAGAATGAAATTTGCTTTACTAAACTTGATTAACAACCCCCAAAATAATTTTAAAATGTTCAAGAATGGAAATATAATTTTCAATGAGCACTCTAATAAAAAACAGTTTGATGATATCATAGAATCTACAATTTTCAAATATACTGATGTGTTTCTCAACTTTCTTATTCAAATTTTACTCAGTGATGGCAATTCAATCATTAATTTGACAGACAAAGATTATACACCTTTAAAATTAAGTGCAAATTGTGTTGAAGGCAAAGACTTGCCACACAATTCTTTATTACACAACCTTTTATCTCTACAGAAGCTAACTGAAGATTTAAATATTGACTATTCAAGTGACAATGATTATAGTTATGTTACTAAAATACTAGATAGATTGAAATCTGAAGGTTTGAATTTTAAGCTAGAGAATGATAAAAGAAAATTTCTAGATACAGCAGAAAATTTAGAATTAGCTTTAATATCAGCTATAGCTAAAGACTGTTCAATTATGATAGCCTTTACTGAACAATACTGTGATGGACACCCATGGGTTATGTTTCAAGGAAGAAAGATGTCTTATAGATGGGCTGTGACCGATTTGGAACCTAAATCAGTGAAAACTCTTGTAAAGAGAGTAAATACTGAAAAGCAATTAATAGAAATATATGAGGATATTATGAGCAATTAAATCATAGGTGAAGATTAATTATGTAAAAAAAAATATAAAACATGTACATAATCATACATTTATTAAGATAATATACACAGTATGAACATAAATTATTATGATAGGCTGAATTAGAAAATTTTATATTAGGTAAAATGATTGTTATGGATTTATAACATTACTCAGTATGATATAATCAAATTTTACATTGTCATAACTGATGCAATTAATGATGATTAATTTTTCACACTTATTACCATATCTTAATATATATAAATCTCGTGTCACAATGTTTGTCCTCAATGGACTCCTAAACCACTTAACCGATTATAATAAAATTCGCACACCATGTGCAGTTCGATCCAACTTGAGAGATAGGATAGTTTAAATCTCAAATCGTTTTAGAAAAAGCGGGCGAAGCCGCGGGCGGTAAGCTAGTTAAATAATAAATCATACTAACTTTTAATAATTAATCCATATATATGTATTATGTAATTTCAGGATCCAACCACACTCCGAAACACGTCAAAAGCAACTAGCCGCATGGGAGGAACTTATTGCACAGTATTTAAAGGTCACAAAGCAATATTTAATAGATATCAGAGAGGCTCTAAACACACCACTGTTTAACAATGCTGCGATTAACAGACGATTATCACAAGACGCTATATTAACAATATTAGAAGACATGGCAAGGTGTGGGAAAGCTGCGCCTATAGATAAGACCAAGAATGTATGGGAAGTGTATTGGCATTCGTTGGATGAGTGGGGCAATATGGTATATAACTGGGTCAGTGCTAACGGCTTGAATAACTCTGTGTGTACGCTCTTTGAGTTGAGAGAAGGCGAAAATACGGAGGGAGAAGGTTGGTTGGTTGATAATTTATTATGTGTATATTATGAGTTAGTTTTAAAACTATAGTTTTACGATTTTTTGCTATGCGTTGGCTAATCTAGATCAACATTAGTTGTTGTGACTGAAATCTTTCTGAAGAAAATATCATGTATTCTTTATCAAATATTGCAATATTTTTGTTTTTCAATAAAATTTTGCAATTAGGAATGTCTAGTTAAAATTGTTCATAGTAGGTTCATTAACTTGCCGTTCCTTTTTCACTCCTTTGCAGATGAATTTGAAAACACCCTGTGATTTGACATTTTTGTTTTGTAACCACATTTTATTTTAAATTATAAATTAATTGATTAACTGTTTAAAAATTCATTTTAATAATTTCAGAGTTCCACGGACTGGATATAAATATTTTAATAAAGGCACTAAAAACTCTAGAGGTGAAAGGCAAATGTGAACTAATGGAATTTGATGACAACCAAGGTGTGAAGTTCTTCTGAATCTGATGTCAATTGTGATACTCTATCATTATGTTGCATTTTTGTTAAGTTGTACACATTTATATTCTAATTATATGGTCCTATTAATATGATAAGGAAGTTTTATTTTTGCTTTTCACATAAATACCTACATTATAATATTATTGTCTATTGAAATTCCTGAGGATTTTTTGCAGAAACTGCAGAAAAAAAACTATTTGGGTATATAGCTTTCAACTTCTGTCAAAGTTCTGTCACTATTTGTTTCATTCATAAACTTTTATGGGACCTAAGGACAAAAATTAAATCATTCTATCTTATATTTTTAAGTCCAGTAGAACTCCAACTATCCGAATTAATAGGGACCGTGACATAGTTCCGTGACCGTGACCCATTCGGATAATCAAATATTCGGATAATCGGATTTAAAAAAAAATTGCCATTGGAGAGAATAAAAGCTACGTTTTGATATTGCACTATGTTTTTATTGAATTAAATGAAAGAAACATGAAATTTTCACATGTTTTAAATATAAATAAAATGTACTTATGTACAAGTTTAGAAATAAAAATCATTGTTTCTTAAACATCTCCGTCAATGTAAGCTGTTTTGCGGTCTTCAACCGTTTTCGACAATTTTTTTGTGATTCGGATAATCGGCGATTCGGATAGTCTGAGTTCAGATAATTGGAGTTCTACTGTCCTTAGTTTTCGAAGGGAAGTTTACTCATACAAATAAGTAAGGAAATATAGGATCTTGTAGGACTTGTCGGTACACAAATAATACACAAACATCTAAACAATTGTTTATTATAATTGTAAAATTGTACATCTCAAAACCGTTTACTTACTACTAAAAATGTACGATACCAACATGAAAATGTATAAAAGGGCTTATCTACAGTCCTACATTGTACATGGAATGTATCAATTACTATTTATTAAGTATTTTAGTAGGAATACGACATTATTGTGATGTGGTCTCTATTGTTCAGTTCCATAAAGGACAATATTGTCCAAACTATTGCTTTCTGAAGCCTGGTAAAATTGTAAATTGTACTTGGTGCAATTTTGTACCAGGCTGCAGAATTTATTAACAATTCAATTTTTCTCAAACTCAGGCAGTGTGCAGTAAATTATTGTCGTTTCTGTTGTCAACTTTTTTATTACACAGTGACTTAAAATTTAGATGCATTTGTTAATTCGGGCCGTATGTTGAGCATGTATTTTATATTAATGTAACATTATTTAAAAAAAAGTACCGAGCAAAAGGACATAATATTTGGGTTGCCAACTTCAAAAGACTTGAGAATCATTGTCTATGATTACAATATTTTAAGCAATAATAAATACAACAGATCACTTAATATGGATAATTTCAAAATAAATTATTAAAAGTGGTTAATTTAGTTGTCGCACGTGACAAAAAGTGACAAAATTGTGGACAAAATCAATGAAATCTTGCATAATTTTATATTTTGCAGTGATTTGTGTTTTTTACTTACCATGACCATAGATTAGATATGTGATGTTACATTTTTGTTGCATTTTTATTACTAAGTAGGATTTTAAAACTAACCACTATGACTATGTAAAGAATCAGTCTTCAACCAAAATACATATACTTTACAAGCAACAATTATTACATAAAATCAACAAATAAATATATTAAAAAGTAAGTAAAATAAAAATAAATTTTGAGACATTTTGATAATATTATGTTACAATATGTACTTATATGCATTTGAATTATTTACATTAATCAACTAGATAATAACACAAAAAAAGCATTGACGGTGATTTTTATAATTAGATTCCATAATAATACGATTTCATAATTAATATCAAATCAATTCTAACACCATGTATACGAATACTGCATCAAAATTGGTCACGCTGTATTACCCACCTACTTATTTCTAGACTGATTTACAAAATTGCACTAACCATTACACTCACTACCGTTGGCAGTGGCGATAAACATTTTGGTCTCATAGTTGTTCAAAAAACCAGTAATTCCTAGAAGGTTTTGGAGATTTTGTTCTATTGTTCTATCTATACACAGAAGGGATACCTACTCAATTAAAAATAAATTGTGGGAAAAATTATTCCAAACTGTTCATTTTCGATCGCGAAAGTAACTGACTTGACTGTGGTAAAAATTAAAATCAGTCACAGTTTCTGGGTAAAAAAAAACCTGCATAAATTGCAATTTGTGTGTCTGTGTCTTACCTATTTAATACTTCTGGTCACAATCCATAGGAGTCACAATTTCTTACATAAAAACTGTCACATTAAATCAAAACAATAATACAAACAGATTCCAGTCCGAAATCACACAATACTTTTCAGTTTTCACTACCCCCAAAACTTTATAAATGTTCACCCCCGTTACAGTACCTTTTATGATCAAATATAGTAATCACAGTGACCAAGGTGGGTATAGTACCGTTGCTCATCAAACAGAACTCCAAAGACATACAATACTTTTTTTACCCCCAAATGTCACTACACTAGCGCCGCATTACAATACTTACAGTAGCCCCGGTGGGTAAATGAATGTTGCTTTTAAAACAGAATTCCAAAATCGCACAATATTTCCATCTACCCCCAAAACTTTATAAGTGGTCACTACACTCTAGTGCTGCATTACAGTACCCATTAGTACGGTCATTGGAGATAGTGCTCACTGTGGCCACGGTGGGTATAGTGCCGTTACTTTTTTCGCTATGGGCCATATCAAGTGGGGGTTGGACCTTGGGACCCGGGTGGTAGCACCACCAGGCTAGGAAGAAGAATATCACTGTGCAGAGCTTACCTATCGCGGCTAGCGCTAACATGTACCTGTGAAATGAAAAAAATCAGCATTTTGGGAAAGCTTAACTAGGGTTATGATTGTCTTTGTTAGAGAAATCACAACTAAAATTTTGAATGCGATCTTTTTTTTGTTTTGCCTTTTTCCACTTCACACAATCAAGCATTTCTATGATATGATATCTGGATATAGTTAGGCTAGAAAGTGGCATAGCCTACTTATCAGCCGTGTAACTCTAATCTCACTCCCATAAGAATTTCCTTTCCCCATGCGGATGAAAGGTCCTTCAAGGAACGTCACCTGTAGCAACACTTATTATTATTATTATTATGTGTATCTCAATCCATAATACTCGGGTACCATCACAAGGAAGGTACCCGGTCCTTTGGAAGGCTTACGTGGGGACACGGATCCAACACGCAGAGGCCCTTTAGAGAACTTTACTGTGTTGTGGGACACCAGCCGCAGCCTGCCCATGACTGCACTATAGAGATACAGTCCTAGGCAGTCCGCGGCCGATGTAGGACTATTTCGGAATATGGATAAACAAAATAAACTGGGCTATGGAGTGGGATGTTAAATGGGCCGGTATTTGGGGACTATTGGAAACTATGGCACCTGCCTTTCTACTAAAAGAAAGTAAAAATATGTTGGCAGGTGGTGACTCGCCCTCTCACTGTATGGGCCCCCGAAATAAGTCGCTGCAATAGTGCGACAAGAAGGCAACATATTGTGAGCAGCTAAGGGTGGAGAGGCGTCCCTGGACTTTAAACTACGATCACGCGCTCCCTGAGGGTCCAGCATCACGTGCCCACTCGCCACTTACGATTCGCATCCACCCTTCGAGCTAAAAGCTCTCGCGACTCCACTCTAGCCGGCCGGTGAAGGCAAGCCAGAGGTGGAGGTCCTGTCCTCGTCAGGCTTCACTCCGACCGGCCGGTGAAGGCAAACCGGAGATAAAGACAGGGGCCTCCCCCGGGAGCACTCGGTTCCCGCGGGGTCGCTATTCCCCGACACCCCGCCACAAGGTGTCCTGCGGGTTGACTGATTGCACGGGTGGAATATCTATTATCACGTAGACAATAGATATTCCAACCGTGGGCAATGGGGTCGTCACATCCCTACGCCCTTTTATTATTATTATTTTTATTTACCTGCTCATGTCCTTATTATCATACAGCAGACATGAAGTAGTTCGATCGCACGCGTTGCCCCACACAGAACAGGATAAATCAATGAGGAACCCGAAGAGCAGTGGTGCGGGGATAGTTCCCAGTAATCGTACTAGAATCCATTGGATACCCAGTGCGAAAGAACGCTGGTCTTCGCGGACACATCTAAAGAAGAAGCAATTTATTTGTTTGAAAGAAAGAAAGAAGAGGATTATTTTTGGTACTATGCGGCAAATATTTTAACAAATAGGGTAAAACCAAAACTTAAAACGTGTCTTAAAACAAAGAGAAGACTCAGATTAGCCAGACAATGATCATGATGTCGTGGTCAAAAATGGTACAAATAATTAAATCTATACTACCCATCAAAGTAAAATATGACGAGAAAACTATCGTCGTACTGAAAAAACCAATCGTAAATATCTGCATTCTACATAATATTATCATTAAAATATTTCACTTTCGTCTTTACTCACCTCAATGTCGCGGATAAAGCTGGCATTGTAGCCAGAAATGTGAAGAACATGATGCAGAATGTAAGGCACACGAACAGCCATAGATATGGACATTTCGACTGACACGTGCTATTGATGGCTTCGTACATTATTGGTTGACCACCATCTGGAAATAAAACGAATCTCTATGAATAAAGAGTTAATAATACTTTGATAAAGTTAGATGGTTCGTTGGATTTGCTTATAAGCTTTTACCAAGTAGCTATAGATAGCAAAAGTTGACGGTTGTCAATCTGGTTATTTTAAAAACACTATTTAGTGTAATTATTAAATTCATATGATGTTCTAGAAATTGCAAAAAGCTCCGATAATAATCGAAACTGACAAAAAAATCTAAAATTACAAAAGTATAAAGATTCTTTCTTGGACGATATGATAATATTTTTATACAGTTTTTTTTATTCTTATTTCTGGCAATATTATCGGGTATTATAATAATTAGTTGATCCAATACAAGTGGACAGTAGCTGGGTAGAGTGACAAACAGTAGAGCCGTACCTCTGGACAGCTGGGTGCTGCTGTTTTCTACACAAACACAAAACTGATAGAGCTTAACACAAGTGTATTGGAACGACTAACGAGTGCTATTGCACAGTGCTGTGCAACAAGTGGTAGAGTGTGGTAGAACTACACACGCGGTAGAGCATACCTGGCTCCGCATATCTCGGCAGCGTGGCGTTGGTCTGCACACACGCGCAGCGGTGGTAGAGCTGCGCGGCGCCCCGTGTGGCGGCGCGGCAGGCGGCGTGGCACGGCGAGTAGTACACGCGCCCGTCTGCGCCGCACACCGGGGAGTAGGCGGAGTTAGAGCACCCACAGCCTGCGTTGCACTGCGCGACCAGACTGCTGCCCCTGTAATATGGCCAATAGGTAAGTTACAAATAATATTTTGGAAGGTTACTGATGATTTAATAAAAACTGGCGTGTTACCATGATGCTTTAAAGTATTTCCAATAAAGGAAAGCAAGCGTGATGGCACAAGACGACCACTGTCATTATTCCACACTGAAATACTGCTTTAAGACAAAGATTGCTGCGCAGTGCAAAGCTTTTAAAACCTTTTGACTCACCCAACACTAGGACTAGAGTACGGCACTGTGATGCCTGCGAAGGGATAGTCATCACACGACAGCACAAAAGACACGGAAAAAACTCCAGCTAGTACAGTAGCTGCGACACATAGTTTGATGATGCCGGCACAGGACAGCCGCCAGCGCTTCACGAGCCAGCCGCCCGCGAAGGTCCCGCCACCACCCGCGGGGACTGTGATTACTCCTGGAATGTGGTGTGGAATATGATTGTTAAGAAATGCAATGTAAAGGATTTATGGAACGTTGATAAAAAGAAACGAACAAAGGGAAAACAACTATTTTAAAAATTGGCAGAGAAAATGCCAGTAATGGAATATCAAAAGAAAGCCGTGTCATCTAATAAATAACAATCACCTAAAACCTAAATATTATAAACCTAGGTAAACTCTGTTAAAAAAATTCTAAATCATCAAAGAAAGCCCTTTTTCTGAAATTCATTAATAGTTGGATATGGTCAACATTTAACACAACAAAATCATTATCATTAAACAAACTCACCCAAAAGCAAAGCAGCCTGCGACGCGCTAACCGCAAACTGGTTCTCTATCAACTTCGGCAGGAAGGCCGCGAAGCCTGATATCAATAACCCATCACTAGCGCCCGCCAGGTTCAGGAACATGAACGTGGGGTTTCGGAGTAGGGCTGCTGCTGCGTGGGGCAGTTCTCGCAGAGCACTAAATGCACCAGATGTAGTGGCTGATGCGTGCGCTTCTGATACTTTGGCGGCGCGTATTTCTGCTGCCCCTAGGTGATAAGTTTGGTGTAAGGAAGGAAATATAGAATGTGACAGCTCCTTTTAATGCTTTGCTTTAATCCTTTAAGGACTTGTTACCGTAAAACGGTAGTAAATATCTGCAATGTTAATGTTGATGTGTGCATTTTAACTGCTACCTAACACCTTGTTCCAGTACCTATTATTTAAGCTTAGAATTATATTGTTGGAGATGGGTTACTGATGTCTCCCCGTGACCACGCTCGCTGTAAAGTGTTCGAAACGTCGGGAAAATAATAATTATAATGAATAAATCGCGTTTAAAATCCGTTAAAAAAGTCTTTAATTTCTAAATTATATTGTTTATCAAAAAAATTACGGAAAAGAGTTTGGCATACATGGTTTTACGTATCATAAATGAAAAATTGAATCTCCTGAAAAATCAAAATGATCATGAAAAATAATTACATGTTCTAAATAATTTCAAAAGTAAATTACAATTTCTTACCCGGTAACTCATGAGGAAAGGCAAGTAGAGGTATCGCTATAAACAGACAGATCAAAGCCGAGAGTATGAAGCCGATCCACCACGCTCCGATCCAAACCGAGCTCGTAGGAGTTATACCTAACCTGGAAAATTAGTATCCTTAAAAGTATGTGTAGGTATCGTAATTTCATGTCGTAAAAAAAATCAATATGACTCTAGAACAAATCAAAGGCTTCTTTATTGCACGTCTCATAAGCGAAGCGTTCAGGTGGGTACTACTGTCACTTCGCGCAAAACATCTGATTTTTCAAACTTAAAATGTCTTTATGTATCATACATTGCACTTGTAAGATAATACATACACACATATTAAGAAAAAACACAATTTTTAACATTCATGATATTTTTGATGTCATTTTTGTTATTTAAACTAGTTAAAAAACAGTTTAATAAAAAAGTTCTGTCTTGGACGTCCGTGTGTCTGTATGTGCGGAGGATTTTCTTGTTAACACGATAGCGACCGAAATACTTTACTAATCGAGTCTTTTTTTTTCTCTTACGCTTGAGTATGCTCAGGAATAGAACCCTTTCATTTTTCAGGGTCTGATTCGATGTGGTTTAATTGTTATTAAATAAACAAAAAAAAAAATATCGACTGTTCTCCATAATTTTAGTATATCTATATATTATATTCTTTATATTTTTATCTTTATTTTTATTATATTTATAGTGTACTCAAAATTCACCATTATAAACTCGATTCTTTATACTATAAGCCAAGGTTTAAAAAAATAAGTTGGTAGTCAGTCCCTTAAACCTGCGCAGTTTCACATCTAGGTGGGGCCACAAGAAAAATAGCTCAATTAATACCGTACCGCTTTCTTTACTTTTCCAACTGTTTTATTTTATTTCTTTTTTATATTTATAGTGTACTCTTTATAAATAATCAATTTTATTGTAAAGGATGAGATTATGAGGCGTGCACTTTTGGATTTTCCAAACTATTTATAGTCTGTGCCCGTCCGCTTTTTACATGAAAAAAAGCCAAGATCTAAAAATCGGGGGTACTATAGTTTGAGCTAATAAATAAAATTAATTAAAAATAGAGTTTATTATAAAAATATTATAAAAATTGGTCAGTAACGAAGGATATACTTTATTTAAGTGTATATTTTGACATAAATTGATATTTGAGTGAAAAAAAAATTTTGGGAAAAATATAAATTTTACAACCTCAAAATACCGTTCTGATTACGGTATAGAGACTCGAAGAGCTGGCGCACACGTGCTACGCACATGTGTTGAACGGTACTTGGCGCCAGGCTCTATCGAGCCTGTTAATTTTCAATTTAAATTA
The DNA here is from genome assembly GCF_905220415.1 of Colias croceus. Lineage (NCBI taxonomy): Eukaryota > Metazoa > Arthropoda > Insecta > Lepidoptera > Pieridae > Colias > Colias croceus. The sequence continues at coordinate 14,136,530 of NC_059537.1, forward strand.
CCATCTAATTTAACAGTAGTGACCTTGAAAGATCTTGAGAGAGTACAAGAGCATTGGCACATGAGAACAAGTGTATCTACATACTTATATAATATACACCTTTATAAATAATCAATTTTATTGTAAAGGATGAGATTATGAGGCGTGCACTTTTGGATTTTCCAAACTTTTTAAAAAAATCCTAAAATGAAAAAAAGCGCGTGTGTGCCGAGCGCACGTGTCAGAAGTGAAATTTCTTTGGCAAGATTTAAAGATACCAAAATCGACTCTTAACGCGCCTAAAGAAGTTTCACTTCAAAATCTAAATTAATAATTATTATGAATGCGATCACCCACGGGTTTAATTCATTAATATAAGTTCCTTCTAATTAACATAAATATAGCAGTTCTACTAATTCAAATGTCATGTTTATCTCAAAAACAATTAGCATACTACTATCCCTAAAATAACACACAATGTTTTCACAAACATCCAGTCAACATATCCATCCAGATATTGGAATATTAAATTGTTTTTGTATGCAAATTCGACAGTTGAGAAATCAACGCAAACACGAGTAGGGTATAAGGTAGTTGACTCCCATTGAACTAATACCTTTTATTAACCGACTTCAAAAAAAAGGAGGAGGTTATCAATTCGGCCGGTATATTTTTTTTTTTTTTTTTTTTTTTTTATGTATGTACACCGATTACTCCGAGGTTTCTGAACCGATTTACGTGATTCTTTTTTTGTTCGATGCAGGATGGTGTCGAATTGGTCCCATAAAAATTTTATTCGGCTAGGCCCAGTAGTTTTTATTTTATGAGCATTTTTGTCTGTACTCGATGACTTAATTGGAATGTAGCAAGTAACTTTGATTCACTTCCCGGTAACCGATTGAGCTGAAATTTTGTATAAGTGTGTAAATTGGATAGCGATGAAACATTATCATGACATAGAGCTGATTTGATGATGGAATCGGAAGGTGGCCATAGGAACTCAGTAATATATTGACTCAACTTTATCGAGTTTGGGCTCGTTTGATTCGTGTTGAAAATTACACTAAAAAGTATTAAATAAAATTAACTGCGTTAAAAACAACCGACTTCAAAAACGGAAAAGTAAAAAATAAAAAAGATTTGATATTATTAATTGCTACATATTATTTAGATGTGCTATTTATTAAATAGGTTTGAAGTCGGTGCCAAACACTAAGCACTTAGTATTAAGCCCGTGCACCGACATCAAACCTATTTAATAAATAGCACATCTAAATAATATGTAGCAATTAATAATATCAAATCTTTTTTATTTTTTACTTTTCCGTTTTTGAAGTCGGTTGTTTTTAACGCAGTTAATTTTATTTAATGTAATTATTTCAAAATACATACATATAAGTCAATTTTTTAAAAAGACACGAGAATTTTCTTTTATTAAATTTATAAATGGGATATCATGTTACACGAATCGTAGATTTTTATCCCCAGCTCAGACCTATGCTTCCTTAGATCACGAACATATCAAAAGTCGTGCTTAAAATACAGTAACAGCACAAACATACAGAAATATACAGAGCAGTTGATTGAATGCAAAACGTACTTATTTCCTTAAAGGAAATGCAAAAGGCCCTAGACGAAATTGTACTTCTGTCAAAAATATTACAAAAAAACGCTACAAAGCAGAACTCCACTGTTTATTTCCGATGTTTACTCGAAGAACGAAAGGCGGTTAATTTAAAAAGAGAAGCCACACAGTTCGTTCAAAAACTCATCGCGCGGAAAATCATATTTCGTTCCAGAAACCATGAAAGTATGAAACGGTGGAATTAATTTGGCTGAAAAGTTGCTTTTGAGAGGCACAATGAGATGAAAGCAAGGGGGCAACTTGAAATGAAGCCGTGTCGCTGCCGAGTTGAAATATTAAAAACGTGAACGCAATACGGTTAGATAATTGAGGTAACGTGTTGCTGCTTGCCGCGCTTTTTGACACACGATTATAATTTGTAATTTATGGTTCTATGGAATGGTTCTTGAACCTTTGCATTATGTAATATATAAAATAATATTTTATGTTTATTTATTTTTTTGTTCCAGTAACGTGTTGCCCCGTTTTTTTTATTTTTTAATTTTATGGAACGTAGCTATTTTCAAATCACACGATGTTAATGTTATGTAAAATGATTTTTTTTATGTCAGAACAAGCAAAGGGGCAGTAGAGTAATACGTGGTAATACTTTGCACAGTGTTACAAGTTTAGATTATTAGATATCAATTATTCGTGATTCATCAGAATTTAAAAATTAAATACACTTAAATAAAAAAAATATACACATACGTACGTTTCTGAATTGACGGTAGCGAAGTCGGTATAAATATAAAGTAGCTGTCCGCCAACAACGTATCCCAGCGCTGGGCCCAGCACTGCCATTGTATAATAAATACCTGAAAATAAATGTTTCTATGTAAAATAGGCGAACGTTTTGAAAATGTAACGAGTAGGATTAAAATGTGAGATATAATAGGTATGGATATATAGGACAAATGTTTGAAGAGACAATTTCCCTAATAATAAAGTATCTACATGCTAAAGCAGTTTTAACCTACCAAAGCATATAATTTGATACACAGTATTTTTGGTTAAAGGAAAATTAAATATAGTATGCCTTTTGTTACCAACAAATAATTCATAAATGTAAATACCTAATTATTATTGTTAATAAGGTATACCGAGCAGCAGTCTTAAAAAGTTTAAATAACTACTCTTCTTTGGCACACCGCACATTCACTAAAACCCGTAAACAAGTACATTAATTATCATCTAATATCAAGGCAAGGCCCATTACACCACACTACATCATTGAGAGCGAGTGCAGTCACAATATCCTATTTCTTTAGCCCCTTTTGCGTGTTTTCACAGCTAAAAGCTGCAATGAGAATGCGAAACGGCCGTTGTGTAGTGGAAGAAAGGATATGTGAAGCGATAAATTGACGTACAGTATAAACTTGTGTATGAAATTATGAATCTAATAATAGATTCATAATTTAATACATATATAATAAATTTCATGGAACTACATAAAGTATGTAACGACTACATAAAGTATGAACATTGTACATGACACACGCGTCACGCAGCAAAGCTATAAAATCTATCGCTTCGCTTCACCCACACCAGAGCCTTACCCTCAAGCACCGTGAGTGTCACAAGCGGGACCCAAGACCCTCAGCGGGGCTAATGGCATCTCGATGGACCCATATGCTCAATGGTGTGAAAGGTTCGCAAAACAATATAGGTGTCGTAACGTATAGGTAACTTTAGGTTATCGTCTTTTTGTTTGGAACAATCGAAAATGTATATTTTTAATGAGAAACTTATTCGTTTAATAGTCGGCCGTGCAATTTTACTATTATATAGTATTATTACACAAAGATATATGAAAGGAGGAAAATGTATGTAGCTGGGTTTTTCTACATACATTTTCCATTTCCATTTTTTTAATAGATTTAAGAATTGCAGCCACTGATCAATAGTAAAGACACTGATATTAAAGAACCTACTAATAAATAATACCTAAAAAAACGGCAAAAGAAATTCATTATCTAATATTCAAGGTATAATAAATATATAACACTAATAAAAAAAACCGGCCAAGTGCGAGTCGGACTCGCGCACCGAGGCTTCCGTACAAACCTGCAAGGTTTACAATTAAAAAAAAAATATTATGTGATGTAACTAAAAATTTATGGTTTTCGTAATTTTTCCTTTATCTATGCTATAAGACGTTGCTTTGTACCAAATTTCAAGATTCTAAGTTCACGGGAAGCACCCTATAGGTTTTGATTCCCTTGCAAGTGTCGAAAATTTGCGGCATAAGCGGCTGCATCTTTTGATTGCGTTGGCTTAGAAGTTTGATTTTTTCACAGCTTCAAGGGACAGTAGACCTGAGTAATTGACATAAATTTCAGCTTCATACCTCCACGCGTTCCTGAGAAAAAGGGTCTTGACAGACGGACGGACAGACGGTCAACAAAGTGATCCTATAAGGGTTCCGTTTTTTCCTTTTGAGGTACGGAACCCTAAAAAGATTTCATTAAAATAATAAAATTGCAAAAAAATATATTTATCGACGTAACTATATTCTTGCTGCAAAAAAAGTTACTTCCCCATTTTCCGGTAATAAATCTATCATAGATCGATTAGATCGCCTATCTTTTGCGGTAAATCGTTAAATGGCTTATCGAACACTTGTCGAATGCACTGATGTTAGTAATTGCATTCTATATGGTACAGTCACCTTTGATCATGTAGTATTGCTTCAAATTTAAATGTAGTATTCCATCGTTAAAAGGTGATAATTTTTGTAAGAGGACTTATTTAGGGGTCAATAAAAATAAAGCACTAAAATGTATAATGGATATAAACGATTTTTTCGTACTTAGATATTAATTAATAGAACTATACTAGCGGTCCGCCCCGGCTTCGCCCGTGGTACATATTAACGTTTTCTCTACATAAGAACCATCCTCGTACTTCAAGGAATATAATAAAAAAAGAATTATCGAAATCGGTTCAGCCGTTCTCGAGTTATGGAATTACAACGAAAAGTGGCATTGATTTTTATATATATAGATTCCATGTCAAAATTACCAAAATAGCTAGCTTTCTAAAAACCTTTATTTCTCTTACATTGAAGTATGTTATAAATTTTATTATAATGCCCACAGTAGGGGCTGTAGTATATTGCAAGTGCGTTCCTATGTAGCTATAAATAATGCTATTTTCTATTATGTTCGCCACTTTACCGATTGGGCTCTTACGCTTAGGGTTATACCGTAAAGTTTAAAAATTTACTTAGCAAGTGTTTAAATCAATATATGTGTTACAGTCAAAACCCTGAACCAGTCAATAACGTTATTGACCGGTAAAATCAGTTAATAAGGATATTGACTAAGGGCGTCGGTTAATATACTCTAAGAAATAACACGCGAGGCCGGGTTAAATATTAGTTTGGATGTAATAAGAATGTACTGCGATTCTACACAGCTACCTAATTGATGTAGGTAGTTGATAACAAAACGCAGCAAGTCAACGACTATTAGCAAAGTGAAGGTAGTTGGGTCGAACGTCGTATAAACAACGTCCGAGCCCGTAGGCACGATTCGTACGAATGCGCCACGAGACAAAGGAAAGCGGCTTTTTATAGTATTCGACAGCTAAGCATGTTCAGACTTGAAATAATGACAACTATGTTGACAACTATTCATCCACAAAAATATTAAATCAAAAGTTACGTCTAACACGGCCATACTGACAATCGTACGTCCTCGTACGCCTTTTATCGTATTACAGTACAACGGTAGTTCATCTCGGGTTTACACAACCATCCTGCCTCGGCCACATTGACCTTACAGAACAACAATCACATCCACATGACATAGGCACTACGTTCGCGTATCATGGGTACAACACCTACTCATTTGTGACATAGGCACGACGTTCGCTTAACACAAATGAAGGCTCAACTACCCCGGACTGCAGGGCGCAGTCCGGATAGCACACACAACTCCTTCGATGAACTACATGCCCGTTACAATAATCCACGTAACAAACTTTTACTTTACACAACGCACGAAAAAACACAAACGCCATTATGCCGTTACAAAACTACGTAAACTCAAACACATTTAAATAAGTGTAGGCTTGAATTCTATCCCGCTTCTGATCTAAGAAATAACACGCGAGGCCGGGTTAAATATTAGTTTGGATGTATTAAGAATGTACTGCGATTCTACACAGCTACCTAATTGATGTAGGTAGTTGATAACAAAACGCAGCAAGTCAACGACTATTAGCAAAGTGAAGGTAGTTGGGTCGAACGTCGTATAAACAACGTCCGAGCCCGTAGGCACGATTCGTACGAATGCGCCACGAGACAAAGGAAAGCGGCTTTTTATAGTATTCGACAGCTAAGCATGTTCAGACTTGAAATAATGACAACTATTCATCCACAAAAATATTAAATCAAAAGTTACGTCTAACAATACTTATTAACTGATTTTAAGTCGAGACATCTAGTCAATATAGGTTTTAACCGACGTGCCCAGTCAAAACTCATAAAAAGTTAAGGACGTTAGTGAAATTATACTAGAAAATCATTTAAAAAGGTTCATCGAAGGTACTTCGAAGACTGCTACTGGATCTAATAGACGAGTAGAGCTAGGTGTACCGAGTTTGGGCTCGTTTTGTTAGTTATGTTGAGACCTTACCTCCGGACTTGATGGAGTGACCTGCAGGTGTACTTCGAAGACTGCTACTGGAACTAATAGACGAGTAGAGCTAGGTGTGCCGAGTTTGGGCTCGTTTTGTTAGTTATGTTGAGACCTTACCTCCGGACTTGATGGAGTGACCTGCAGGTGTACTTCGAAGACTGCTACTGGAACTAATAGATGAGTAGAGCTAGGTGTGCCGAGTTTGGGCTCGTTTTGTTAGTTACGTTGAGACCTTACCTCCGGACTTGATGGAGTGACCTGCAGGTTTACTTCGAAGACTGCTACTGGAACTAATAGATGAGTAGAGCTAGGTGTGCCGAGTTTGGGCTCGTTTTGTTAGTTACGTTGAGACCTTACCTCCGGACTTGATGGAGTGACCTGCAGGTTTACTTCGAAGACTGCTACTGGAACTAATAGACGAGTAGAGCTAGGTGTGCCGAGTTTGGGCTCGTTTTGTTAGTTACGTTAAGACCTTACCTCCGGACTTGATGGCGTGACCTGCAGGTGTACTTCAAAGACTGCTACTGGAACTATTATACGAGTAAAGCTAGGTGTGCCGAGTTTGGGCTCGTTTTGTTAGTTATGTTGAGACCTTACCTCCGGACTTGATGGAGTGACCAGCAGGTACTAAGAAAACGAGCCTAAACTCGGCACACCTTGCTCTACTCGTATAATAGTTCCAGTAGCAGTCTTCGAAGTACACCTGCAGGTCACTCCATCAAGTCTGGTAAGGTCTCAACATTACTAACAAAACAAGCCCAATCTCGGCACACCTAGCTCTACTCGTCTATTAGTTCCAGTAGCAGTCTTCGCAGTACACCTGCAGGTCATTCCATCAAGTCCGGAGGTAAGGTCTCAACATAACTAACAAAACGAGCCCAAACTCGGCACACCTAGCTCTACTCGTATAATAGTTCCAGTAGCAGTCTTCGAAGTACACCTGCAGCTGTCACTCCATCAAGTCCGGAGGTAAGGTCTCGACATAACTAACAAAACGAGCCCAAACTCGGCATTCCTAGCTCTACTCGTCTATTAGATCCAGTAGCAGTCTTCGAAGTACACCTGCAGGTCACTCCATCAAATTAGAAACTAACGCAATCCCGGAAATCCCACGGGAACGGGAACTTTGCGGTTTTTCTTTGACTGCGCGGGCGAAGCTGCGGGCGGAAACCTAGTTGTTATTAAAACACAATTGCCATCTTCAAAAATATTTTGGAGCACGTATTCTCGCGCGGTTGCAGTTTACAAACAATACCCCGAATTAATTAATAAAACATAAAACTCTTAAATATTGCACTTTAAAAAGTTTTATGAACCTTTTTAAATGATTTTTTCTAGTATAATTATTAATTACACTAACGTCCATAACTTTTTATGAGTTTTGACTGGGCACGTCGGTTAAAACCTATATTGACTAGATGTCTCGACTTAAAATCAGTTAATAAGGATATTGACCGATGCCCTTAGTCAATAACGTTATTAACTGGTTTAATCAGATAAAATCAGTTTATAAGGATATTAACCGACGCCCTTAGTCAATATCCTTATTAACTGATTTTACCGGTCAATAACGTTATTGACTGGTTCAGGGTTTTGACTGTAACATATGTACTTATGTAAATATACTCTATAGTACTTTATTTTACACAACATACCATTTCTTAACAATCTTTTACAATTTATACAACCGATAAAATCAACTTTTTAAACACAGAGGGTAGATACAAAAAAACCTACCTAAATAAACAGAGGACATCTTCTTCGACACATTCTCATCTATATACGTGACTCCAAGAGTAAATAGTGGTGTGGCTCCAGCGCCATGCAACAATTGTGCTAGCACGAAGATGCCCACCGCCCATGCACCACCTTCCGAAGTACTCTCGTCACATGTACTTGCCTGCTGCGATGAAAATCACGAATTATTAAAATAGAATAAAACTGTAATTGATATCATCTCGAACAAAGTGAAATTAGTATTCAAACTCAAACTCAAACATTTATTTATTCAATTAGACTTCTTCGAGAAGCACTTTTGAAACGTCAATACATATTTTTATCATTTACCACCGATTCGGAAAGCAGTATCTATGGAGAAGAATCGGCAAGAAACTCCATAGTTGCTCTTTTAAATCATTTCAGTATTACAATTTAATTTTACAAAATATGTAAGTAACCGTACGTATATATTATCATAATATGCCAAAGAACTGTCCTGCGGTTCTCACGCGACAACCCTCCATGGGTTTTTATCTTCCATATATTCCTTAATGCTGTAATAGGCTCTCTGAACTAAGACGTTTTTTACATAATTCTTAAATTTAGCACTACTAAACTCTTTAATACTATGAGGAATTTTGTTGTAAAAAAGTATACCTTGACCCATAAATGAATTTTTAACTTTAGCTAACCGGTAAAATGGCATTTCAATTTTATTTCTGTTCCTTGTGCTTGTTCCTTATTAATCTTTAAAGGGAGTCAGATACTAGTGAAATTCGCTACATAGAGTGAAACTAAACTAATTTCATTTGTTTTCTAATTTTTAATGATTTTTATGTTTTGTTTGTATTATAAATTATAAATTAGAATTATTAGAATAGATAAATTCTTATTTCTGGTGCTGTACAAAAATATATATTTTCTAGATAGTCACAACTAACTTCGATCGGTCAGATCGATTTGAATTGCTCTACCTAAATTAAAAAAAGACGTGTGGCACTCGGGGACTGCCGCGGAAAAGCTGCATTCTATGCCTTCAAGCCACACGGCACACCTCCGTGCCTGTCGGAGTGGGGAGCGTGAGGTTTTTTCGTTACGGAATTTCTGGATTCGGTCCCCGCGCTCAAGGTCCGCGATAGAAGCTATGCAATCGCTTAAAATTTTTGAAAGGCGATACGTGACGATACGCAAAATTCTTAAAGCCAATTAAAATTTAGTTAGGTACATTTTTATAGCATTAATATTATTAGTACTTAATTTTTCTCAAAATATAATTTATCCATCTCTATAACTCTATCTATCAATTCCTTTAAAATGACGCTTTCGATCACAACACAATAATGTGGTTATAGTATTGAGAGTACAATATTTTTTATGGTCTCGATTCATCCAGTACATCAGAACCGGTTTCATTGTCAATTGTACACTGGTTGAAGGTTTTGTAAACGAATTACGCCGCCTCAATGCGCGCGACGTTTTTTACTTTTAAACCTTTGTGATTCGTCGGCAGTATTCTAGACGTTAAGGTTCTGCACCGTTGTTAATTATACAGCTTTCTGTCGTTTCCTTATTGGGTTTTATGCAGATATGGCAATTTTAAAGTGTTCCTGTTTAAGAAAATTTCAAACCGCTATTAATATTTCGTAAATTTGCCAAAGTGTAAAAATGTTGTATCTATAGAAAATATCGACATTGACGATGACATGTTGATTAAACCAGACTTGTAAAAAGATCGTACTTTTTCATCGTTTTCTCTTTAAAACATGTTTCCAAGTTAACTTTTGGTTAAATAGATTTGATAAAACTTGCACACTATACGACAACAAAACAGTTATAACATATTTAGCCAATCTAAACAGACGCCACCTACCGTCCGGTTGCCATCGCACAAATCGTCTGGCTCGTCTCCCGCCACCTTGTACGGCGGCACCAAGAAGTGCGGCAGCGCGAACATCAGCGAGCCGACACCCATGAGCAGAACGCCCCAGCCGAGCCAGCGCGGCTTGGAAGCGGCTGTCCTACCGCCCAAGTACGTGACGGGAGCCAGACAGGCGAAGGAGGCCATGTCGTAGCTGGGGAAATGGTCTGGTCTTAGTATAACGAGGTGTAAATGATACAAAAAGAGGTACAGACAAAATAAACTATGTCGTAGCTGGGACCAATAGAGTTTAGGGCGGTATGAATGACAGAACACATACAATTATATTCGTCACTCAAGATATCAAAACATAAAATATAGTTAACTCACACTACAATACTAGTTGTTTTTTAAACTGAGATTAACTAACTAGTAACTAAAAAGTAAACTTACCCTCCCGCTATAACTCCAGTTTGCATCGACCGAAGACCGAATCTCTTCTCTATTGTGGTTATGACTACATTGACGAAACCGTTCACTACCATACCTGTGGACAAAAAAATACATTAAAAAATTGTGTTTGCAGATGACTGATTACGATTTACGATTTATAAATATACGAATATGTAAAAAATTCCCAAGCTATTAAATGATAATGCCGAAGATCGTTAAAAATGAAGTTCCGTCAAAAATCCTATAACTGTGGAATTATCCTTTTAGTATCAACTCAGTTTCATTTGTGAATTCTAACTGCTATATCATTTTAAAACCAACTAAAATATTCAATGACAGTACTCTTTCATATTCACATAATCGCAATCCATTTTTATCAAGTTTCCGAAATGAAATAATAAAGCACAGGCTATTTCGGTCGGCCATCCGTCGGACATTGTGAAACATTAATCAAGTGGGATATTTTAAGCTGAACCTTTATATGGTCTGATTGATATTCCATATCTATTGCTATTGTTTTAAATCTACTGTTAATATGAAAAGATTTTTGTTTGTCGAAAATAACTGAAGCTATTTTTTTTTTGAAGTTTTCTTTATCGGGGTTGGAAAACATTTTTTCGTTACGCGTGACATTTTTCCGTTACGCGCCATCTTTTTCTTATCCCTACCACGCGTGATTCGACGTATTTCTGTAAAGTTGCATAGTATAGTAAATTATTTTTTGAAAAATAAGGTCATAAAGAAGTTTCACTTTTTATTTTTACACGCACACATTTTTATTTTTGTATTATGATTATTTTCCCGAGCAAGGTCAGGGTACCGCGCTGGGATATTATACTCAGTAGAAACTGTATAATTAGAATTTAAATTTTTAATTTGAAGGTATGTTTGTTAAAAAAAAGTCAAGTTCTGTCTCCAAGTGTTAAATATGTTGGAATGCTAAGTTTGTATATTCCTGTTTGACGAATTAGGATAAACAAGCTGCATCTAATTGGATTTAAAGATATTTTTGAAGTTAATGAAATCTAGCGGTTCTGAAGCAGACGAAAATTAGCAAAAACATTAAACAATGTTTTCGTATACATTAACATAATGTGAGAGTGGTCGATGCCCCGTTAAATTATTCTGTTCTTGCAAGGTCGAAAATATACGAAATTCCGGTAATTTTAAGATAACATCAGCTTTAGTTCTAGATTTTTAGTAACTAACTTAACTTCATAGTTCACAATCTTTCATAAATTTTATTATTTTTCATGTTTTGTTTTTATTTTTATAACTGAAAGCAGTTTTGTTACTTAGGAAAGATTGAAACCATAAAGGCCAAAGGCCTATATGGTTATGGTTATCGCCTGAAAACGGAACGTAAAACATGAGAAATGTAGGCAGGTATTCCCGATTTTAATTATAATTCTTTTCAACCTATTTACGTCATGGAATTATTTGGATATGAACAAATTCATAGATATTCAATCCTCAAAAATTTACCTGCCGTTATATGACACAGTTTTTTCAAACCAGTCCATCAGTTGCAAATACATTTCTTCATAGATACAAAACAATAAGGAAAATCTTTATTTACATCTGTCCTTTATTGCATTTCAGTGTTTCACAATAAACGATGTTGACCCGTTGAAGCTATTAAAAATGCCTCCGCAATAATAAACAAGGATCAAAAGATTGTCCTGTCTCTGTCAATAACGTTTAAATGGTAGAAATGAGCCGGAAGTAGGGCTGCCAGCTTTTTGAAATATTCATGTTATCATAGCGTTCCGTTTTTTGTAAATTATTATAATATGCACTACAATAATAATTATTATTATAAGACTAGCTGTGCTGTGTGGTTTTACCCGCATTGCTCCGCTCCTGTTGGTCTTAGCGTGATGATATAATATAGCTTATAGCTTTCCTCGTTAAATGGGCTATGTAAAACTGAAAGAATTTCGGTACGGATCGGAACAAATCGGATCAGTAGTTCTTGAGATTAGCGCATTCAAACAAACAACAAAACAAACTCTTCAGCTGATATAGAGGTAAATTACGTTTGAGTAGATCCTAAGTTCGATTACCGATTAAAAAAATATGTTTCTAGAAAATAATTACATACTAATTCACTAACTACTAACCGTCAGGAAGTAGGTACAATAAATAATCGTCGAAATGTTAAATATACTAAATATTTAAAGGCTGTAGTAGTATTTAGCTGTAAAATAGTTAATTACACCATAAAGCATATCAAGAACGATTGAATTATAAATTCCAATAAAATGTTAAACTAATAATTACATTTGATATTCACGTCATCAATCTAATAAATATTTTATTATTCACGAGTACCAACCCTACTCATAAACGTGACGTATAGCCCCTGGGGTAGACAAATTGAGATGACTCTATGTTCTTTTATGATTTTAATAAGCATTTTCAGTGACACGATCTTTTAAAGTGCCTCCTGCGAATGATTGACAAGGCAACACCGGAAGTAAAAAATGGTTTTATTTTAATTTGAAAAACGTGAGATAAAATCGGATTTGGAGCATCGTGCGTAATTAGAGGCAAGCTTTAAATAATAATTTTAGTCCAGGATTTTTCACAAAACTTCTCCTACCTTAACCCCGTAGTTTTTTTTTTAATAATACCAATCATACTATTTATCACGTGACTAAGACAAAGCCAATCTCATATTTTGAAATTTCATTATATTATATTATGACCGTACACGTACACGCCTCACTGTCTTTTATTTATTCTTTAGTATCTCTAACCAAACGTCATTCTTATTATCTCTTCAGCGGAATTTTCATTTGTTTAGGATTATGTTTAATTCCCAGAAACATTGATAACGCAATGCAAACTTAAAAGCAATAATTCTATGACCTCGTGCTATTTTGATGATTTCGAAAATCAGATAGAGATTGCCTATACTTCTACGTATGTGTGTTAAATGAATTATCCTACTATTATAAATGCGAAAGTTTGTGAGGATGTGTGTGTGTTTGTTACTCTTTCACGCAAATTCTACTGAACCGATTACAATTAAATTTAGCACACATATAGAGGGTAACTTGGATTAACACATAGGATAGGTTTAACCCGGAAATCCCACGGGAACGGGAACTATGTGGGTTTTCCTTTGAAAACGCGGGCGAAGCCGCGGGCGGAAATCTAGTATATTATATTGTGATATACCCTGGAGGAGATCATCTAATAGAAAGATGAGTTGAAAAGAAGAAATGAAAGAAATTAACGAAGTTTGCTGATACTGGTATCTATTTCCACTTTTTTGTAGAAGAGCTAGAGCAGGATATTTGATCAGGAAATAACTTCACATGAATATTATTAATATAATAGTAATAAGTAAAGTGTATAGTATAAAGACATACTAACGAATTCAATGCTATCATGAATGCAAACCAAAATTTAAATTCTTAGAATTTAAAGTAACCTGAGAATACAGTAAAAAGTAAGAAAGTTAAAAATTATTGGACAAGTTGTAGCCAAAACAAGATGGAGGGCTATAAAAATGTCTAAAGTTAAATGAAGTGAGCGCGCCACCTGCTTCCGAGGGAAGGCTTTTGTTCTTTTTAATACGATTAGTTTTAGGGATGTGGCTCAGTGGCTGGTGGTATCTATAGTTGTGTTAAATTATTTATGTATTAATATGATGCTTTTGGTTTAGGTTAGTTATACGTACGACATTCCTTCTATAAAAAAAAATAATTTTCGAACATATTTAGTTAAAATGATTTTTACGATATCAGGACAGGAGACGGAAAAATTGGAAAAACAATTTAATATATTTGTGGGCTTACACTACTAATATGCACAATGTGTAGTAACTTTTTCAGTCTGTTACGTATCCACACCAGAACCACTTTGAATTATAAATCGTGATATTCATTATACCTTGGGGAAACCTTGGAAACAAAGGTCAATTTTTGTCGCGAGACCACATCACGAGAATAGGGAGGGAAAATTTCTAAAGAAAACTAGTAAGTGAAACCGCGGGCAGAAAGCTAGTTTCAAAATATAATAAACTGGTCCAGTTCCCGTAGTATCGGAGTTTTTTTTTAAATTCCGTTAAAATCTCGTCAGCAGAAAGTTCGCAACTTTGGTAATAATAAAAGTTTTAATTGCTCGACCACTTGAGGTAATCGTCTGTTTTATTGTTTAAAAATCACCGTTCTACTCTATATAGCATGGTTTTTAAGTTTGAAGAAAGCAGTTTAATGTATTTGGAATAAAATATATGTAAGCTTGCTGTGTCGATTCAGGTGATATTTTGGAATATTTACTTACCGTCTGTGTAGCTACATATATAAATGACATAATAATGTTCATATATGAATAAGTACCTACATATCCTATTAATTTAATATCCTATTAAGTGAAAGTTTATGACGACGTATGGACGGATGTATGTTTGTTATTCTTTCATTCTAAAACCGCTTCTCGAATCCTGAAGCTAGGAATGAAATTCAAAGATCACGCTCCACGCGAAATCGACCGCGGTCTCCAGCTTCTTTACCAAATTATACTTTATCCAACCATGAACTGCATTGCATACACATTACACTCATATAAACTTTAATAACATGTAAACCATTCTCAAAGTGTATTATAGTAATAACACGTTGAATCAACCCCATTCCGGTGTGTTATGAAGCTTCGATACTCCATTGCAGTATGGCCACTAAATTGACTACAAGAAAAGGTTTTTTTATTCACATAAAAATATAGAGTTTAGTTCGTTGATTCAATTCAATTCAATTCAAAAATAGTTATCGCTATATTGAACAAACCTCAGATAGGATATAACGTTTTTAACGTGGGTCAACCCGTTCAAAAGTTTTTTTGTTTTTTTAATATTCATTGAAAATTAAGAATATTTTGGTAACTATTTTAGCACCTAATTGCATCATGACATTTTATACTGTGAACGAATTTGACAACACACAAATGCAGAAAAACACACACAAAAGTTATTAAAATCTGTCGAAAAATCGCTATTTCCCTAATGTTTCCTGCCCTGTACCATACAAACAGTCACACATACACAAATGCGCAACCATACGCACACATTGTAAAAGCTTCCATCACTAAAAATCGCTCGTTCTGTAGCGCCAGCTCAAGTTACAGTTAATCGAGTCCAGCGGAGCGGAAAATCCGGCGATGGGGTTGCACTCACACCGATAACTTGAGGACACTTGACGGATTAAGCTGAGCCAATTAGTACTTGTTACATGTTACCTAATACGCAGACGAAGGGCTTGTTTGGGGATATGTTTTTGTTTGAATAAATACGGAAATATCATGGAAATGTTTTTCGCAAGAAAAGTGGAAAAGTATTTGTTGATGTTGTTGAATGTTCAAATGTTGAATGTTTTAAAAGGTTAGTCACTGATACTGTGATACATAGTTTTTGATGGGTGACGAGAAATATACATCATTTAAAACATCGTGCAGATTTTTTCCCATTGTTGGGTCCGCCTAAACCAAAGGGGGCGCAAAGTAAGGACTTAGAAATTTTTTGATCCAAAGTGAAATTTTTTTTTGCGCGTCGACGGAGCCCCGCTTCGCGGTGCTCCTATTTCTGTGTAGTTTTTTTTTTAAGAATTCTAACCTAACCTAACCTAACCTTTGAGGGCGAATATCTCGGCCTGTTTTATTTTAGAGAAAAGTTGTTCCTATAAAACATGTTTATATTAGCGTAATCTTTACGATAAAACAATAATAAATAGGTGTTTTAATGACACCAACTCCATCAAAGTCCTGCGCCCCCTTTGCTTTAGTCCAACCGGTCTCTTGGCTATAAGCCACCAAACTAACTAATAACAGAGTGAAGCCATTCGAAAAATTTAAGATTATGTTTAATGCACATTCGATAAGGTATCTTCAAGTCAGAAGCAGAGTATCGATAAAACGAATCGAAAAATTGGCTTTAATCGAATGTTTTCTGCATGTAACACCGTATTTAGTATGTACCTACTTATAGGTCGTTACAGGTCTATAACTCTATTATCACATTTGCTCATACAAATATAAAGTATAGTGTGTTTCGAACAAAAACCCTAGTGCCAACATCACTTTCCTGATTTTAAAGATAGTTTATTTGGCAAAAATAAAAACACGTGCATTGTTACTGAGCAATTGAGACTTTTTTAGTTTTTACACGGTTACAGTGTACTTGATACGAACAGCTAAAACAAATACCTCGCAAACTTGAAGCACTAAAAACAAATGTTTGTCAAGCACGCTGGCAAACAATATGGCGGCATTTCTTGGCGGGAAACGCAAATTAGTACTATTCGCTAATGAAGTTCGTATTTCTGTTCATTCTCGTGTGAGCAGCGTTGATTGGGACGGGGATATATGGAGATGGCATGTCAAGGCTTAATTTATGCTAAAATATAGTTAATTAAGTTTAGTAATTGGACAGGACTCCTGGTTGGAATAGATGTTATCTTTTTACTGGTAGGAAGTGTGATTACAACTTTATTTAAGAAAATATGGGTAATAGTTGTTAAATAATTTTGGTTTCCAATTTTGGATCGATATTTTCACATAATGTATCACTATAGATACCAACAATCTCTTCTACAAAAAATGTCACAGGCCTTCATGGAGGGGAGGCATTACTTCTATGTACTTTAAAAAGGGGCTCAATCACAACAATTTCCTGTCAAACATAAAAAGAATCACATGAAGCGCTTGAAACCCCACGGAGATATCAAGTGATAATACCTAGCAAAAAAATAAAGTCGTATTTCGTTTTATGGAACATCGGTTGAAAATTACATTATTTCAACTCATATATCCACACAAAATTCACCATTTATCGACTTAACAAAAAACACATTAAAATTCATACGAAACATCTAGAACATCATTCCACAGTTCAAATACTAGTCCGCTATGCACATGGTTTGATGGAATCACGTTCAAAAAGTAACTAGCAAAACGTATGAATTTCAGAACGAATCGCATACATTGCTCAGTGCTCTAGGTACCATTGTTAGGTTTTATGCTGTACAATCCATATCAATATTAATAGTAGTTACACGCTATGCATGACATGACTTAATTTTATATCGAGCTAATGTCCTAAAACTAGTTTAATTGAGAGCTGAATACCTTGTTCTAGATTATGTTTTCTATCAAACCTAGTTAAGAATCTTGTCCACGAATAAAAATTTTTCACTAAAAAAATCTGTAACCCAAGTATTTGGGAGAAATACCACAGACAAATACACACATAAAACCGGCTTTTGCGTGGGGAGTTAAAAATCAAATGTGTCTATCAAGACAAAAAACATCCTGTTCTGCTCCGGCCTATTATATTCTATCTCTGTGCCGACTATAATAAACTCTTGGTCGATTTTTAGCGTGAAACAGTAAGAAACATCCACCTATCCAAAATCCACACAAACTACATCATTAGCAGTCACATTTCAATCCGAAGGCTTAACCACGAGTCGTATAAGCCGTTACAATACAAATTGTCGCATTGTCCAGAATCATACCATAATAGGCTTAGCGGCTTACTGCATCGCGCTATGGGATTTTTCGCTATGGGGCATCATATAAACCCTAAAGCCGCTTGCAATCAGACGATGTGATCTCGTTACATTAGCTAAAATTGTAAGCATTGGGATTAAATTCGATTGCTAGCTTTCGCGTTTAATAAATTGTCTATTATCATGATTTGAAAGCTCTCGTAGATATGCATCGATATATCTATGTTAACTACATCTTACGTTGTGAAGTCCCGTGTCCCCAAGTGGGGTAGGTAAGGGGCAGATGCATTATCCATACATCTGTTTCACTGATCGATTTTCTTTAGGGAGAAGTAGGTGATCCGCCTTCTGTGTCCTGACAGACCGAGACATTTTTTTTTCTTCGTCTCAACTAAGAATCGAACCCAGGACCCCCCGGTTCTGCGCGCACGCGTTAACCACTGTACCAAAATTACAAAATAAAACAAAATCATTGCTTCTCCATCAACGCCAATAAAAATATTAATACCACTTGAATGAAAATTGATAACTTTCATAGTTTCCGTTAAACGAAGCCGGGAACTAATGACCGGGCTTACAATACATCCCGGGAAAATGATACCGGGATAGAGAAATGACAATGTAGTCTTGCACATTTATCTTGTGTTATTTGTTATTGTAGTTAATTGATATGGCAGTAAAAACTATTAACATTTTCCTTTTAAATTAAGCAGGTGACTGATGAATTTACATTACAAAATATTAACTACTTCAGCTTCCGAGTAAATTCAACACGTTTAAATAAAGTTTTTTGAATATTTAAAATTTTTAAAGGTTTTGAAATTTAAATTAACACTTTTCACTTAGTTTGATTGCTACACCAAACCCATAAGTTACTACAAAAAGTCCAACAGAAGAGATTTTTTTATTAAACCTCCAAAAAATAATAGATACTTTGTCTGATGTGATTGATCTACATTATTATGAAGGCACAATTAAAAAAAATATGGTGTTATAAAAAATCATTATAAAAGAAAATCCGTGTAAATTTTTATTTATCCTTTATTATATTTGCGAACATTATGCGAATTTATTAACAAAGCCTCCGATAAATTGAGCACAGTATGGACAATGCCGCACGCCAATGCCTAGTCACGTAGTGCCGAAAAATATTATGCAGTGTACATATTGAGGGTAACAAATATATTTATTTTATGTATATGGCTTACGATACAAAAGTCTGTTGTTTGTAAAATTATTTGTATTAAGTATATACATTGGAGTTTATGATTATTTATGTTGCTATAACTTATCTCTCTACGTACCTAAGTCTGTATTATATTGACAAATTATAAAGATAGTGGTTATTCGGAGTCTGGAATAGGTCTAGTATAATTTTATTACATTTACTGCATGTTTACTTCCTTATGGTTCTCGAGATCAAAAATAATCTTTCGCTTCTACCTAATCGTAAGAGAAGCATTATACTGTCAATCAAAATAACAAAAAAAAAAACACAGAATATTTGGCGCCAAACGACGTATTAATTTTTTGCGTCCAGAAACCTATTCTCTATTGAATTAATAATAATTTTTTACATAGTCGAATAATAGATGCTTTCTAAAATTAATTTTTAATCGTAATTATGAAACAGTGTCGTGTAAACAAGGCTTACAAAATCTATTAGATGATTTTTTCGATTCATTGGTGATAGATTAGCCGCTTTGTTAATATGCCTGCTCACCGTGAGTATGATAATTTGAACAATGCTGTCGACGTTTTATCTATACATATAATAAAATCGTAGGAAAGTCAAAACTGTACATTGAATATTTTTTTAAACGAATACATAATCCATGATCTATAATCGATATAGAAGCCAAAAACATAGTTTTTAGAATTTTTGTCTGTTTGTCTGTTTGTCTGTTTGTCTGTATGTATTTCCTTGCTAATCTCAGAAAGTACTGCATAGATTGACTTCAAATTTTGCATGAATATTACTAACAGGTCGGGTGAGGCTATAGGCTACATATTATCAAGCTATCACCTACGGGGGAGGAGCTGTGAACCTTTATTTTTCTTACGTATTCCGTGTATTACGACAGCGTACAATCTAAAGACTCATGTTTAAATGTTGGTTTCGAGTAAGCCATGCTATTATCTAGCTTTACAAAATAAAAACTATGTCATTTACGTAATTTGGGCAGAGAAACAGTTTAATGAATTTAGTAGTATAAAGACAAATTAGAAACAGCGCCATCTATTAAATGTTATAAAAATCAATTCAATTTACACGTTAACTATTGGAAATTAATAATCAAATGACGCATATATAAATGTTGTTTGACAATATCTATATTGACACTATAAAAATTATGCCATTTAAGTAACTTGGGAAGAGAAACATAGCTTAAAGAATGTAAGTTGTATAATGTTAATTTTGTAACAGCGCCATCTATGAGATTTCGTAAAAATCAAATCAATTTACATGTTAACACTACTGAACACAATGTTAAAAATTAATAATTTAAATATAATTATGTTATTTATTTATTTAACTCTTTAACCCATATCTTCCGTTCCCTATAAGATATATTTCGTGTAAATAATAAACTACATTTTTTTAAAGTGAGGGTAGATGTTTATTATTTTAAACACCATTATCTACAGTTAATCTAATGATTGTGTTCCAAAGAGTATAATAATATATTGTTGTGTTCATTAGTTACAATTTTAAAAATCTTCGTGTTTTATAAATTTACTAGCTTACCGCCCGCGGCTTCGTCCGCTTTGTCTAAAACCTAATAAATTATGTACTAAAACCTTCCTCTTGAATCAGTCTATCTATTAAAAAAACCGCATCAAAATCTGTTGCGAAGTTTTAAAGATTTAAGCATACAAAGGGACATAGGGACACAGGGACACAGAAAGCGACTTTTTTCATACTATGTAGTGATATTTATAAAGCAATTGAATGCCATAAAACAAAAAATATCAAATGCAATCTTCGTGTTTTGTGAATTTTCACCATCATGCGTTCCCACAAAAGGTAAGTTGTTACTTACAGGTATTTATTGAAATGAAATGAAATGAAATGAATGATTCTTTTATTATTTTGAGGTGCATTGGGAACAGAAGTTTTTGATAAAATTTTATTTGTAAGTAGTTTTTTTTATAGATTTACAGTTAACTTTTGATTTTTTTATTTACAGATTCAATGCTAATAAAATTATATCGCCTTTGGAAGACGATTTCTGCTGATATTTTTACTACACCACTTGAAAATTGATGATTTGATGATAAAGACAGTAGCAGCGAGGATTAAGTGGAAATTAGTAATCATCCGCTTCGTCAATTTTTGACTGAAGTTAATGTCCAACGTCCAATGGTTCAATCATTGGAAGTATCTCGGGAAATTTTGGAGGATATTTTTCAGGAAGGAGAGGAGGGGTAGCCAACCACATATCAAACTACTACGTTTTAGTACCGAAAAAATTTTTATTGCCAAATGAAACGTAAATTTTGCACTCACAACTTTACAAGTAATGTTTTTATTTTGACTTTGCGGTTATCTGATTATAATATTTATCGTTATGGCTATCGACGTACCGACCGTACTGGGATCAGAGTAGGTACATGATATACAGTTCATCATCCAGGATTGCTTAGAGCATTTTCACACTGAAAAAGATGTTTTCTTTGAATCGTAGTTGCTTCATTTATTTATTTTTAATCATTTTACATAATATGTTTTATATTTTATAAATATATCATTTTCATTATTTAAGTAGATAAAATAAATTATGTAACGGTTTTATAAGAAAACACATTATAGTTAGGCGACGGTGATTTCTTCCAGGCAAAAGATATTCATCAGCTCAATAAAATTGAACAGTATGTTAGTTATTCTTTAGATTCACAATTGTAATGAGCATTTCCGCATGCAAGTTGTATCGTAGTTTAGATATATCATAGTTTTTACATATTAAAGTTCCAACAAAACCCTCAAATTTTTTAGTAGAGTTGAGCAAGATAATTTGAAAAATGTGCCGTGTTAAGTATTATAGAAAAGGTTAGTTCGTTGGTAATTATTATTTCTTCTTCATTTACATGTTGTTAGTAAAAATAAACTTTAACTAACAGTCAAAGTAGTCAAAGTATAATATTGTAACATTCATTCGTCATTTTTTGTATAGGCGATATTAACGTAGTATGTTCTTTTTGTAATGCTTTATAGTGTAGTAAGGCGAGTCGGCTTTCGTTTGAAGATACACCGGAACCTTTCACAAAATCACTACTTTTAGAGGAACATACTGTGCAATTAGCGTTTAGCTACTATTATGTATTCTGTGGTGCAATGTAAACTGTTATTAGACAATATTCGCTCTTATAGTAGTGCGTTTCAAATGATCCTTTGGTGCTCAATAATTATCAGAAGATCCGTTCATGCTTACTTTTAAGATACAAGGTCAAGTTTACCATTTGATAGGATCCCTTTTGCCTGAAGGCCAAGCTAAGTTTGTTTAAATATATTTTGTATTCGACTACAACGAATCGTGGAATACAAGAAATCAATATTTCTCAAATTTAAAACTGAACTCATTTCACAATTTTAGAACAGGTTAATTCGTATGTATGCAGTTTTAAATCGACATTAGAAGCTTTTCCTCAAGATGGTGATATCGGCACTCAGGAACTCCCTGGACGTGTTATAACGCCCAGGCCACAGTATTACAATTTTTCCTACAGTAGGGCGACGAATGTATTTTCGCATAGCAACGGAGGGGAACTCGCGGGGGGTCAAGTGACGCGGGCCACGTACCACAAACATGCTTAGTTTGTGGTATCGATCGCGAAAGATAGTCATCGTGTTTTTAGTAAAGTTACTATGTAAACTAACGTAATTTAATACTTAGGTACATATTCTATAATGGTGTGCTCAAACTGTTAATCTACATTTAATTTAGATTATTATTTGATACTAAGTAATGTAGAATTTAAACCACATTCATGTTTTCTTCAGATTTTAAGATTTTCTTATCAGAGTGTTCAATTTTAATGTAGTTAAATTTTATAAGAGACAATAATTAAGAAAATTTTAAAATAAAGTGTCACGTATTTTTTTTAAACGACGAATGACGAAAAACGACCTAATCGCGGACGAAGTCGCGGGCAACAGCTAGTTAAATTAATAATAGATTAATCATTTGAGTGAAAGCTTAAAGGGTACCGAATTTCAAAAATTTTATAGAAATGATCTGCTGTTTTAATCTTGCTAATAACACAAACAGGAGCGGAGCAATGCGGGTGAAACCGCGGAGCACAGCTAGTTATCTATACAGCAAAATGATAACCCCAAATATTTATGCTACCTAGTGAACATACATTGAGCGAGTAGCCCGATTTTGTTTGTGTTATAAGTCACGTATTTATTTGGAATTAATGCTGAGACACGGCCACCGTTGCATAATATGATAAAATATTTAAACGTTTTTTTATTATTATTATATCAAAACAGAATTTTATGTAATGTAATATTTTAACATTGCGTAAAACACTGCTCTCTTATGTATTTAAAAAAAGAGTAGAAAATTAACTCTATCACAATATTATTTTACTTGATGTTTTAAATTTCTTATTAATTACATACCTAATGGTTTTTATTAGTTTAGTAGGTTTTGCCAATTTGCATTCTGAATTAAATCACAACTTCATTATAGTTTACAAGCTGTATTGAATATAAATATTTCTATACATTACATAATGTAAAATTCTTAATTACTTTTAATATAAAATCGACATGTTTGACTAGTGCTAGGTCGTTAAACCAGTATCATCATCATCATCATCAGCCTTTCGATGTCCACTGCTGGACGTAGGCCTCTCCTAATGCACGCCACTGAGCCCGGTCGTTGGCTCTTTGCCGCCAGTTATGGCCAGCAACCATGCGGACGTCGTCACTCCACCGTGTAGCAGGACGTCCTACGCTACGTTTGCCGAGTCGCGGTCTCCACTCTAAGACATGTATAAACCAGTATAAACTATGATTATTTATGACTGAAAAAAAATCACTATCGCAATTCACCCATACGCAAACACCTTTACGCTTCATGAACATAACTTATATTGTCAAACTTTTTCTCCATGCGGGTAGTTAAGAAACAGCGCAATAAACATTAGTTGGCAACAAGTCGACTACACCTGTTGGCCATTACTCGCTGAACTTTACACTGATGTATTGCGAAATATTATAGCCATAGTTTTACTAGAAACGATAGTTTTTTGCCACAATTTTGAGTAGTGGCTCTTTTAAAGTAACCGAATCACGTTGTGCGCTATTTTTCGCAATGAGTTTGAGAGAGTATTTCACCCGGTTTCTCTGAAATGGCTAGAAAAAACCTAGGCTAATTATTTCTCATTTAACTTTTTTGTCTCAGAGCAAGCTAAGAGGTAGTTGGGCCACCTGATGTTAAATGGTGACCACTCTTTAAGGACCTAAAATGCCGTAGTTGTTATGTAAACATAAAACATTTTTAAAGCTGTTGCTCTCGATTTAGATTTAAAGCAATATCTATACTTCCTAAATCTTGTCCAGTCTCGTATAAAATACGACAAATTAAGTCACTTCCAGTACTCTATGTATTTATGTTGGTTTTAATAGCAAAATGGTTTGTAAGTTAATGGGTTTTAAATGTTTACGGACGGTAAAAACATTCGTTTCATACTGTTTATTCATTTGGTAACTGAAGATCTACCTACATTGTACTATTTAGGTGTTCACGCTCTACTTATAAATTTTGGAAACATTTTTAAGATTCTGGTTTAAATGATAATACAGTCGGCATTTATTGTACGCATTTTATGAGCTTTTTTTTTGACTTGGATTTACTTGTATTTGTTTATACAGGAATATAAAACTTTATGGAGTAGGTAAATTGATTAAAAATGCGCTTACCTCCTTGCTATGTTACCATAATGTTTCAGGAAAAATGTCCCTTCAAAAACCTTAAAATTGCTAAATGAAACTGAAAAAACAATTACCTACATCATCTTACAAGTACAAATAATTGAATATAAGCATTGCTATTATATAGCATATCTTCTTATTCCATTTAATAAGCTCCGATTCCCGCCCTAGATATTATAAAACTTAATTTTACTATTTCAGCCTTCAGGCTTAGGCAGCAGGCTGTGTTATTATTTTGCTGTGTTCTTACTTGTAATTTTATACCATATCTATGGTTGTAGATTAAACAGAGATTTCAGACCAAACTAAACACATTATACACTAAATCCGATAATAGTTGCAACGTTTAGTACATTCTAATATGAAGGTACAGTGTCGCCTAATTTCCCCCGGGAGCCGGGAGGTCCCGATAACGAAATATTGGCTATATTTGGACTTTGCTTTAATATGTGACAGCTCATTTTAGGACTAGTGTGTTAGGTATACAAGTATAAAAGGTATTGCACGCCTCATGAGCGAAGCGTTGAGGTGGGTACTACTGTCACTTCGCGCAAAACATCTGATTTTTCGAACTTAAAATGTCTTAAGTATCATACATTGCACTTGTAAGATAATACATACACACACATATTAAGAAAAAACACTATTTTTAACATTCATGATACTTTTGATGTCATTTTTGTTATTTAAACTAGTTAAAAAACAGTTTAAAAAAGTTCTGTCTTGGACGTCCGTGTGTCTGTATGTGCGGAGGATTTTCTTGTTAACACGATAGCGACCGAAATACTTTACTAATCGAGTCTTTTTTTTTCTCTTACGCTTGATTATGCTCAGGAATAGAACCCTTTCATTTTTCAGGGTCTGATTCGATGTGGTTTAATTGTTATTAAATAAACAATAAAAAATATCGACTGTTCTCCATAATTGTAGTATATCTATATATTACATATATTCTTTATTTTATTTTATTTTTTTTTTATATTTATAGTGTACTCAAAATTCACCATTATAAACTCGATTCTTTATACTATAAGCCAAGGTTTAAAAAAATAAGTTGGTAGTCAGTCCCTTAAACCTGCGCAGTTTCACATCTAGGTGGGGCCACAAGAAAAATAGCTCAATTATTACGGTACCGCTTTCTTTACTTTTCCAACTGTTTTGAGACAGTACAAGAGCATTGGCACATGAGAATAAGTGTATCTACATACTTATATTATATACACCTTTATAAATAATCAATTTTATTGTAAAGGATGAGATTATGAGGCGTGCACTTTTGGATTTTCCAAACTTTTTTATTTTTTGTATAACTTTTTACTATTAAGCAGGAACATCATTATATTTTTTTGAAAAATGTATTATAAAATAACAACACAATATCTACATTAACCTAGGGGTTGAACCCTCTCTAGGGTTGCCGTAACAACGTAATTGTGCAGATAAAAAACACCTTGGGGGTCCTTTATAGGATTTAAATGACAATTTTCACGCTGTGCTACCTTTGTAGCACATTTGTTCATTGAATTATGGCGGTATTTTACACGCAAATTGAAAAGTTACGTTTTTATACACCCCATATTACGTTCTTTATTAGGATTAATACAGACGAATTTTACACAGAAGACGAATTGACAATGCCAATATGGAACGAAGCTGAAAGTAATCAACTTTTCATAATACATGAACCACCTGTGCATGTTTGATAAGTAAAATATGGATATGAAATATCTCAGCTCACTAATTAAAATATAACTAAATTTCAACGCACTTAGCTGTATTGTAGCTCATAAACCAGTTCGGTCAACCCCCACACCTAATCAATTAGGAAAAACAGAAACAACAACAAAATTACTGCTTATTAAATAAATCTGCCCTTGCACAGTGCACTTATGGCCAACATGGCTCGATCCTTTATGAGAGGCCCGTATACCAGCAATGAA
Source organism: Colias croceus (assembly GCF_905220415.1). Classification (NCBI taxonomy): domain Eukaryota; kingdom Metazoa; phylum Arthropoda; class Insecta; order Lepidoptera; family Pieridae; genus Colias; species Colias croceus. The sequence continues at coordinate 14,163,209 of NC_059537.1, forward strand.
CATGGACTGATGATGATAATGAAATACAACAAAATACACACCCTGTATAGCGCCCGCCCAGCACAGCCAAAAGAGCGCCCATTTCGCCGTCCTGAAGCGTTGCAACCAGCTCGGTCTGACCACCCCCCAGCCGCACCGCAGCGCACGCTCCTCTGGTGACAGCTGGGATGCTGCGTCTTCTTCACCCTGGTGAAAGAATATATTTTGAACATCCTGTATTTGTAGGTGAGGATATACAAAATAACTACGTTGTCATATTATATTCTAATAACTTGAATCGACTTAAACTTGATCAACCTGTATTTGAAAAAAAAACATACCAGCCGAATTGATAACCTCCTCCTTTTTTTTTTGAAGTCGGTTAATTATGGGACTGTTTGATGCTAATGCTTTTGTGTTCTTAAAATTAATTATTTAATCAGACGCGTTCTACATTATAAGAAATATAATATTGTGTTGTTTATCTATACATATAATAAATCTGTAGAAGGGTCAATTCTGTACATTGAAAATATTGAAAAAATAAATAGCAGGGGGTGTTACTGGATCGATACCAAACCCAAATATGTGATTAAAAAAATTTTTGTCTGTCTGTCTGTCTGTCTGTCTGTCTGTCTGTCTGTCTGTCTGTCTGTATGTGAAGACATCACGTGAAAACTAACGGTTCGATTTCGATGAAACTTGGTATAATTATACCTTATTATCCTGGGCGTAAAATAGGATACTTTTTATCCTGGAAAAATACGTAGAAAAAAAAATAAACTAAAATTTTCAGTTTTATCCATAGACGTTGTTCTATACCGCAGTGGATTCAGCGCCGTAACATGTAGCTCCGAAAGTCGGATTTGGCTTGAACCGTTTGCGTCACACGAGAGCCGCACGATGCCACGCCTGCCACGACTCCTATATAAGGACTGCGATCCGCGCCGCGCGACGCATAAAATTTATGAATTTTGATGCGAGCGGACGTGTCCAGTGTGGCGAGCGGTCGTTCTTATTGGAATAAAATATATTGTATGCATAATAATAATAATTAATTAACATATTAATATTGTTTTCACCGTAAATTGGTTTATTCATTAAACTCATAATTCTCTCTGTCATCTCATTTCATTGTATTTGTAACTATACATATTATTATAATAAATCTGTAGAAGGGTCAATTCTGTACATTGAAAATAAGTTGAAAATATTGAAAAAATAAATACCAGGGGGTGTTACTGGATCGATACCAAACCCAAATATGTGTTTAAAAAATTTTTTGTCTGTCTGTCTGTCTGTCTGTCTGCATCACGTGAAAACTAACGGTTCGATTTCGATGAAACTTGGTATAATTATACCTTATTATCCTGGGCGTATAATAGGATACTTTTTAAATAAAATACGTAGAAAAAAATTAATCTTTTCAGTTTTATCCATAGACGTTGTTCTGTAGAACCGCGAACACACGTTGCGTATTATTATAGGCCTAGCCGTATTTGGGTCCAATATATATTTATAAGATATCATTGTCAGAGTTACTCAAAATGAAGAAATAAACCATCCACGCGAAGACCGACATCCGCGCGGACGGAGTCGCGGGCGGAAGCTAGTAAATAAAATAAATAACACAATTCATTTAATTGTCTTCCTTATAAGGAACAAACAATATCACTTTCGTCACAAACACTGAATTTACTCAATTATTCCCACTACGGAATCACAGACAAATAAATAAAAGGTTACGGACCCCTAAAGACCAAGAGCACTAAATCATAAGCCCGTTGCACCAATTCGTATTGAATTATACAACAAGAGGCCGGAACTAATAATATTGTCACAACGAGATCAAGATTTAATGCTCAATGCGCCCACATTCTGTTCCTTAATAATTAAGTGTACTTGGCTAAAAATTGGATGTTTTTTGTTCCCTTTGAGTTATAGTGATATGGAGCTATAGAAATTGGTGGTAATGTTGTGCTTTTTGCGTGTAAGCTATAGCTGACACCGCTGCAGCTGTGTGTCACCTTTGGAAAATTTTGTTTTTATGATTACCTAGTATAATATGTTCAATTTTCTAAAATTAAAGTAAAGATTCATGCCTGTGCTCCAACTTCTTAAAATCAGATCGCTATATGAAATGTGAGGCTAATACACTATATTCAACTACACATATAATTGTTTAAATTGTTAATTTAAACGAATAGGATATTCCCTCCCACGCAAATAGGGAAAGTTACAATTTTCAATGATTACCCAACTATCACGCAAGCGAAGCCACGGGTTAAAACTAGTTACATATAAATAATAAAGGACAGAGTGGGCGGTCTTTATTACGTCAATCGGAATTCATTGGAGCACCACTTATAGCTTGGCTATTTTTTGCTACACTTATACTGTCGACTCTAATTTGTATGAAATTGTAATAAGGAAATATCTTGAATTCCTTGATTGAGAATAATACTTCTTTGTATGATAATCCGCATGGCAGACCTACTGATACATATTGTGTGTAACATGTTCCCGAAAGTATAGTTTTCTTTTTTGAGTATTTTGATCTTTATATTTATTAATTTCTTTAACATTATTGAGATATTCGCGTGCGGCTTCTCCCGCTTGGCACTGTGGCTTGGCAGAATAAATTGAAATAGTTTGGAAAATCCAAAAGTGCACGCCTCATAATCTCATCCTTTACAATAAAATTGATTATTTATAAAGAGTACGTGACTATAAATATAAAAATGAAATAAAATAAAACATTTGGAAAAGTAAAGAAAGCGGTACCGTAATAATTGAGCTATTTTTCTTGTGGCCCCACCTAGATGTGAAACTGCGCAGGTTTAAGGGACTGACTACCAACTTATTTTTTTAAACCTTGGCTTATAGTATAAAGAATCGAGTTTATAATGGTGAATTTTGAGTACACTATAAAAAAAAAAAAGTCAATATTTTTTTTGTTTATTTAATAACAATTAAACCACATCGAATCAGACCCTGAAAAATGAAAGGGTTCTATTCCTGAGCATACTCAAGCGTAAGAGAAAAAAAAAGACTCGATTAGTAAAGTATTTCGGTCGCTATCGTGTTAACAAGAAAAAGGATCCGCACATACAGATACACGGACGTCCAAGACAGAACTTTTTTAAACTGTTTTTTAACTAGTTAAATAACAAAAATGACATCAAAAATATCATGAACGTTAAAAATAGTGTTTTTTCTTAATATGTGTGTGTATGTATTATCTTACAAGTGCAATGTATGATACATAAAGACATTTTAAGTTTGAAAAATCAGATGTTTTGCGCGAAGTGACAGTGGTACCCACCTCAACGCTTCGCTTATGAGGCGTGCAATAGCAGAATATTTTATTCTTATAACCATGCCTATTTTATATTTAAAAGATACCTGATTTGAAAGGTTTGATCAAGAGTTCAATTTGAAAAATCTTTATGGCTATATCTATGTACAGCTATTTATCTACAATAATAAGCCTGACCAATCACCTAGAGCATCTAATCTGTACCTAGAGTCTTTATGTTTTTGTCTAATACTAATATTATAATTAAAGACAGATGTTATTACCACAAAACCAAGCCACAAAACAATTTAAACACAGACAGAGATCTGTCACTTTAATAGTTATCTATGTAAAATACGTCAAAACCAGAATACAGAACCTGCGCTTAAAGATAAACCCTGTCTAAAGTTTTTTGTGGAAAGACAGACAATGTATTAAAATATTTCACCGAATAATGAAAAAATAAATCTTGGTCTGGATTTCTATAGGGCTATAGGCTTACCCTCACCTCTCACACCAGCTTAGACTATTCCTACACCAGGAAGTCACTCTACACCTTAAGAGTTCCGTTTTAATATTTATCTTTTATAAGGTCGAAGAATACACAGGATACCTATTATGCCTTAGAAGTATTTATCCGTGACGGCTGAATTGATGTTGATAAGATTTTTATGATGCACGTGCGTTGTATAGTGTGATTCAAATGAATTTTATCTATAGTGGGTTGGTTTTTAACCGACTTCAAAAAAAAGGAGGAGGTTATCAATTCGGCCGGTATATATTTTTTTATTTTATGTATGTACACCGATTACTCCGAGGTTTCTGAACCGATTTACGTGATTCTTTTTTTGTTCGATGCGGGATGGTGTCGAATTGGTCCCATAAAAATTTTATTCGGATAGGCCCAGTAGTTTTTATTTTATGAGCATTTTTGTCTGTAGGTATTTGTAAATTTTGCAAGTGCAAGTTTGAAGTCGGTTGTTTTTAACGCAGTTATCACTTGTGTTTTTAATAAATAGCTGACACTGAACTTTAGAAAAATGTGGTACAGGCTTCTAGAAGTTCCTCTTTCTTTGACAAATAGGTTTTGGTGCCAAAGGAAAAATCAATTTTAATAAAAAATCGTTTCGACGTAAAAGCTTAATTTAGGTATATATATATATTTATATAGCTTTCCTTTAAAAACTTTCAGATCGCTTCCCTATCAAATCAAATAATTTATTTGTAAGACAACCTATTGACAGTTGAAAGTTATATTGAAAATTAAAAATAAAAAACAATAGTGCGTAAAACAACTTCATCAATCAAGAATTAACATGATGGACAAAGCCTAACTATATGGCTCATGAAATATATAATTTCATGTATTACATAAAGACAATAATTTACGATGATTCGTGCTCACATGGAAATGCTGATGTTATCAGCAATTTGATGGCTTTTTTAGTTTATGGTATCAACCAAGGGCATTAACATTTGTTTTGACAAAGGTATACTTCTTATCTAGATGAATTTCAGTAAATAAAAGTGAGAGGATGAAAATTTGTTATGTATATTTTCAACTATATTTTTATGTGGGCTTTTCTTCGCATTTCCTTGGTTCTAATTTCTATCAGATAGGTAGCCAAAATTTTATAGTTTAAACTAGCGGTCCGCCCCGGCTTCGCCCGTGGTACCTACTTACATGTTTAAACTATCCTATCTCTCAAGTTGGATCGAACTGCACATGGTGTGCGAATTTTATTATAATCGGTTAAGTGGTTTAGGAGTCCATTGAGGACAAACATTGTGACACGAGATTTATATATATATTAAGATTAATTGAGTATTATTTTTATTTTAGGTGGTATTAGATACTAAATTCTTTCCCAGAAAAGCTTTTTTTACTGTTGTGTTTAAAAGTTTTAAGTACACATTTTTATTTAAGCCATAGTAGATAATAATGTAACCACATTTTCCAATGAAATCGATAGTTTATTGTAAATTATTGCTTTTTAATTTATTTTTTGCAGTAGGTATATTTGGAATAATTCATATAAATAGGTAGATTTTCAAGTTTCAAAGTTTAAATTTAATTAATGTAGCTATAGGTAATAGATAGATCTAAACAGATTAATTAATCTTTTTTAACCCTTCACGAGAACGATCAAAAACTTAACTCTAATACCAAATTTAACAATACCATTCTTTCGAGAACTTTTCACAAATCAAAACATAGTTCGGAACTTTTCGTGCAACGAGCAGCAGAGGGCGACACTGCGGCACCAACCCTTCGCGACAGACTGAATGAAAACGAAGCGTGCTACTGTATATAAACAAAATGGGGACAGAGTAAGGGACCACAGAGGCTGAGGTCCTTGCGGTTTAAGATGAAAAACCAATCAAGATAATTGAAAAAAAATTGAAGCGGAAAAATTATAGTTCTGAAGTGTCTTAAATTATTATTTAAAAAGTTTTAGTTATAAGAAGTTAATAATGACGTGTAAGCCTCAGAAAATGTGCATAGCTTCAGAATATATCTAAAAAAATTATTGACTTGAAAGTTCTTTTCATGACGAATCCACATTCTGTTTAAGAAGACTGTTGTAGACTTTTATCTAAAAAATAATGTATTATTTATTTTTCTTAATACATAAGCAATGCGGTTTGCATTGCTTATGTATTATTATTATGGAATCAACAAGGTGGAAGGCCGAAGGGCAGCATAGGGCTTATGCGACAATAAGTTCTTACTGAAAGCTTTCTGCTTTCTAATAACAGTTCCACAAATTCAATTATTATTATACGGGATACATGTATTCTATTTTGTTATGGCATAGCATTGATTACAAAAACATGAGAGATCATGCCTATTGCCCATATCCTTATTAATTACGACGTCTTTTTTGACAGATCAAACCAAATATAAATTACAACTCTCATAAACTAACCGCTATACCAAACTCAATCATACAGATCAAATTAAACCAATGAACGGGATATACTTTCTCTGTCAACCCATAGTAATCTATACCCCTTGTACTGCGCACGCGCGCAAACTTAGCAAGCCTTAATTTAATTCCCAGCGAAACTGAATGAGTACCATATTTTATTTTGGAGGGAAATTAAGAAACGTGGAAACATTTGTTTGCGTCTACTCGCCGGTGACGGTTATTACAGGAATGCTTTTAGTTAAATAATAATTTTCATTAACGCCTCGAAGCTGTGGAAGTGTGGAGTGCTGTCGTTTGTGGATGTTTTGTGTTCCAGGGAATATTTGAAAGTGTTTGGCGGGAATGTAATTTGAACGTAATTATGGATGTTCATCAAGAGTGTATGTAATGAACTGTGTTTAGTTGATGAGAGATGATTATATATATGATGATGATCACTTAGTTCAGTACCGTATCCTACTCTTATTCTTAGTAGAAAATTTTATTTGACAATGTTATTAGCAGGAGGGGAATCAGCGATGTGCTACTTGGTATTAAAACAAAACAGCCCTAGTCACCATTTTTTAGTCTCACAATAATTTCCAAATGTAAAAAATGTAAGGAAAATAAAGTACCTAATGTAAGTAAGTTTATTACGATATCAATAATTTTAAACCTTGTATGTTAACTAGAAACATTTCATACGTGAAATCCATAAAATATGTTTCACATTATAGACTTCTGAGCTTAAAATGGTGTTATAAAAACCATTGTTCTTATCACACAAACGTCCACAAGTCCTGTTTCAGAGCGAGCAGACTGTTAGAGTTCCCTAACCAAATAGCAAAACGGACATTTACAATATTTTTTTTAATAAACATGCATTTAATATTAAACTTCTGATTATGCCACTGCCCACTACATTTATATGAAAATATTTTGTGCCAACGGCACTGCAAGACCGTCGATTTTCGAGTGTTAACTATTGCAACAACAATAGGACAACTTTTCTATCAAGAGAGAAGCATTTGGAGCATTTTCGTTAATTTAGAATTTAGATTGTAAGAATTCAAATGAAGATTTTAGGTTTGCCAAATTTGTAATCTATTAAAAACTTACTGACCGAAAATAATAATTTAAAAACAGACTGATTTAATTGTTGCAGATAGAGCCAACTATGAGCTTTTCTTTACCAAAATAATTCTTATCATTTTTTCCTTTCAAACTAATTTGTACAGAACCTTGGATAGTTCGTGTTCCGGCGCTCACTTGGGCACATTTTCATCGAAATCATAATATCAATTTGTAGGCACGTCACGTCACGACAAGATGTCTTTTAAATGCAAATTTATAATCTTTAATTCTAATACATCCGTACGTTGTGAGTTGTCGTTAACACACATAGATACTATTATAGTATAGAAACAAGGCTTTTGAATTGTATTATGTTTGGCTTAGCAATTATAGTAATAACAAAAACAAAGTGACAAATTCGAGCACAAAAATTATGAATCGTGCCATTAGGGCTTAGAGGTAGCCATTATTAAAGGAATTAATTAGGCTTAATTAGGCTGCTTTCATTTACTATAAAGTTTTTATTACAAATAAAAAAAATATAAACTTACTAGATTTCCGCCCGCGGCTTCGCCCGTGTTTGCAAAGGAAAACCCGCATAGTTCCCGTTCCCGTGGGATTTCGGGGATAAAAACTATCCTATGTGTTAATCCAAGTTACCCTCTATATGTGTGCTAAATTTCATTGTAATCGGTTCAGTAGTTTTTACGCGAAAGAGTAACAAACATCCATACATCCATACATCCATACATCCATCCATCCATACATACAAACTTTCGCCTTTATAATATATATTAGATTAAACGCAAGTGCGAAGTCGTGGTTTCAACTTTTCCTACAGAAATGAGATAACGAAATTAGTATACGCTAATGATTCAATTATTCAAGAGAAACCTATGTTTACTATTCATTGTTATCAACAATAGAATCATATTATTCTGTGTTATTATTCAACAGCTCAACACACAACACTCAACTTAATATAGCTCGCATTACCTGATAGTTTCCATTTCTCCTGACAGTGGTCCTCAGGTCTATGGTGTGGAAGCCATCGTCGACGCCCTCGAAGGCTCTGTTCACACAGCCTCCAGCCTCCAACGCCATTGCGATCTGTAAAGGTATATTAAACTACTAAAAACTTGCAAGTGATTTGGATTGTCGCTTCTACCCAGAATGTTCAACAAGAAGCTTTGGATAAAAGACAAGGAACTCGATAAAAGAAGAAGATATCTTTCCAATGAAAAGTGATTTCATTTGTCACAATAAATATTAATTCAATTTTTAATTAAATTCGCATTCCATGGGTTTTTATCATGAAGATATTCGTCGCGAATTTTGGTCCTTTGAATGCGCAAGAGTTATCCTAGTCATACGCAAGTATACAAATATAAGATTTGCAGATTTTTCGTGAAAATTACTCTCTGGGTCAATGATTACATAGCTGCAAGATTCTAACCTTTTAACATAAAGTAAAGTCCTCGTCCAGTAAAGATTCGATCTAGCACGGACAGTTGATCTTGATACTTTCTCATTCAAAATCAATCGGATAGGTTGGAAGTCGGTAACTATTACGGATGTGGGATTGTAGTAAAATTATGGGACTTATCTTTGCCATTTTCTCACAACATAAAATGCATTAATAACATAAGAAATTGATAACGCTGAATACTAATTGATCATTTTTGGGGAATTTAATATGTAACAAATCGCCTTTGAAATATGTATGTATAACATTTTCTATCGTGTTACCATCCACATACTAGCATACAATACACTAACAATAAAGAACCATCCTGACAATGAAGCTACAATATCACAATGGATGGGAATCAGGACATGCGCGCGCGCATACCTGCGCCTTTCTACTTAATGACTGACGTCACAGTGACTATAAAAGACGAGGTAGGGCATGACGTAGTTATTTTCTCTTGTGAATGTGAAGGTTTGGTTGGATAATTTTTGCTGTTCGATTTTCAGAGTAATAGAAAATTATGATTTATGACCATGCGATAAGTACATGAAAGCATATTTTTATTTTATTTGTAAGTATGTATGAAAGATATATTCTCTACTAGAACTTCAGCTATACAAATGCTGTAACGATAAGAGGAAATACTCAAATTAGTAAATTATATTTTTTCGTTAGGGTTTTTGTCTCTCTGGATATTAAAGATTTTTGGTTAGTTATTAAAACCAAATAGGATAATATTATTTATATCCAATTTTCTACTAAATGCCACCTAAATTGATTATTTAGGAGGCATGTAGTATCACTACAGTACACTACTATTGCAATAACTGTATAACCAGAGCTGTATCTTCAGGGTTCATTTACTTTTAACCCTATTTAAAACGAACAGGTTTTGCGAATAAATACCTAAACAAATAATATAAGAATTTAAGGTTTTTGTTGTTTATCCTCAATCAAAAGAAACCCGTTTGGTTCAGACGCACTTTGCAGGTTTTTCTGATATCTGATATTGAAAAATTCGAAGATACGACTTTGTCGTGCGATTCGGTGTTTTTGCTGTTCGTTCTTTTTGCTACTTACCTAAATTGCACGCCTCATAAGCGAAGCGTTGAGGTGGGTACTACTGTCACTTCGCGCAAAACATCTGATTTTTCAAACTTAAAATGTCTTTATGTATCATACATTGCACTTGTAAGATAATACATACACACACATATTAAGAAAAAACACTATTTTTAACGTTCATGATATTTTTGATGTCATTTTTGTTATTTAAACTAGTTAAAAAACAGTTTAAAAAGTTCTGTCTTGGACGTCCGTGTGTCTGTATGTGCGGATCCTTTTTCTTGTTAACACGATAGCGACCGAAATACTTTACTAATCGAGTCTTTTTTTTTCTCTTACGCTTGAGTATGCTCAGGAATAGAACCCTTTCATTTTTCAGGGTCTGATTCGATGTGGTTTAATTGTTATTAAATAAACAAAAAAAATATCGACTTTTTTTTTTTTATAGTGTACTCAAAATTCACCATTATAAACTCGATTCTTTATACTATAAGCCAAGGTTTAAAAAAATAAGTTGGTACTGGTAGTCAGTCCCTTAAACCTGCGCAGTTTCACATCTAGGTGGGGCCACAAGAAAAATAGCTCAATTATTACGGTACCGCTTTCTTTACTTTTCCAAATGTTTTATTTTATTTAATTTTTATATTTATAGTCACGTACTCTTTATAAATAATCAATTTTATTGTAAAGGATGAGATTATGAGGCGTGCACTTTTGGATTTTCCAAACTATTTATACTTTCTATGAAAATCTTTTAAAGGGCAATTATTTCTTTGCTTTATATAGGTACTTGTATATTATATGTATAACTAAATTTAATTACCCTTTTCACATAGCTCTCCATACGTACAATTATTTCATTGGTAATTTTGTTTGAATTGTTTCGCTATCTTTAGAAGCTTCCCTTGCATAGTTTTTGGGCATAATTAATAGCCTATGTTACTGTCCGACTGTTAAGTTATTTCTACACAATTGTAAATCATGTCAATCACTTGTGCTGTTTCTTTTTAAATTGTATCTTTAATCGCTTCATAAGTTATAGATAGGATTTCGAAAACCAGTGTTTGAATATTTATTAAAGAGCAATAAATAAAACAAGTGAACAAGAAGCAAAAAAAATTGTACGAACACTAGCAATACATTAGCATTATTTTTCTTTAATTTTATATCGAGTGCTATTCTTAAAATGGCTTATCATGAACAATTTCCATTATTTTATATCAAATTCAGATTTAATAATGCTCGTGTTTCATATAAATTATTATCGTTATTATGAACAATGATTGTATGATAAAGTTTTGCCTGTGAATTATGCTGGTTACCAAGCCACCCAATAAGGTATCTCTACAAAGATGAACTATTTAAATTATTATTGTTTATTTATTTTATGTTTTGGCTACGTAAATAAAATTAGTATTCTGTAAATATAGTGGTAATTAAAAATACTACTTGGTATGCAGGTTAATGTTTAATGTCCATAAACTTAAAAATAACCGTTTCCTAGTGCATAGTAGCTAAGAAATGAGTTGATCGATGTAAATACTCATACACATTTATGCAGTCGGTTAATAATTAATATTTGCATATGATACTGAATTAAACAGAATGCGCTATCAAGTAACAAATGAACATTAATTCAAAGCCAAGTCGATTATAATTTATTTAAATTACACTGATTACACGCGATAAGAGAACTCTTTTATGGTATGTCGGTAATTACCATACGTACACACACATATGTAAACACACATTATATTGTTTACCTTTTACTTTTTCACTATAATTGAAATAATAATAATTAATATCTACTGCGCACTTGGCTAGTCTCTGTCGAGATTCAATGCCACGAGTAAAAATTAACATATTTTCAATAATCCTCTATAATAATAAATAACTGACAAACGACAGTGGAATTTATTCGAAACAATTTAAAGTAATTACCTATCCGAAAATGTAGGTTATGACATCGAGATTAACAATATTATAAATATTTATTTCTTAAACTACCTATATTGTAGTTTATGCTCCAAATTACTAGTGCGAAAACCTCAGCAGTTTGTTCAATCTTTATAAAGTTTTCACACAGCACACTGACATGTTTACAGGAAGATTTATCTCCAATAGTAACTTAACTTACGTATGTATATACGTGCTGTATTATGTATATAATATGTAAAAGGTCAAATGTAATAATCCATATAATGATTAATAGCATTACACGCATTATTAAACAGCTGTGTGTTATACAATATTATGCGGAAATTATAATCTGATCTAGATAAATAATTCACTTGTTTGGTAGTCGATTCGCGTTCTGGTAGAATGCATATCACGTCAAGGATTATGTCATTCTGTAAACCTTTTGGCTACTTGTACATTGGATTTATTTCTATTTATAACACTACATACATACTTCTTTCATAGGTAAATCGAAAATTCTAGTATCAAAGTGTTTGTTACAAATCTCCTAGGAAACGACTGATCGATTTTTGAATGCGCAGGCGTTTAGGTAGGTACCTAAGCACGGAATAAAATTTGTTTTCCAGATTAATATTACTTTGATGATGGTCTCAGGTTACTGGGAGAAAATAGGAAATATAATTTCCTAGCCATATTATTTCATAATAGAACAACTTTTGCATAACATGATGCATTTCAATTTGTTACAATTAACATATTAATTGGTTCTAGTAACTATATCCACTTATTTATCAATAAAATGAATATTCAATACATTAATTGTTCGATACTGCGAAAGGTATACTATCGTCAGAGAAGTAGTTAATTTATTTATTTTTTTAATTTCCTTTAAGAGATAAAAATACCTGATGTGGAAATAATTGTTTTTTTTTTACGACGAAATGTGTACGTTTATGGACTATTTTATTTATTTGTATGAAACATTTAAATTTACCAGAATAGTTAATTATAAAACTCGTTCGTCAATAGAAAGCTAGTTACAATGTTTAAAGCTGTTGAGTGCGATAGTGACCATATTATGACATAGGCTTTAAAATATTTACCATAAAAATAAATTCACACAAGAGAATGCAAAAAATATATACATAAATAATTGATTCTGCATTAGTTTTCCTTTTTAAAGTAAGTATGGAATTCCAGACAAGATTCCAGGCAGATTTCGCAATAGTTGGGTCATTCGATCTCAGGCATAAGCATATAGCCTACCATTTTCCGCATTTTCAAAGGAAAACCCGCATGCACCATGGTTCTCCTTTCCGTGGGATTTCCAGGATAAAAACTATCCTATGTTACCCTCTTATGTGTGCTAAATTTCATTGTAGGTAATCGGTTCAGTAGAATTTGCGTGAAAGAGTAACAAACACACATACTTACATCCTCACAAACTTTCGCATTTATAATATTAAAGTAAGATAAGGCATTGAATAAATTCCTTGCGTCGTTTAAACGTATCGCATATTTAAATCTCAAATCACATTTTGGTTTCAACTGTCAACCTATCTAGGTAGTATCTACATTGTACCTATTGTTGTTCATACTAATGACAGTTTAAGAATCACTAATGTTTGTGCATTACATAGGTACGATTAGATAATGCCTCTACTTAATTAAGTCATGAAAATAACATTTTTATTCACCCTGGGTTTTTTTTTTGTTTAATTGTTATAGAAACTAACAAACGAGATTCACAACAATCTTAAAAAGATATTCCAAATTCCAACCTAGGTATGTAGTTAAAATTACATACCTACCTTTTAGTTATAATTTCATCCTTTTCGTAATATCCTTTACACAAACATCACTTTGAACTTACACGCACGCACTTTCACAGATTATAACAACATTAAACTTATGTAACACAGAACACAGAAGAGTAAAAGTGAATGGCGCGCAAATACAATTCGAATTTTGAATTTATTTTACGCGCGAAACGTTTGCCTTTTCACCAGTCGCGCGGCAAACTGACAGTGGCGCGCGCGCTCCTAGTGACGTACGAATTTCGAAAAATTCAGGCTGCACTCAAAATCAATATTCAAACTGAAAAGTAATATTTATTTCTCATGGACTCAAATAAGATTTTTTTTGTTTATGATTGTACATTCAGTCATATTATATCCACTCCAAAATACTTACACATGTTTTAAATAATACCTACTTATATGTATTATACATATTCACAATGAAGAATTCTTTCCAATTCAAAATTATACCAAAAATACATTTAACTTAAGTACCCTATATCAAAAAAAATGTTGTGTGGTTTTATGAAACCACGGTAAAAGTGAAACTGTTCGAACGGTTCCGAACACTGCTTTGAGTAGCGCATGTCGCGGCTGCCGAGTAGGTATACCTACTCGGCAGCCGCGATACACGCGACATGCGCTACACAGACCAAAAAGTTTGAGACGATGTAATAAAAGTTTCACTTTAAAAAATAGAAAGTTATCAATTAATAATTGTAAATGCTATTTCAAATAGATAAGTCTGACCTATTTAATTTAATATTTACACAAGTGTTTACGGATAGTATGAATCACATTGTTTACCTCGCATTTTTGTAACGAGAACATTAATAATATTTATCGTTATAGATTCTTCTTCTAAAATTATTGGATTGAATATTTGTAAAAAATATTATAATAAGTATACTTGCATAATGCACATGCTATTACGCAAGTATAATACGGTAATGTAATACACATATTTTCCCACACGATTAAATCTATTACCGATACAATTTATCGATAATCGCACCTCACTAGACCGGTCAAGGACCGGGACCAACCTGTTTGACCGGATATGTAGGGTGGATAGACGCAAGAAAATTATGGATTTTTATGCATGGCTACACTAAGAAACTTTATGACACCTAATTAGTACATAATTATTCCATTATTTTACTGTGGCGTGGTTTAATTTGTGGGAACAAACGAAGGAAGTGCCCATCTAATTATTTTTTGTACTTTTTTGTAATAAGAGACTGAGGTTATTGAAATCATGATAAATAAAAACTTCGAATAATATATCCGACATAAATCAGTGCATTTCTAGCTCAGTATCGTGTATATTTATTATTTACTAGCTGTGCCGCGCGGTTTCACCCGCATTGCTCCGCTCCTGTTGGTCTTAGCGTGATGATATATGTATAGCCTTCCTCCTTCCTCGATAAATGGGCTATCTAACATTGAAAGAATTCAAATCGGACCAGAAGTTTCTGAGATTAGCGCGTTCAAACAAACAAACAAACTCTTAAGCTTTATATCAGCTTTTAATATTAGTATAATAGATTAATTACAAAACTATAACAAAACCTTGATGACCTAAAATTAAAGTGCACTACAAAAACTGAAATAAATAATATTAAGTAATACAATGATAGATTGAAATAACCAAGGAATAATATCGTGGATACTGATTAGGCATTAAGTTTCTAGGCATAGACCCAACTTAGGTTCTTATCGTTATAATCAAGCAAAGCGGTGGGCTATAAGCTAGATTGTTTCGCGATAAAAAAATGTATAGGGGCCTACGACATTGAATATTTTTTGCGATTGCGTGAAATATTAAACCCGTCATTCAAGAATAGTGTTCCTTTTTTGTGAAATAATTTCCAAAATTGGTTGATAAGTTTTTGATTTCACCGATTAAATACGATAGTCTATTAATCACGATGACGATTTTTAACAATTTCAAACCTACTAGATATCAGATCTTTTTGAGGTACAGCGTTGGGTACAGCCAAGAAGGGTAGGTACAGCTATAGCAAATGGCGTAACCATAATATCTTCTATTCTTTAAAAATTCTGTATTAACATCTTATAATTAATGCTTCAAAGAAAAGTCAAGGAAATTTCTTATGAATTGTTTATTTGCCTTAAAATTTTAATTTGAATACGTTCATTGTGTAAAAATTAGCAACCATAATATAGTTTTGCATAAGCTGAGTACGTAAAAAATACTTATAAAATTCCAGACCCATTTTTTTTTCAAATAGATGAATTCTTAAAACTCTATGTGTACACCCAAAACAAACAACCCGGCCGGCTGCGCTAAGCTAGAGAAGAAAACAAGGATTTTCAGGAAAAAAATTAGCAAAAACTTTTTGACGTAATGTTGTTGTTTATGTATTGTTTACGTGATCAGTATACACTGAAAAACACAGATCCGTCACGCTGGAACCCGCTTTAAAAAAAACCTTACTTTTTTTCAGCCTATTTTACCTACAAACGATGCTAATAAATGTAGTATAGGTCAATTTTTTGTAGTCTTATTAGTTACTTAGAAAACATCATTGATATCGTTCGAAGTAAAAAATATAAATAATAGCATGTTGATTAGTTTTGGAATGGGTTCCAAATTGATTGTAGTTTATTGTAGTGGCAAGAAAATTCTTTATTTGCGTTGTTTTATCTCAAATTATTGCAAGAAGGTCACAATAACAAGATTTTAAAAAATAAATAACACTTGTTCAAAAACTACAAACGATGCCAATAAATGTAGTATAGGTCAATTTTTTGTAGTCTTATTAGTTACTTAGAAAACATCATTGATATCGTTCGAAGTAAAAAATATAAATAATAGCGTGTTGATTAGTTTTGGAATGGGTTCCAAATTGATTGTAGTTTATTGTAGTGGCAAGAAAATTCTTTATTTGCGTTGTTTTATCTCAAATTATTGCAAGAAGGTCCCAATAACAAGATTTTAAAAAATAAATAACACTTGTTCAAAAACTACAAACGATGCCAATAAATGTAGTATAGGTCAATTTTTTGTAGTCTTATTAGTTACTTAGAAAGCATCATTGATATCGTTCGAAGTAAAAAATATAAATAATAGCGTATTGATTAGTTTTGGAATGGGTTCCAAATTGATTGTAGTTTATTGTAGTGGCAAGAAATTTTTTTATTTGCGTTGTTTCATCTCAAATTATTACAAGAAGGTCACAATAACGAGATTTTAAAAAATAAATAACACTTGTTCAAAAACTACAAACAATGTAGTTGATTGTAGCTAAACTCATATGTTTGTAGTGGCTGCTGAACCCCTGTAAGCAATAAAAAACAAAAAATTTAGTGTTCAATAAGTTAATATATTCAAAACAATTATGAGCCTTGGATTTCGTGTCGTTTGTAGTTTTAGAAAAAAAAATATTCATGCTCATACATACATCTTTGCACACGTGCGTGTTTGTGTATGCGTGTGGGAGTTTCGTAATTTAGTGTACATTAAATTGCACATGATATATGTTAAAAAAAAAACAGTTGGATATCTTTAATGTTCAGTAGTTTGCTGTTCAATGTTACAAAGTCACTTAATAATCCGAAACTGCTGAGACGACAAAAGTAATTAAAATGAAATAATGGATAAATTCCATCCGAAACGAAAAAAAAACTCAAAATAGTGCAATATAAAAAATTGGAATTAATATTGTCATTTATCGTTTATTGTAGTACTGGTAAAATAATTTATCCTCTAAAATAACTTCAAGAAAAATCAGATAAAACTAGCCAAATTGTAGTGGTATAATACAATAACACTGGCATAAAAACTACAAACGATATGAACAATTGTCACAGTACCTTTATATTTGTATGTCTTGCTTATTACTGATTATAAGTGCGAATGAATAAATCTACTTAGTGTTTGATAGAGTGATACATTTTAAGACGTTAGAAAATAGAAAAGGAAATCGTTCGTAGTTTCACAGTTTGTCTTCCGACAGCATACCTTTATATGTATATGGACATTACCGATTAAATATAAGCGTGCGTACACAAGTTTACAGTTACTATAGTGCCTACAGTAAATGTAGCATCGATTATACCTCAAAATATAAATTCAAAATCGTTGGACTTACAAGTATGTGCTGTTTTTCGTATTAAAAAATAATGACAGCCAACTATACACGGACTTTCGTAAGTATTGAAAACTTGAGCTGCAAATGAGTTGAATTTTTAATTATAATTTCTGAAAGTGTAAAACTTTTTGATAATTGAAAATTGTTAATCAATAATCAGTAGGGCATGCACCCGGGTTTACCCGGTTCCGAAAAACCCGGGTAAACCCGGGTTTTTTGACGATCTTGAGAACCGGGTCTGTATGAAACCCGGTTCTCCCGGTTCCGACCAAAATATTAAAATATAAAGTATTATTTATATTTTGCTGCATTATTATAACAAATTTATTCTATCTGGCAACGTCAGACTCACGTTCATAGCGAATTTTCAACAACACGCTTGAGGCGTGGCTCTGATTGGTTGTCTAACCTTAGATGCTATAACTTTCCTACGGGTGTATTACCAAAAAAAAGTTAGGCTTCGAAAATGACAAAAATTGGGCTACTGAAATATTTTTATTAGATTTGTCGTGAATTTGAAAAGCAGTTGATTTTACTGTTTCATAATAATGATCCAGGCATGTTTTTGTTTTTTTTTATTATCAAGCTGAAATTTATATCGAATAGAAGGGACCGAAGACCTCAAGTTCTTGATGCTGTGAAAAAGTCAAACTCACAAGCCAACGCATCAAAAGATACAGCCGTAAATGCTGAAAATTTTCGCAAATTTCGACTTTCGCATAGTCTCAAAACCTACAGGGTACTTCTCATGAACACAGAACCTTTAAATTTGGTAAAAGTAACGTCTTATATTATCACAGATAAAGGAAAAATTGCTAGAAACATAAATTTTAAAGTTACAACATACATTATAAAAAAAATAGGTTTGTTTGGAGCCCTCGGAGCGCACTTGGCCGACTCGCACTTCGCCGGTTTTTTGCTTTACAGTTTGCAGTTAATGAATAAAGTTTAAGTTTATATGTTATATTATGTTAACTAGGTACTTTTATAAGACTGATAAATAAAGAGAAGTATTGAAATTTTGTTTCTTTATTAATTTAATAAAATAAGACACAAGCCGCGTAAAATAAAAGGCCCATCAGGTACTTTTACAGTTACTTTTGTTTAATTTCGTACTTTTTTCCGAGGTATTAAAACAGAACCGGGTAACCCGGTTCTACCCGGTTCTGAGCTCGATTTGGAACCGGGTTTCAGAAACTTGGAACCGGACTCGGTTCTGCATGCCCTAATAATCAGA
Source organism: Colias croceus (assembly GCF_905220415.1). Lineage (NCBI taxonomy): Eukaryota > Metazoa > Arthropoda > Insecta > Lepidoptera > Pieridae > Colias > Colias croceus. Next base: position 14,182,082 of record NC_059537.1, read on the forward strand.
GAGTAATTGTTAGTATTTTTAACAACAGCTACGATACAGTTGAAGGATCGTATACTACAAACGATTTTATAAACTGTAGAGCTTTTTGAAGACTAAAAATTGGTTCGTTTGTAGTTTTTATGCCAGTGTCATTTTATTATACCACTACAATTTGGCTAGTTTTATCTGATTTTTCTTGAAGTTATTTTAGAGGATAAATTATTTTACCAGTACTACAATAAACGATAAATGACAATATTAATTCCAATTTTTTATATTGCACTATTTTGAGTTTTTTTTTCGTTTCGGATGGAATTTATCCATTATTTCATTTTAATTACTTTTGTCGTCTCAGCAGTTTCGGATTATTAAGTGACTTTGTAACATTGAACAGCAAACTACTGAACATTAAAGATATCCAACTGTTTTTTTTTTAACATATATCATGTGCAATTTAATGTACACTAAATTACGAAACTCCCACACGCATACACAAACACGCACGTGTGCGAAGATGTATGTATGAGCATGAATATTTTTTTTTCTAAAACTACAAACGACACGAAATCCAAGGCTCATAATTGTTTTGAATATATTAACTTATTGAACACTAAATTTTTTGTTTTTTATTGCTTACAGGGGTTCAGCAGCCACTACAAACATATGAGTTTAGCTACAATCAACTACATTGTTTGTAGTTTTTGAACAAGTGTTATTTATTTTTTAAAATCTCGTTATTGTGACCTTCTTGCAATAATTTGAGATGAAACAACGCAAATAAAAAAATTTCTTGCCACTACAATAAACTACAATCAATTTGGAACCCATTCCAAAACTAATCAATACGCTATTATTTATATTTTTTACTTCGAACGATATCAATGATGCTTTCTAAGTAACTAATAAGACTACAAAAAATTGACCTATACTACATTTATTGGCATCGTTTGTAGTTTTTGAACAAGTGTTATTTATTTTTTAAAATCTTGTTATTGGGACCTTCTTGCAATAATTTGAGATAAAACAACGCAAATAAAGAATTTTCTTGCCACTACAATAAACTACAATCAATTTGGAACCCATTCCAAAACTAATCAACACGCTATTATTTATATTTTTTACTTCGAACGATATCAATGATGTTTTCTAAGTAACTAATAAGACTACAAAAAATTGACCTATACTACATTTATTGGCATCGTTTGTAGTTTTTGAACAAGTGTTATTTATTTTTTAAAATCTTGTTATTGTGACCTTCTTGCAATAATTTGAGATAAAACAACGCAAATAAAGAATTTTCTTGCCACTACAATAAACTACAATCAATTTGGAACCCATTCCAAAACTAATCAACACGCTATTATTTATATTTTTTACTTCGAACGATATCAATGATGTTTTCTAAGTAACTAATAAGACTACAAAAAATTGACCTATACTACATTTATTGGCATCATTTGTAGTTTTTGAACAAGTGTTATTTATTTTTTAAAATCTTGTTATTGTGACCTTCTTGCAATAATTTGAGATAAAACAACGCAAATAAAGAATTTTCTTGCCACTACAATAAACTACAATCAATTTGGAACCCATTCCAAAACTAATCAACACGCTATTATTTATATTTTTTACTTCGAACGATATCAATGATGTTTTCTAAGTAACTAATAAGACTACAAAAAATTGACCTATACTACATTTATTGGCATCGTTTGTAGTTTTTGAACAAGTGTTATTTATTTTTTAAAATCTTGTTATTGTGACCTTCTTGCAATAATTTGAGATAAAAAAACGCAAATAAAGAATTTTCTTGCCATACAATAAACTACAATCAATTTGGAACCCATTCCAAAACTAATCAACACGCTAATAATTATATTTTTTACTTCGAACGATATCAATGATGTTTTCTAAGTAACTAATAAGACTACAAAAAATTGACCTATACTACATTTATTAGCATCGTTTGTAGGTATAATAGGCTGAAAAAAAGTAAGGTTTTTTTTAAAGCGGGTTCCAGCGTGACGGAGCTGAAAAACACTTCGCGCTTAGTATACCAATAATGGGACACCCTGTATCTGGCTTAAAGTTATCCATTTAATTGAATTTATTTATTGAAATTATTTTTACTGTAGTACAGGAATACATTTCCGCGTAGATTTTTTTAAATATTACTACAATTACAGCATATTTATGTTACGATAAGTTGAACAAGTGTTACGTTCAAATAGCGTAATCAATATTGTAATTTGGAATGCTTGCATTAATTTGTTGTGATTTTTTTTTATTAGATAGTTGCAATGGAAGTTACCTATATATGTATTAGATATAGGTATCTATGGCCTTAGATTCGGGCACACAAAGATCCTGGAGAAGACAGATTGCAACATGTAGGTAAAAAACAAAAACATTCAATGCATTTACTTAAAGAAAATTTCTACTGTAACTTAATTATACCATCCTCATTTAATTCAATAATTTAAGTATGTATACCAGAGACACATTCATAATTAGGGCGAATCTAGTGCCATCTTTATCTTGTTAGAACGCTATATAAGTATAACAAAAATCTCGAAGGAAATTGTGCCCACATGCTGTGCCCATAACTAGAAGTCCACAGAACCAAAGACAAAGGAAGATATCCAACTATCCTTCAAAATAGTTATCAAGGCATACAAAAACTGCAGGCTTTTAACTGTGACCCAACGTTTATAGGTCGGCCATAAGGGCCAATACGAGCTTCTATAGGGTCGCTTAACGCCTTCCTTGAGCCAGGAATCTAGGACACCTCTTTAGTCTTTGTGTTAAGGACTTCAGCCACAGGCCACTAGCTTGTGAGTTATCTTACAAAATGTTTTCAGAGCGCATTGTTAGTGGGCACTTTTTTATATTCAACGTTACCGTGCGTACTTGAAAACATTTTGATTTGCTTTTTTACGTAACTTATGATTATATAATAGATGGGAATGGGAATAAGGAATTTGTCCGTCATTCGTGTATGTGTGTAGTATTGTTACAACTTAAATATAACATAATAATATGTAGGTATCTAACTATAATTACTGTAACATTTGATTTAGATTAGATACTAAATTTATAAAGAACTTTATAAGATTTGGTGCTGTGATTTGGTGCTTGTATATGAAAGAGTACCTAGTATGTAGGTAATATAAATTGTTTATGGTAATTATTTGCAACTTTTATTTGCAAATACGTAATAATATTTGCTATTGGTAACGAAAACAATCCTGCAAAATGTACCGATAAGCACACACGACAAAATTACTTTGCACATCAGGTAAAAATATACGATAATATCGATTAATGTCTTTAGTATAAAGTAGGTCAGCCCTTTATTTTAATACTAGATGTAAACTTAAGCAACTAAAATAGGAACCATACCAAAAATTATATTGATAGAAAGTACCGAATTGCTGTGATAAACTCATTTATTTGGAAGAAGTTAGAAGAAAATAAAAGCGTAATGGAATAAACAAATTTTTGAGTAAGAGTTTGAGTAAAACCTTTTTTCTCTTAAAATTGAGAGCATCGCCATCACCATAGCAACGGCGTTATTGACAAAACATGGCAGTATTTTTTACACTCTTTATCAAAACGAAATAAAAATGGTTAACACGTAAAATACTATAAAAATGAAGCTGTTAAAATTTCACCTTAGATATCATCCTCCGGGATTAGTTCTGGAATACTTGCAGAAGGGTCTGGTGAAAAATAAGGACATAGATCTATTGGATTTAAATAGCAAGTAAATAAAAAATCACTTATTCATTATGTATTCACCTTTTATATAAAACGAAAAGCATCACAAAGTAGTAATGTATCATTCAATTTCGTCACGGCGACATATATAAATTATATAGTTTATTATTTAACTAGCTTTCGCCCGCGACTCCGTCCGCGCGGAAAAATTAAGAAAAATTAAGATTTTTTTTTTCTACGTATTTTTCCGGGACAAAAAGTATCCTATTTTATGCCCAGGACAATAAGGTATAATTATACCAAGATTCATCGAAATCGAACCGTTAGTTTTCACGTGATGCCTGAAACTGAACATACAGACAGAGAGACAGACAGATAAAAAATTTTTTAATCACATATTTGGGCTTGATATCGATCCAGTAACACCCCTTGCTATTTATTTTTTCAATATGTTCAATGTACAGAATTGACCCTTCTACAGATTTATTATATGTATATCTTAATATATATAAATCTCGTGTCACAATGTTTGTCCTCAATGGACTCCTAAACCACTTAACCGATTACAATAAAATTCGCAAACCATGTGCAGTTCGATCCAACTTGAGAGATAGGATAGGTTTTATCCCGGAAATCCCACGGGAAAGGGAACTATGCGGGGTTTTCTCTGAAAACGCGGGCGAAGCTGCGGGCGGAAAGCTAGTAATGTATCTTAATATATATAAATCTCGTGTCACAATGTTTGTCCTCAATGGACTCCTAAACCACTTAACCGATTACAATAAAATTCGCAAACCATGTGCAGTTCGATCCAACTTGAGAGATAGGATAGGTTTTATCCCGGAAATCCCACGGAAAAGGGAACTATGCGGGGTTTTCTCTGAAAACGCGGGCGAAGCTGCGGGCGGAAAGCTAGTAATGTATATAGATCAGTAACTTACTAAATGAATTCAAAATGATTCAAATAAATATCGCTCCTTATGGGACGAATTTGAGTTTTCTAATTTTTATAATAATTTTTAAATATTATTCCGCGTAGACTCGATTGAATTTGATCGTGAGCCTGTGTCGATTATGTTTGATTTGTACAGACTTTCACTTTCCAGAAACCCTTGTACAGATAGTGGCCAATCATTCAAAACTCCGCCTATAATTCAATCTACTATCTTTCTAGTACCGACATCCAAGAGCTAGCTAAAAAGCTGTACCAGCGTGAAGTCCTCATCACCGACGAGGTCCGCGGCCAGCTCGAGCAATGCTTGGAGACGCTGAAGAAGCGCATTGAACATGAAGGTCCTACTGGCAAGAGGTTCTATATCTACAAGACCTTGATGACGCATGTGTTGCCGCTCACGAATGTATGCTTTGATAAACTTGGGGAAAGGTAATAGCTGTTCATTTTTATTTACGTGTATCTAATTTTGGTTTCATTCTCCAACTTGTTACATTATCATACGTAATACTAATCTACAAAAATCATTCTTACTACATAGTAGGCTCTTTCTGCAAATCTCTTATCATATCTTTATTAAAAGTTCCAAAAATTCATTGAAATAGGTGCTATGCCTAAAATGTAGCTCGAGAGGGTTAACAGAATTTGTGGACGTAGGATATAATGCTGTCCCTTTTTTGCTTAAGAATGGAATTTTAAAGGTTGAACTATAAAGGTCACATTTTACAGATGTCTGACAGGCAGCTACGATCGCACTTGCAAAGTTTGGGACGTGGAGTCGGGGAAGGAAACCAAGACGCTCTCTGGTCACCAGAATGTTGTGTATTCTGTTGGCTTTAATTTCCCGGTGTGGTAAGTTGAAAAGATATAGGATGATAATGATGGTGATCGGAGTAGTTTATGGGTTGTCGTTTAATTTAAACGTGCAATTATTTATTTTCTCATATTTTTTTATAGAAATTTGAGCTTGATACGCTATTATATTTTCTTATACATGTTTTCCTTCTGCTCCTATTTCAGTTGCATCTTTTTAGATTATTGCCTTAATTCCACGCGATATTACCTATATCGCTATTATAGGCCCTCCTTTAATTCCTTATAGAATTATTCTTTCGCGATCACTACAAGGATCACTACACCCACGTCCTACGCCTCAACCTAGCGACTTCTTTTACAAAATTATCAAACTTGAAACTTTCAGCAACCGCGTAATAACGGGCTCGTTCGACAAAACGGCCCGTATCTGGCGACCCGACACTGGCGAATGTCTTGCGACCCTCTGGGGTCACACTGGCGAGGTGGTTGCCGCGCAGTTCAGCTGCAAGGGGGAGTACGCTGCCACAGGGTCCATGGACAGCACGGCTAAACTGTTTGATGTCAGAACTGGTGTGTAGTCACCAACTGTTCTTGGGAAGTTGTAGTCAAGTTCTACAACTTCCCAAGAACAGTTCGTTAGCAGTATGTAACGTTTTTCAGGATATTAGGCTAATTGACAAAACTAAGTTTACTTATACTTTGAAAGATGAAACATCTTGAATCAACGCAATCTCAATAGCTATGTCCACACTGTGCCTTTTTTCGGTCATCAAGGGCATGCGTCACAGCGCAGTCAACAGCGCACGCAAAGCATGCCCTTGATGCATGCGTTTTTGACAATTGAAAGCACAGCGCGCGCTGCGAAAGACGTTTCCCGCGTCTGGTGGATATCTGTGCCACAAAGCGTTCAACAACAAGATGGTGTAACCAATTTCAAAAGTCTATAGAATTTTTTTTCAGACATATGTGTATAATTTTTAAAAAGAATATCTTTATCTTCTCGTATTTCTCTCATAATCACATTACTTCGATTATTGTAATAGCCTCGTATCCAAAACTTTCGCTTGGTTCTTTTTTTCTGGAATTTCTTATGACCAAGTAAGCAGCACATATTTTATTTATTTATTTATTTATTTAAACAATTAGATAACAGCGATCCATTAATGTTAGTACGTGACTTAAAAAGCTAATGTTAGTAGGTAGATATTAAAGTACTATCATCAGTTCACGGGGCACCCTATGCGTAAACCTGTCGCTTTGAATGGACAAGTCTACGCACAAAGTGTCCCATGAAAGATGACATATATCTCTCCGAGATTACCATCAAGAGACTGTTGCGACTGCGCCGCACTCTATCGAATGTAGACGCTGTTTTTTTGCGTATTATCGCCCAGAAATCGTAAGTATGCGCATTAGCGAACATTCCAGACGCACTGCAGTAGCGAGGCAGTCCCAACAGCATTCTAAACGCATTATTGTACATGACACGTAAGGCATTAAGCGATCTATCAGTATAGTCAAACCATAGACTACCCGTGTAGAAATTCTGGCAGTAGGCTTTAAAAAGCGTGATTTTCACTGGATTACTACAACGGGCAAATCTACGGGCCAACATATTACTTCGGATCGCCAATGCCCTACGCTCACGTTCGATATCTACATTATCTTTGAGGTCATCAGTAAGCATGTGTCCGAGGTACTTAAACTCTTTAACTCTTTCAACTGTAATCGCGTTAAGAGATATCTCAGACGTACATTTCCTATGCTTACCAACGTCCCCAAAAACAATGCATTTACATTTAGCCACATTATAACGCAAACCGTGAGCAGCGACATATGTCTCACAGACTTTGAGCATCTCAGTAATGGCGCTTGCAGTCGGAGCCAGCAATACCATATCATCGGCATAGCTTATGTTGTTACAACTTATACCTCCGATCCGGCAACCAACTCGCATATTGCTGAGTTCGACAACAAGGCCATTTACGTAAAGATTGAACAATTTAGGCGACGACAGCCCCCCTTGTCTTACACCACATTCTAACACATACGATTCGGAAAAAGCGTTAGACCATTTTACAATATTACGTTGGTTGGCATACCAATACTTAAAGATATTAAGAATGCTAACTGGTAAACCCCTACCCTCCAGCTTATTCCATAAAACATCGTACGACACGAGGTCAAACGCCCTGGAAAGGTCTAGAAAACAAGCGTACACTGGTGTTTTACGCTTGGTATAGTATTGTACAGTATGCTTCAAGCTTAAGATTGCACTTTCAGTGGAAAGTCCAGGTCGAAAACCAAACTGTGCATCGTGTAAGTCCAAAAAATTGTTTAATCTCGCATCAAGCACACTGTCCAATACCTTAGCCAAAATCGTAGCGAGAGATATGGGGCGATAATTTCCTATGTCGGAGATGTCACCTGTTTTATTTTTTAAAATAGGTACAACGATTGTTTTCATGAGATCTGCTGGCAGATAGGAGTGCCTTATACATAATGTGTAAAACATCGAGAGTAGCTTAGGCAGATGACAACCCGCGTATTTTAAATGCTCGATACTGAGCCCGTCATGACCTGGAGACTTACCTCTGCTCATATTCTTAATAATTGACTTAATTTCATTTGAAGATATAATATAAAACAGAGGTTCATCTCCACGCCCTCCAGACCCCGCATCCACTACTGTATTAGGTGGTCCGAGAGGTGATTTCACTGTAAAATGATCCTTGAACATCATAGCGATTTCTCTTGGATCATTCTTCCCACCCACACTCACAGGTAGACCCGGCTTAGCATCAAGTTTTCGAGTAGATTTCCAAAATTGTATAAAATTTTTAGAAGCTTGGTGTTCGGCTAATATATCCATCCTAATTTGGTCTTGATTATCTTGGCACCACTTCAAACGACTTTTAAATTTTTTTCGAGTAGTGCACATTTGATCATAGATAATCCCCGACTGTGGACGCCGGTGTGATAACCACAACCTATAGCTAAGCCTGGCCTCCCGGTGAGCATTCCTCACATGTTTATTCCACCCACATAATTTTTTTGGCCTATGGGTACGCGTTGGCTGAGGTTCTGGATGAGATAAAATTGCAGATTCAGATAAACTATGAACAATGTTACTGTATAATCTATCCAGAACTTGCATATGTTCAGACAAAGAACATGACCCGTGACTGCAACTGATTAATTCATGGGGAAAATCAATTTCTTTTAATTTGCTATCACATAACTCCCGGTAAGCATCAATTTCTGAGTTACTTCTTTCACCCCAGTTAACTTTACTACGAGGCATGTCACGCATCACACTCTTACCTCTTACAACACCCAAATCACACGTAATGAATAACGGCAAATGATCCGAAACATACACATCTTCTTTAATACTCACGTTAGCAATAGTGTGCCACGCTGTTAATGAAACTATGCAATGGTCCAACCAACGTCTACACCCATGAGCCTCGCTAACAAAGGTATAGTTATTTACAGATTCGCCTAATTTTAAAACATCAGCACAAATCCAAGATTGTTCAGAACAAAAGCTAATTAGTTCTCTATAAAATAGCTCGTGCGGATGAGCGTTAAAATCACCGAGAATAAATATACACTCAACATCATTGCTCACAACAATAGCATTGATTTCACTAAGAATCTCAGTAAATTCAATTAAATTATGACTAGAGTCAGTTGGCATATATACTGAGAAAACTATAATAGAACGGTCCTTAATATTCGCTTTAATTGCAACCAACCGTGAGCTATTACACTTTATTACAAAAACTGAATCAAAAACACCAACCTTCCAGAGAATAGCCACTCCCCCATATGGCCTACCTGTGAGTAAACCCTTGGATGTATCTACTGCTGATTTACCGGTATATTCAAAGTTGCAAGAAATCGACCCAAGCAATGGTATATCATGGGGCAGTAGCCATGTCTCCTGTAATGCAACCAAATCTGACTCGTTACATATACTTCTAATATTATCAATAGAACGCTTAAAAGATTTGCAGTTAAAACTAGTAAATTTACAATGTAATTGGCTTTTACTATCCATACTAAAGATATTCCACTAAGTAAAATGTTGTCGTCGCACATGTTTCCCGAAGCTGACAAACTACGAATGAACTAGATAAATGACTATATTGGCGTTGCGTTTGTTAACGCATTCAATATTGAATTCAATATTGAAAGCGACAAACGAAAGTTGAATAGAAAGATGAAGACGAAAGTTGAAGATGAAAGTGCATAGTGTGGACATAGCTATTGACATTTTATGTATGCGCTCGGGAAAATTATAGGCAAATGTTCTTGTTATAAGGTGAGAAATATATTTTCAATAGGCGCAACATTGCGAATTGTTTTTGAAAAATTATAATAAAGCATAAATAACAAAAGAACCGAAAGCTGAAAGCAGTGTAATAACTAAATAACTAAATTAAACATATGTTTTCGTCAGGCACCGAAATTAACACGTACGTGGGTCACACAGCAGAGGTGATAGCTCTGCAGTTCGATCCGAATGAAGGCCAGAGGTTGATCACCGGCTCCTTTGACGGCACCATCTCTATATGGGACACGAGGGTTAAGGAGTACGTATATTTAACATCTGTACAATATAAAAGGTATATTGGTAATTGATCTCATAAAAATATCCGGGAATAAGCTGAATGTAAAGTGGAATGGAAATTAGGTTAATTAGAAAACTTTGATAACTTTCAATACTTTTTTTAACGTATCGGGTATGTGCCGTGTAGCTTTAGGTATTAGGTACGTAAAAATTAACGTGTCGTCGTCGTCGCCATTTTTACTTGTGATTATAATAATCATCAATTCTCTCTTTTTATTTATTTCCTTCTCTCACTGTAGAGAAAAAACTAGGTTTTAATTTTTTCAGTATTTTTTCAGGTACCTTTTTATAAATAAAATAAAAAATAAAAATAAAATAAAATCTTTCATTTTCTGATTTAAAATCATCTTTCTTAGTCGGGTATCAGTTCTAAGCGGGCACTCAGGTGAGATTTCGAACGTGCAGTTCAACTGGGACAGCTCCCTCGTGGGCTCGTCCTCGCTCGACGGCAGCGCGAAACTGTGGGACGCGAGGAAAACCGAGTGCCTTGCTACTGTCGCTGGACATACTGATGAGGTAAGTTGTAAGGACTAAGGTATAGGTAATAGTATAGTCGTATGGACGTTTTAAATTGTGTGGTTAGGTAAATTTGTAGTGATGAATACTTGATAATAAAAAATACTGGGTGTTTTGACGGTTCGAGTCTCGAGATTTGGAGGAAAAATATAATAATCATATGGCTATTAGGAATAAAACAGCTTTCTTCCTTGAATTGAATAAATATCTTTGCTAGATACCATAAAATTAATTCGTCGCTTCGTGAGATAAATAGACACAGTTTCGCATTTATAATATTCACCCTGATAGGAGGCCCGTGTCCCAACAGTGGGAACATAATAGTATATGGGCAAATGATGATTATGGTAATGAAAGTAAGGATCGGAATTCACATATCTTTCTGAATAATTCCCCTCCACTTTCTTCCCCTACATTTTCTAGATATAATAAACTTCTTTCACCAGGTACTAGATATATGCTTCGACTGGGCTGGCCAGCGGATGGCCACATCTTCGAGCGATTGCTCCGCTCGCGTCTACGACGTGAGATCTGATTTCAAGGAGCTGGCGGTCATGAAGGGACACAGGGAGGAGGTTTCTAAGGTAAATATGGATTATTTTCAACCAAGTAACATTCTTTCCTATTTCTAGGGTAGGTATGACTTTTTAGTGTCTCTTTGCGGGAATTTCTTCTTTTGCTTGTTTGTTTCGACGTTACCAACAATGAGAGAGGTTTCGTAGTGACTTTTGTTATGGACTGGAATTGAAAGATTTTTTTACATTCTCTAAGTTTAAATGTGTGATTTTTTTACATTCTTTAAGCAGCTTTATCATGTAAGACCATACTAAGCGTTTGAACGATTGAGTTAAATATACACATTACGCATAACTAATTAAACAGCGTCTCAGGTTAATGACCCTGGCTAGAGTCAATCTATGTCGATTATTAGAAGAATGTTGCAGAATGTATACTTAACTAGCTGCTCCGCGCGGTTTCACCCCCGTGGCTCCACTCCTGTTGGTTGTAGTATGATAATAATATATACCCTATAGCCTTCCTCGATAAATGAGCTTTCGAACACCGAAAGAATTTTTCAAATCGGACCAGTAGTTCCCGAGATTAGCGCGTTCAAACAAACAAACTCTTGAGCTTTATAATATATAGATTTGTAGATGATACCTAAATCGTGTTCATCTCATACAACATTTTATACAGCATTTATTTAAGAACTAGCTTCCGCCCGCGACTCCGTCCGCGCGGATGTCGGTCTTCGCGTGGATGGTTATTTCTCCATTTTGAGTACCTCATTCAATAACATCTTATAAATATCTATTGGACCCAATTCCCAAATACGGCTAGGCCTATAATAATACGCAACGTGTGTTCGCGGTTCTACGGAACAACGTCTATGGATAAAACTGAAAAATTAAGATTAATTTTTTTCTACGTATTTTTCCAGGATAAAAAGTATCCTATTTTACGCCCAGGATAATAAGGTATAATTATACCAAGTTTCATCGAAATCGAACCGCTAGTTTTCACGTGATGCCTTCACATACAGACAGACAGACAGACAGACAGACAGACAAAAATATTTTAAACACATATTTGGGTTTGGTATCGATCCAGTAACACCCCCTGCTATTTATTTTTTCAATATTTTCAATGTACAGAATTGACCCTTCTACAGATTTATTATATGTATAGATAAATCGTGTTGATTTTACTGTTTATGCATTTATTTTATTTCTTTCCTGTCAGGTCTGCTTCAGTCCAGCTGGTGGATGCCTCCTAACAGCATCAGCGGACAGGAGCGCCAGGATCTGGAATACCTCTACTGGAAACTGCTTGCAGGTGAATTGAGATAATTGTGCTTCGATAGATTATAACCTATCGAAAATATCGAATCGAATTTTTCAAATCGGACCAGTAGTTCCCGAGATTAGCGCGTTCAAACAAACAAACAAACTCTTCAGCTTTATAATATTAGTGTTTGAGTTTTGAGTTTGATATTACAGATGACAATTTTTCGACATTTAACAATTTTGCGAAATACATTACAATGTAACTGTGTTTCATATACAACTAGGTTTCCGTCCGCGGCTTCGCCCGCGCAGTCAAAGAAAAACCCGCATAGTTCTCGTTCCCGTGGGATTTCCGGGATTGCGTCATTTTCCCGGGATAAAAAGTAGCCTATGTCCTTTCTCGGGTATCAAAATATCTCCATACCAAATTTCATTAAAATTGGTTCAGTAGTTTAGGCGTGATTGAGTAACAGACAGACAGACAGACAGAGTTACTTTCGCATTTATAATATTAGTATGGATTATTCGGCGACAAAGGAAATAACACAAATTTTAAGTTATTATTCGTCCCAGGTGCTCTCCGGTCACTGCGGGGAGATATTCTCGTGCGCGTTCTCTTACGCGGGTGATGCGATCGTCACCGCGTCCAAAGACAACACGTGCAGGATCTGGCGGTGATTCGACTGGTGGTTCTAGGGAAAAAAAAGAGTGTGTGTACTTATGTACACGCGTTAGAAGTTATACTTCTTTGGCGTATGGAAAAAAAAATAAGTAGAAGAAATTATTTGGAAAATCCAAAAGTGCACGACTCATAATGCTCATTTAATTATGAAATATAAAAAAATATATAGATATAGATATACAGTCTTGTAGTTTTCGTTTTTTATTAATTGCAATTAAACGACACTGAATTAATTAATCATTCGCATTCAGTGACCTACAATCGTCGATTAGAATATTTAAAAAAAAAATTTAACTCAAATGATGGATTTTTTCACAAGTTATAGAGTTTTCAGGTTTCACACATGACGGACAGGAATATTTTTTGACCTATTTCGGTGTTTTTTTCCAATTCTATTGAAGTAAATCAATTTTTAAAAAGTATGGGATTAATCTCCATTAAATTATCTCGACAATAGTATGCAAAATATCTTGATTCCGTGAACTAACAAGGCTATAATAATAAGAATAGCTGCAAAAATGAGGCGAAAAAAATTTTTCGATCGTAAAGCACTCTCTGATGCTTCGCATCTTCGTGCAATACTAGAATATACAACTTGAACATAGTTATCAATTTTCATACCACCTAGAACTAACTTCGTGCTGTTAAATTTAGGTGTCGATGTGCGCGCGCATCGTAAAAATTCACTCTCATCATTTTTCTCCATCGCGCCAAAAGAAGTATAACTTCAATAACTTCCACTAGAACCATTACTAATGTTAACGTATCTTTAAAAACATGCTGTTTTACCACAAAAAGAAAGAAGACAGGGTTTAACTTTAAGCGCGGGTTCTCTTTAATCTGGTTTTGTCGTATTTCACATAGACAACTGTTAAAGTGACAGATCCCTGGTTTAAAGTTAGACTGTGTTTAAATTGTTTTGTGGTAATACCAATGGGGTCCTGAAGATGAACTTGTGCCTATAGAACCATGACTATGTAAACGAAGAAATTGTGTAATTTGAGACCTTTAAAAAACAATGGCTAAGAAAGCACTACATTTACAAAGTTGATACCTACCTAAGACTCGGATTCGGGAGATTTGTGTATAAAATAGAATTGAGTAGATAACGTTACAAATGTTTGTGACCTTTAAGGTACCTAATGATATTTTATAACTATAGTTCTTGGGCTTTGCGATTGAATGATCAAGAAATAGGAAATATACCTTCATCAGATGCTATAGCATCTTTATTTTGTATAAACTATTGTTAATTCTGCGTTGATAATCTCGTCTTTTTCAATCAATTGTTTAGTCATTTTTGCTTGCATTGCCACAATGATGCTAATAATATTTGATCAATGGGTAAAAGCACAATCACGGTCACTAGGAATTGATTCATCATCTATTTTAACTCATTTGTAAACAATAATATAAAATATTTGTAGCTTTTTACCTAAATGTTTATATAATTAAAATTATATGAAACAAACTGGCATTTTATTCAATGGAAATAATTGACATCCGCACTTGAGTAGTAATTAGTAAAACACTATTCAGTATTTTCTGTATTGTTTTACTTTTTAGATTGAAAAATCAGCCCTTACATAGTAGTCATTTACACTAAGGGCTGATTTTTCAATCCTTGGTTAAAACCACGTTAAAACTTACCAATAAAGTCCTACACGATAATATTAAAATGTCACCTGTATAGTTACTGTAAAATACAAATAATTAGAATACATTTTTGAAATGGTAGGTACCTAGTATAATACGTTATTCAACGAATAAGTTTTAACCTAGGATTGAAAAATCAGCCCTAATTTAATTATGTTATCTAGGTTATATCTATTACAGTTATTACATACTATACATATATGTAATGCTTTTCCTTATTCTGTACTACATACATGCATAACTGCGTTAAAAACAACCGACTTCAAACTTGCACTTGCAAAATTCACAAATACCTACAGACAAAAATGCTCATAAAATAAAAACTACTGGGCCTATCCGAATAAAATTTTTATGGGACCAATTCGACACCATCCCGCATCGAACAAAAAAAGAATCACGTAAATCGGTTCAGAAACCTCGGAGTAATCGGTGTACATACAAAAAAAAAAAAAACATACCGGCCGAATTGATAACCTCCTCCTTTTTTTTGAAGTCGGTTAAAAATCATAACAAACAATACTATGGAGTTATGTAGGTACATAATGCCTGCATGAGGGTCAAATGTCGATGATAAAGTACAGTCGTGTTGGGAAGCCTACGCGTTATAATAAATTCGTAAGAATTTGATTTATATCATAATATTATGCAATTGCAAACTTTACTTCTAATTCCTTATATGTATTAATATAATGCGAATTATCCAGCTGGTTCATTTGATGATGTCGAATCTGATTTGAACAGTTTTTGTTGATTTTTGTATGAGAGTAATACCTATGTATAAGCATTACTCATCCGTCTTATGTAAATGCTAGACAAACTATAAATCAAATTAAGAAACAAATACCTAATGAATCTTTGTTATTTTCAAATGAGGCCAGTACATACATTACCTATATTCCAGTTTAAATTTAAAAAAAAACGACGTGTGGCACTCGGGACTGCCGCGGTAAAGCTATTGCATGCTATGCCTTCAAGCCACACCTCCGCCCGTCGGAGTGGGGAGCGTGAGGTTTTTTCGTTACGGAATTTCTCGATTCGGTACCCGCGCTCAAGGCCCGCGATAGAAGCTATGCAATAGCAAAAACAAACTTTTGAATATATAAATTTATTAATGTAACTTATTATTAATTAAAATTCATCTTATAAAAATTACATTTAAAGATCGCTTTCAAACAACCATCCCTGTCCATCAAAATAATAATAATTGAACCTTAGCGTGCCTAAGCACTCACGACCTTGAACCTAACAATATCTTCACGACTGTACATCACTTAGTCGTCTTCACCGCATTACATTCACACACCGCTCACAGATCTGACGTATCATGTGGAAATATATATTATTACTTTATTTGAGTGCTGTTTACTGCGATTACAAGTATGAAACGAAATATTTCAAAGTGCCCCTCGACCATTTTGGCTTTCAAAGGAACGAAACTTTTAACATAAAGTATTTGGAGAACAGGGAACATTGGGACGGGTCGGGACCGATCTTCTTTTACACTGGAAATGAGGTTAGTTCACTAAAGATACGTTATCAATAGTTCGTTAATTTTATATTTAAATGTACCTACCTATTTGCTCAAATTGTCGATGCATTCTTGAAACATAAGATGTACCTAAATCACTGCATTGTTTTATTACCTAGCGTTAATTCGATGTTTACCTTAGAAACCAAAAACAAAACTATTTTCTTAATTAATACGAAACATAGGTTTGGTTTACTAAAACCATAAAACATAGGTACCTACCTACCTACCTACAAAGTTCTAAAAACAGTCTCTAAGCAGTTTATATATTTTAAATTCTCAAACTCGTGAATGTAATTTAAATTGCTGTAACATAAACAACATTCCTTTAAATTAACAAGAAACAATTTTCATTCCGCCAACAAAGAGCACTTGAGATAATTTATTGCTATTATTTATCAAATGATGCATGATATGATACATTAATTCCTTGGACAAGTTCTTACTATTTTAAGAATTTATTCCTTAAAATAGTAAAAACGGTCCCGCGGTTTTAGCCGCACACAAAACCATGCATAGCGTTTTAGTATTAAAAAAGCCTGTGTGCGACCCGGGGTTTTCAATATAATATTTTCGTCAAATTTCATACAATATGAGCGATTTTCGCCGTGAAAGCGTAATAGACGGATAGACTTTCCATTTATAACTACCTAGGTACATATGTTTTTCAACACTTTCGTAAATAAATCGTGTTCGTCAATTATTATCTCTGTAAACAAATAGATTAGGTACAAATTGGACGCGTTATCAACTTGTTAGTTTAAACTGTAAGCAATTATTAGACCGTTCACAGAAATAGCCGTTTATCGATAAGTATTGTACCTACCACAGAAAACTTAATATTAGCCAACGCTAGTTATACGAAAATGTATGGAATAGGAATCTCTTGCCAACCCTCTAACTACCTAAATTTAATTTTTAACCGACTTCAAAAAAAAGGAGGAGGTTATCAATTCGGCCGGTATGTTTTTTTTTTATGTATGTACACCGATTACTCAGAGGTTTCTTAACCGATTTACGTGATTCTTTTTTTGTTCGATGCGGGATGGTGTCGAATTGGTCCCATAAAAATTTTATTCGGATAGACTCAGTAGTTTTTATTTTATGAGCATTTTTGTCTGTAGGTATTTGTGAATTTTGCAAGTGCAAGTTTGAAGTCGGTTGTTTTTAACGCAGTTATTACTTGTAATCAGAAGATATAATTAGATAAATCTATTGCACGACGATGCGAAGCATCAGAGAGTGCTTTACGATCGAAAAATTTTTTTCGCCTCATTTTTGCAGCTATTCATATTATTATAGCCTTGTTAGTTCACGGAATCAAGATATTTTGCATACTATAATTGTCGAGATAATTTAATGGAGATTAATCCCATACTTTTTAAAAATTGATTTACTTCAATAGAATTGGAAAAAAACACCGAAATAGGTCAAAAAATTTTCCTGTCCGTCTTTTATCAATATTAACACAATTTTAAGGTCGCATAAAGATTTTATTTAAGTACCTATTATTTTTATTACAATTCTACCTCCAGGGACAAATTGAATTATTTGCGAAGCACACCGGCTTCATGTGGGAGATCGCAGCTGACTATCGCGCCAAAATAGTGTTTGCTGAACACAGGTAAACTTCTATTTCTCTTCTATTAGTTCAAAAAATATTAAAACCAAAATGCTATTATTTTGACTACTCACAAAAACGTTATAATTGATGATTTTGGCGATAAAACACGTCTTCTAAATCACTTGTATCCCGTTTCCCGAAAGAAGTTAAATATAAGTACCTACATTATTGCTTATATCTCAAAGAAATTTTAACAATACGCTGATACAACACAACGTAAAATTAATCTAAGTATCAAAAACCAACGTAATCCATGTTTTCATTTAAATAGCGAATCAATCAACCAATCAAATTCATTCAATCAACAATCAACATCATTTCGTTTACATTAACATTTCCAGATATTATGGAACATCGATGCCGTTCAACAAATCCCTGGACAACGACCACATTGGATACCTGACGTCCGCCCAAGCGCTTGCTGATTACGCAGATTTAATCAACTACTTGCAGGGCGGCTCGCTGCATCCTAAGTCACCTGTTATTGCTTTTGGAGGTAAAGATGTATAAAGTAATATTACAAAGAGCAAAAATTTTATTAAAAACTTAAACTTTTATTTTTATTGTTTCGCTATTGCGTTTTCGTGTATATGTTACCGGAAATGTATGAAATCAAGGAATTGTATACAATTTCTAGGAAATGTGTACAATTCCGATACCATTTAGGAAATGTATAAAATATTGTTTAAAAAACTATTTAATGCATGCATATCCTAGGAAATGTATAATCTTCCTAGGAATTGTATACAATTCCAATATCATATTAGGAAATGTGTAAAGTAAATGTATTCTGTAATAAAACACGTTGTTATTTTTTATTTTAGCTCAATAGTCAATCGTAATAGGCATTTCAGAGAAGAATTTGCCATCATATTATAAGCATAAATTTTAACAAAATGTTTATTTAAACGTTTAAATACCACATGACATTTTTTGTGATTTTATATGAACATAGTTGTAGCTGCGCGTCAATTGAATACTGGATAAAATGTATGAATATAAAAACTTTATGTTGCATTCAAATATTTTTAACATGATAAAATATTAACTTTTATGATATTTAGCCTCAAACATTCCAAACAGTCTTTCCGTATCTATATTTTTTAACCGACTTCAAAAAAAAGGAGGAGGTTATCAATTCGGGCAGGTATGTTTTTTTTATATGTATGTACACCGATTACTCCGTGGTTTCTGAACCGATTTACGTGATTCTTTTTTTGTTCGATGCGGGATGGTGTCGAATTGGTCCCATAAAAATTTTATTTGGATAGGCCCAGTAGTTTTTATTTTACGAGCATTTTTGTAAATGTTGCAAGTGCAAGTTTGAAGTCAGTTGTTTTTAACGCAGTTATCACTTGTTTCCCTATAATTTTAATACGCTCCATTGCCACTCTCACAATAAAGACGAATCTAACGTCGAACCAAAAAAAAATCCATTTAAAAATTAAGACTGTTTTAAAAAGGAGAAGTTTGTCACCTGGCCTTATGTATAGGAAGAGTAATTAGGAAAATTATAGGAAGAAGAATAATTTCTGTAATTACTGAAATATTTCCAAAAATTGTTTCACCAGTGAAAAAATAACTTTTTTTCCTGAATATTTAGCAAGTCATGCTAAATAGGCGCCGATTTACGGAAACATGTCCATACTTTTATGTAACACTAGCTTCCGCCCGCGACTCCGTCCGCGCGGATGTCGGTCTTTGCATGGATGGTTTATTTCTCCATTTTGAGTAACTCGGACAATGACATCTTATAAATATCTATTGGACCCAAATACGGCTAGGTCAATAATAATACGCAACGTGTGTTCGCGGTACCTACTACAGAACAACGTCTATGGATAACTGAAAAATTGAGATTAATTTTTTTTCTACGTATTTTTCCAGGATAAAAAGTATCCTATTTTACGCCCAGGATAATAAGGTATAATTATACCAAGTTTCATCGAAATCGAACCGGTAGTTTTCACGTGATGTCTTCACATACAGACAGACAGACAGACAGACAGACAGACAGACAAAAATTTTTTTAATCACATATTTGGGTTTGGTATCGATCCAGTAACACCCCCTGCTAGTTATTTTTTCAATATTTTCAATGTACAGAATTGACCCTTCTACAGATTTATTATATGTAATATATAGATAGGCTATGTTTGTAATGATGAAAGAGATGAATGATGATGTACTTAATATTGTTTAACACCCAACTAAATGGGTACGAAGGTCCTATAGTCATTGTATGATATTTTAAACAAATAAAATCTACAAATCCACATCTCAGGCTCCTACGGTGGCATGCTAGCAGCGTACTTCAGGATGAAATACCCTCACATAGTGGCCGGAGCCATCGCAGCATCAGCCCCCATCCACATGTACCCTGGCATGGTACCCTGCGACGTGTTCCATAGGATCGTGACCTCTAGCTTCAAGATCGCTGACGAGAAATGCGTGGAAAATATACGACATTCTTGGGCTGTTGTCAGGTAAACAAGTTACGATATGAAAAAAAATGTGTGCGTGTACACACGTAAGAAGTGAAACTTCTTTATGACCTTATTTTTTAAAAAATAATTTACTATATGCAACTTTACAGAAATACGCGTGGTAGGGATAAGAAAAAGATGGCGCGTAACGGAAAAATGTCACACATAACGAATAAATGTTACACTAAATTTTTTCCAACCCCGATAAAGAAGTTTCACTTCAATAAAGTCTGATACGACAATTTAAATTTCTAGCCTTTCACAAAAGCTTCAATTAACTAAACATCGCATAAGGTGAAACATGTGTATGGAAGAACACAATTTGTTTTATTGAAGAAAACAAAAGACATTGTTACCGGTATAAATTTCTCTTTCTAAAAATGTGTGAGAATCGTTCTCTGCATCAATTTCATATTTATACTTTACTAGCTTTCCGCCTGCGGCTTCGCCCGCGTTTTCAAAGTAAAACCCGCGTAGTTCCCGTTCCCGTGGGATTTACGGGATAAAACCTAGCCTATGTTACTCGTGGATAATGTAGCTTTCGAATGGTGAAAGAATTTTTAAAATCGGTCCAGTAGTTTATGAGCCTATTCGTTACAATCAAACAAACAAACAAAGTTTTCCTCTTTATAATATTAGTGTAGATGAATGACGTCGCGCGTCGTCGTCTTCGATATTCTTTATGGTTGGATATTGGTAACTCAGACAAAAAAACCATAACATGTTGTATCCATTTCAGAAAATATGCAGCAGCAGCAAACACAAGCGAATGGCTCCACAAGAAATGGAACCTCTGTGACCCAATCAAAGACGAAAAAGACATTAACATGTTGGTGGAATTCCTGCAGTCCATGTACGAAACTCTCGCGATGGTTAACTACCCTTTTGCATCGGATTTCCTCGTTTCCTTACCGGCTCAGCCTGTGAGGACTGTCTGTCAGTATTTAAACGAAACGTTGACTGGGGAGAAATTGTTGGAAGTACGTTGAAAGCTGTTATTCGTAAAACCATACATTATAATATGTAGCATCACATTTTTCTAAGTCGCGCATGTGTAATATTTTCTCTACAAACCTTTAAATATAACTTCTATAACAAAATAATCTCGTCGATAATAACAAAGTGAAACAAATACCTATCTTTTAAATATCAATTAAAAGGTCATTAATTTACTATATGTATTTATTATTTGCTTACAGGGAATAGGAAAGGTATTGCAAGTATTCACAAATTATGACGGCAAAGGTTCTTGCGTTGATTACAAGAAAGGTGACGATTATGGCAACCTTGACGCTGCGGGTTGGGACTTTCAGGTAAGATAAATCTAACTAGCTGTGTCCCATAGTGTCATGTTAATTTTAAGAAATCCATACTTCCATACTAATATTATAAATGCGAAAGTAACTCTGTCTGTCTGTCTGTTACTCAATCACGCCTTAACTACGGATTCAATTTGCATGAAATTTGGTCCGAGAAAGGACATAGGCTACTTTTTATCCCGGGAAAATGACGCAATCCCGGAAATCCCACGGGAACGGGAACTATGCGGGTTTTTCTTTGACTGCGCGGGCAAAGCCGCGGGCAGAAACCTCGTAAACTATAATTAAATTATTAATTGTATTACTTCAGAAACCCACTTTAGGTACCTTTGTGCATGCTATGATATATTTTTTCCCACTTTTGCAAGTTTTTGCAATAGTTTTCGTCGGTGCGATCTAAGTGTGATTTAATATTTAACCTGTTGCGAAATATGGAATATTCATAACGAAAAAAATTCAATTAGAACCCGCAGTTCCTGAAATAAGCACGTTGATGCAAACTCGTCACCTTATTACATTACTATCAAGATTACTATACAAGTATAGATTTTTTATCAGAATAAGTTCGCAAACATTACTTATTAGTTATTTTGAATAACACCACAGGCCTGCACAGAAATGGTGATGCCAATGTGCACAACTGGCAAGGACGACATGTTCGAACCATCGCCATGGAACTTTACGCAGTACTCCGAGGAATGTCACAAGAAATACAACGTTTATCCGCGACCAGATGGCGCTGGTGTCGAGTATGGAGGCGATAGGCTACATGCCGCCTCCAATATTGTCTTCAGTAATGGCTTACTAGATCCGTGGGCGGGAGGTGCGAAATATAATATAATTATTTTATTTTACGATTAATAAATAGTTATGAAGACTGAATGCAAAAATTATATGAATTTTCACTTTTTGTGTCTTATCTTAAGTCTTAAAAAAACTTTAAATGCACTTATGACCTATAATATTTAAAATTCATACACCCTAACATCGTAGTTCGCACTAATCCCTAATAGTTAGATTAAAAAGAGATAAATTTTTCAAATCATTAAATTATTAAATTGGCAGTCGTGGTCATTAAACATTTTGTCGGTTACAGGTGGCATTTTGAACAGTATCAGCAAATCAGTGACAGCAGTGGTGATCATTGACGCAGCCCATCACTTGGACCTCATGCCAAGCACTCCTCAAGATCCGCAATCAGTTATCGCCGCCAGGAACATCCATAAACAGAACATAGACAAATGGATTAGAGAGTTCAGACAGGAGAGGAAGAACAAACAATAGACAATAAATACTTTTTCAGTTTTTAATCTTGTTTTATTTCGTATCTTGGCATCGCTCCTTGCGCATTGAGCATATTATCCATAAAAATCATAATATAATATTGTATAGCTATTAATATATGTATTGGATTGTAATATAAGAGAAAAAATATTGAAATACTACTACTAGCTGCCTCCCGCGGTTTCGCCCGCGTAGATGAGTTTTCCATGTCCTAAGACCTAAACCTTAAAATTAATATCAGAATAACAATAGCCTAAGTTACAGTGAAAATCGGAAAAGTTGCTCTTTTGGTATATGTACCGTGTATTGTACCATGTGCATTAAGAAAAAGCGGCTATTTAAAAATACAAACGGACAATTTAATTATTGGTCTATATACGAAAATTTGTGAGGATTTTTTATTAAATCTTTCACAAAATACCACTATTATACTGATTTGAATTACAGTACAATTTATTTATTTATTTAAATTCTTTATTTAACACACAAAAAGGATAAATACAAAGAAAAACAAGAAAATCATAACAATATACCTATAAAATAGGGCCTTATCGCTATAAGTCATCTCTGCCATGCAACCTTTGGATAAGATTTGTCATACGAATTAAAATTGTATTATAGGCATGAGCTAAGTGAGCTATAGAAATACAATTGGTATTTTGAAGCAGGTTCGTCCGCGGGTAAAACCGCGCGGCACAGTTAGTATGAAATAACTAAAATGGAATATTTTGGAATGGTTTCTTTAGAGAAAAGGCGCGACAATTTTGATATTTTATTTTTATACAAACTAATTAGAAATCATATTGACTGCCCCCAATTGCTTTCTCTGATTGGATTCCGGACGCCTAGTAAATTTCCACGTAAACCGATCCCACTATTATCGGTGCCTATCATGAGGACCACGTTGGGTTCCTTCTCTCCCATACCAAGAATATGTAGAAATTACAATCGAATAGTAAATCATACACTAGATATACATTTTGATAATATTGGAAAATTTAAACAGACGATGTAAGCGATCAACCATGTCAGTGTTTAATTATACTAGGTACCTCTCTTTTATACATGATGATGTTGTTTATTTATTTTGGAAAATGAATTAATTCTATATTTACTTTGAATTTTATATAATATTATGTAGTCAATTTTAAGGTAACGTTTTAATTTTATTTGTTTAGATTTCAATTAATTTTATTTCATTTGATTGATATAATTATTGTTATTTAAGTTTTATCATGTGATTATTTTAAAATGTAATTTATTAAGTTAAAATGTATTTAGTTAATCTGTTTATTATTATTTATTTTTTTTTGTAATTATTGTTGTGCATGCAGTGCTCATTTTTTATTAGTTGTCATCACTTCCTATATTTTTTGTGTATTTTTTATGTAAAAATTGATGTACAGCTGCTAATGAGCCTTAATAAAATAAAATAAAAAAATAACGTTTCCGAACTGCAAAGTGTAATGTCAATTGTCAATTTGACAGTTTATAGGTTATCAACCTGTCAGTGCTAATCGAATTTCGTTTTCAAAACAGAGTTGTTTATTTTCAAGTTATGTTTATTTTAATTTTATAACTGCAACGATGAGTCCCACTTGCAAATATTGCAATCAACCAGAGGATAAACAATTCCGACCAGGTCTATTATGCGAGGCGTGCATTTGTTTCGTGCATTTATCATGTTTAAAAAGTGCAGGAACACCGGGGGATTTTGATGGCGATGTGTTCTTTGAATTCACATGTGCAGACTGTTCACCTAGTAAAGAAGAATGTTTCAATCGTAATAGAATTCTGTGGTGAGTGTCGAGTTTGTAATTATTGTTTGATTCTTTGAACTTATTAAATCATGTAGAAAAGATAGACTTACAGTAAGAGTCTTGCTTGTAATGTATTGGATCACGAGTGTTCTACTGAAAAACTTCAGTTATGTGAAATTTTAGATAATTTCAACATTCTTTTAAATATTCAACATTCCATTTTCTAATGAGTAGGTATGTTAATATTAAGATTAACCACACTTAACAGATGTAACACAAAGATGGTAGATACTTTTAGATAATTCAAAAGATATGAATATAATCTGCATAAAAAGTTAAATAAACAGCAAGCACCATGTAGTATTTATCATAATGAAATTGTTATTTCAATTGTTTACAGGGTAAATGTAATTCTGCTAACACTATACCACCTCAGCAAGCACATGAGTGGCATCAGCAACCATGGCTACTTCCACTATAAGACACACATCTGTTCCTTCATTGATAGATATTGGGTGCTACTCTTTGGAGCTAAATGGTAAGTTTTTGTGAGTAATATTATTATGTACTAGCTGCACTTCGCGGTATCACTTGTGTGGCTCTGCTCCTGTTGGTCTTAGCATGAAGTTATATAGCCTATAGCTTTCCTCGATGAATGGGCTATCTAATACCTAAAGAATTTTTCAAATTGGACCAGTAGTTCCTGAGATTAACCCATTCAAACTAACAATCAAACTCTTCAGCTTTATAATATTAGTATAGATAAAAATCAATTGCTGTGTGTTTGCCCTAAAAAAGTATTATTAACTGATGATAAAGAGAATTTATAAGATAAAGTCTTCATCAAATTTCACTTATAATTTTATTTTACAATATAATATGTTACAATGTACAATGATAATAGTACACATTACAATTTACACAACACTGAATACCCAAAAATTACAGTAAACAGAAGAAAAACTGGATCGGCACAATCGCAGGTGCGCTATCAAGCTACAGCAACCTGCTCGTCCAGTCTGGTTCCGTACAGCTTGGTGAAACGGGCTGGTGGAAGCTGAAACATGACTTCACACCAGCAGTCGCTACTCATATATGTATGTACTAGTGTAATAACTTTGTCTGCTCTAAAAGGAATATATTGTGTTCTAGTATAAATAGTTCTAACAAGAAATTAAATATTGAAAAGTTAAAATCCAGCAGTGTTATTGTTTTCTTTTGAAATAACCGTAAGCATTTTAAACCTATGAAGCATAGAATTACAAATAGTTTTCAAAATTTTCAGTACAAGAGATATCTCGCGACAAACCAAAAGGAAGACTGAAGAACCTCACTACCATACAAGATAGAGAACTCTTCATAGAAAAGGTCACTGAAATGGGTAAGATATTTCATGTTTGTTTATTTGAACACGCTAATCTCAGGAACTACTGGTGTGATTTGAAAAATTCTTTCGGTTTTAGATAGCCCATTTATCGAGAAATGCTTTATATTATCATCACGCTATGATCAACAGGAGTGGAGCAATGCGGGTAAAACCGCGGGACACAGCTAGTTAAATACATAAACACTTTAATATGTGGCAAAGTAAATTAATAAAAACATGCCTTTAACACTCTGTAGTGTTGTAGCTATCCCCAGACACAAAAACAATATTATAAATTCTTTCACATCTATACATATAATAAATCTGTAGAAGGGTCAATTCTGTACATTGAAAATATTGAAAAAATAAATAGCAGGGGGTGTTACTGGATCGATACCAAACCCAAATATGTGATTAAAAAAATTTTTGTCTGTCTGTCTGTCTGTCTGTCTGTATGTTCAGGCATCACGTGAAAACTAACGGTTCGATTTCGATGAAACTTGGTATAATTATACCTTATTATCCTGGGCTTAAAATAGGATACTTTTTATCCTGGAAAAATACGTAGAAAAAAATTAATCTTAATTTTTCAGTTTTATCCATAGACGTTGTTCCGTAGAACCGCGAACACACGTTGCGTATTATTATAGGCCTAGCCGTATTTGGGAATTGGGTCCAATAGATATTTATAAGATGTTATTGACAGAGGTACTCAAAATGGAGAAATAACCATCCACGCGAAGACCGACATCCGCGCGGACGGAGTCGCGGGCGGAAGCTAGTTTGGAATAAATGAATAAAAAGATTTAAGCATACAAAGGGACAGGACAGAAAAAGCGACTTTGTTTTATACTATGTAGTGTTTTTCTCACTAGGTTACAAAGATCTTCTAGCAAATGAGGAAGATGATTTAAAGCCAATATTAAATCCAACGCCGGCCAAAAAACGTCGTTTGGAGTTCGAAGAGACGTCCAGCACATCACACGAAACATTCTATGCTGAAATCAAGTTAGTAACTTTTAATTTTAATGAGGGTATATGTCGAAGTAGTTAAGAAATATCTTCTATTTAAGTTTTTTAGGAGTGAAACTTCTTGAGGTGCGTTGAGACTAAAATTTCAAAGTCGCGTCACGTCATGGTGTAAGGCGACAATATTAGTTTCTTTGAATATTGCCAAAGGAGTTTCACTTCTGACACGTGTGCTCGGCACACACAGTCTTTGTATTCATTATTACATTTTTGACGTAATTGAAGATTGTATTTTTATTGAGCTTTTTACAGTCAAATGTGAATTAAAAAAATAATTTTATAGTGAAGGTATAAGAATATTTGTTATCAAAATTTCACAGAAAAGAAGAGAAGATAACACATATCAAAGAGGAGTTAGAAGAAGTTTATGATGCGTCGGTAGCGAGTTTCTCTTCAAAGGAAAATTATTCCGACATAGAAAATAATTTTAGAGGTTTTGAGTACGCACCAACAAGTCAATTGTTGCCAGTAAGCTATAATTCCTTATTATGAAAATAAAAATGATGAATGAAAATATAAAATAATTTTGAAGTGAAACTTCTATAGGCGCGTTGAGAGTAAAATTTCAAGGTCACGTCATGGAGTAAGTCGACGATATTGGTATCTTTGAAACTTTCCAAAGACGTATCACTTCTGACACGATTTCACACTATGTTTTTTTTTACAAATCCATCTAAATTTGGGACAATTAGGTGTACAATAATTAAAAATCCTCATAAACCCTTTTTACAGAGTGACTCCTCCAGCGTGCACTCTTACAAGCACTCTTTGCAATACGACTCCGACTCCCACAGCTCCCACAAAGACCTCACAGATACGGAAAAAAAGGAAAAGGAAAAGAAACCAAAAGAAAAACCTTACACGAGACGAGAGAACTTATTCTCCAAAGAATTAAACTCTATAGACATGCCGTGGTTAGAAGTGGGAGAAATTAAGGAGGTGGGAGTTAAAAAGGAAGTGGTGGGGATGACGGAGTACGAAGAAATGCAGTTGCTAAAAAATGTGGAGAATTTAATAGTAAAAGTTAGGGATGTGGAAAAAAGGGCCTATTTGTGCAGGATGAGGGCCAAATTGGCGCTCCGGAGGTTGAAGAGGCATAAACACTTGCCAATCTTTGATTTGGATAAGTGAGTATGTACTGTAGGTTAGGGCTGCAAAAATTATAAAGATTTTAAGAAAATAAAAAAATGGTAACACAATAATTATGAAATTAAAAATCTTTGCCTAAAGAAAAACTACTGTCAAATCTTCTCATCTCTCTGTGAAAGCTTACTCGACAAATATACAGTACATTTGTCACGGCTTATTTTAATTTTAATTGATAAATAATAAACGTGTTTTTTATAGGACTGTAAGAATATTGGGAGGTTACATATTGGAAGATCGACAAACCATCGCAAACCCAGAGAGAGTGCTTGATCGGTTCCAGAGATCGGTATGTACATACAATTAGGTTTTAATCAATTTTAAATTATTTTTTTGTTCAAGCTTCACAAAAATGTTGTTGTTTAACACTGAGTGTGTATAAATCTTATTGGCTTTTTTAAATGTTTCGTATTCGGTTAGCAATAAAATTAAATTGTAAAACTGGCATGATTATAAAGAGCAACTATGAAGTTTCTTGTCGGTTCTTCTCCGTAGATACTGCTTTCCGAATCGGTGGTAAATGTTAAAAATATGTAATGAGGATTCAAAAGTGCTTGTAGAAGAAGTCTAATTGAATAAATAAATGTTTGAGTTTGAGTTTGAATGGTCAAGTTTTAATTACTGAGTTGAAGTTACAAAAACGTATATTGTTTGTTTTTGTCTGTAAAACTACTAACATAATCATAGAACAAATATTTACTACATCTATTTTACACAGTATCTCCTTGACAACCTGAGCGGCACGGTAGCAAGCACGAACTACGGCACAGTGCTGCTGTCGAACATCGAACCCACGCCCTTCCGGTCCGCGTACTCGGGCTCCACGCTGCGGCCCTACATCCGCCGAGACGCGGAGACTTCGCCCCTCTGGTTGACGCTCATGGACGAGCTATTGCGGAAAACGCATCGGTAAGTTTGATGGCAACACTAAACACACAGAAACATGAACACGCATCACAAGATGACACACGTTAATCAATACGTCACATGCAACTTAAAACAACACATAAACAACACTACAGTAGTCACACACGCAACACAGCACAACACACCCAACACAATACGTAAGTTTACGTAACACGCCACTTCACACGCAACACAGCACGTCATACACGCAACAAAATACATAACTCACCACTTCACACGCATCACAACTCGACACACGCAATATTTTTATAGTAGACTATATACTATAACTAGGTTACCGCCCGCGGCTTCGCCCGCTTTGTCTAAAACCTAGTAAATTACTAAAACCTTCCTCTTGAATCACTCTATCTATTAAAAAAATTCCATCAAAATCCGTTGCGTAGTTTTAAAGATTTAAGCATACAAAGGGACATAGGGACAGAGAAAGCGACTTTGTTTTATACTATGTAGTGATGCACAACACGAGTTAACGCAACATAATACGACACTCGCAACACCACATTACATTGGCGAGGAGAGAAGCCGCGTTATACCAGCAAATAATCATTATAATATGGCGATACTTATTGCACGACGATGCGAAGCATCAGAGAGTGCTTTACGATCGAAAAATTTTTTTCGCCTCATTTTTGCAGCTATTCTTATTATTATAGCCTTGTTAGTTCACGGAATCAAGATATTTTGCATACTATTGTCGAGATAATTTAATGGAGATTAATCCCATACTTTTTAAAAATTGATTTACTTCAATAGAATTGGAAAAAAACACCGAAATATGTCAAAAAATTTTCCTGTCCGTCATGTGTGAAACCTGAAAACACTATAACTTGTGAAAAAATCCATCATTTGAGTTAAATTTTTTTTTTAAATATTCTAATCGACGATTGTAGGTCACTGAATGCGAATGATTAATTAATTCAGTGTCGTTTAATTGCAATTAATAAAAAACGAAAACTACAAGACTGTATATCTATATATATATATTTTTTTATATTTCATAATTAAATGAGCATTATGAGTCGTGCACTTTTGGATTTCCAAATATTTTTTTTTTTATTATCGCTATTTTTACCACTATAGTCACGAGCCGGACTACTCCCCCCCACCGCGCAGCACTATCGACTACTCGTACGTGCGCCCGCAACACATAGCCGCAGTCAACCGACTGTGCGCGCAGTACTTTTGGCCGGGGATCGACTGTGAGTTTTCTTACTAATTTTTAATGTATTCCTGTATAAATTGTAACAAATCACTTTTATTATGGGTTTGCTCCAGTGTGTGCTGCACCGCGTGCAGGGCGCTGTTTAAAATTTCTGCATGTAAGGAGTGTCAATGTATAAAAAACTAGTGGTCCGCTCCGGCTTCGCCCGTGGTACCTACATGTTTAAACTATCCTATCTCTCAAGTTGGATCGAACTGCACATGGTGTGCGAATTTTATTATAATCGGTTAAGTGGTTTAGGAGTCCATTTACATTGTGACACGAGATTTATATATATAAAAAATTAAAATACTACTAATTTTTACAATTTTTTCCACTATACAGTAACAGAATCGCTTCAATACCCTGAATTCAGTTGCGTTGTGACATACAAGCGCATAGTGGTAGCATGCGCGTTCCTAGTACCGGACGTGGGCGCGCAGCACGCGTACATATCGTTCGTGCTCGCACGGCCCGAGTGGAGGCGTGCGGGCATCGCTAGCTTCATGTTGTACCACTTACTACAGGTAAGGAGGGAAATAGGTATTTAACGGGTTGGTAAGTGTAAAAGGGACATAAATTTTTTTGAGAAAAAAAAGGGGGAAGGTTTTTTGTGATTTTTTGTAGTAATTTCACGTTGTAGGTGTGGGTTTTTAGTGGGAAAAGATGATTTAGATTATATGAGGCGACGGATAGGCCAGGGGCCGGAGTAACGCGCTTTGATTGAGTCCACAATATTTTTACCTTCTTTTCATACATTATGACTAAAATACTGATCTATGTAATTCTAGCTGTTGTTTTGTTGTTGTGTTAAAAATCCTAGTGTTATTCTTCATATTAACCAGTCTAAATGAAGGAATAATTAACCCATATTATATTTTTCAGACATGCACAGGGCAAGATGTAACACTGCATGTGTCACCAACCAACCCAGCCATTTTCCTATACCAGAAGTTTGGTTTTAAGGTAAGTTAAGAGCAGAAAGAACAATAATTATTATTGAGTAATTCTGCAAAATATTTTTTATCACTCAATATCAAAATATTTTGCTGATTCATAAGTTATTTTTAATTTCTGGATTAATATAAATCAATAAATATAATAAAACAAAAACAACTATTCTATATAAAAATATTTATTTACATATTAGGCAAAGGCTTGCTTATGAAACCTTCCTCAATAAAGTAATCATAGATCTTCCTTGTTTTATTCACATCTATTTTAACTATTCTCCTTGCGTCCAGCAACCGAAGGAATCCTAGTTTATTGTTCTCAGCTATAAGTAGGTTTTTAATTTCCAAATATGTCCGTGGTGCCAAACGAACATGCGAACATAATGTCTTCTCATTCTCTGATAGCAGATGAAAGCTTGGCATATCTACAATGTCCAGAGGCATCGACGTCTTCCTATATTTTTTGTTAGACACAGCACCACCATAGTAACCTATAACCAATTTGTTTTTAACAGGCGACTGACTGTCGTATTTCTTCGACATGACAGAAGTAAAATGTTTCTGTTCTTTAAATGCTGCTTCATTTTCTTTCTTCAAGTGTCTGTAAAGGCGAGCAGACTGCAGTGTCTTTATACCATTCTTACGATATTCAATTAGTCGAGATATCTTTTGCAAATATGTTTCTTCTAAGCTCATGGCCTCCATGAAGGCATCAAACTGCATGCCAGTCATAAATTGCATGAATGACAGCAGCCTCTCCGCTTTCACTCTAGTTATTGTAACATCAAACTTTTTTAACCATGACAGTAGTTTATTTGGCATAATTAAACCATGGTTTTGTATAATTTTGTATCTTCGCCGCCTCTCTTTTAGACGTGTGTTTAAAGCATTTGCCAAACTGACTTTCAGAGCATCCATACAATCATCTTCATCATCAGAATAAGTGTCTTCTATATTGAAAATATTTTCAGCATTCTGGTCATAACTTAGTTCAAATTCTGATCTGTATGCATTATATCCAGCAAGGTGTTGGTCTCCAGGATTGTTTCTTGGTGGGTTTGTACTTATTTCTATGCTGTATAAATATGGTATTGTGGGTTTGGGAAATAAAGACTGTTCTGTCTCTGGGAGTAGTTTAAGCTCGTCATATTGAACATTTTCGATGTAGTATTTCTTGTAGTGTTCCAGACATTCAAGTTTCGATCGCGTGTGTACACTTTTTGATATTTCTTCCCAATTTCCATAGCCGTATGTTGATAGTGCCGAAAGTAGTTTGCATTCTTCTTTTGCCGACCAGTTACAATTATCAAAAAGCGGAAAATCGTTTCTTCTGACTGCGTATTTGTGGTCACTTTTGTGTGGGCCGACTTCCTTGCCTGATGAGAAACACGGACAGCATAAATTTGTGTCACAGTCGCAGCATTCTATGTAAGGCTCGTGTGCCGCCTCGCTGCAAGCGTCGCATTTCACTTGTAATATATCGTTTGACATGTTTGTTTGTTTACCTACAGGTTGAAGAGCTGATTCAAGACTTTTACGAGAAGTACTACGACATCGACTACAAGGGCTGTCGGCATGCACTGTTTTTGAGACTAGTCAGATAATAAATATAAAAAATTACATGCCTTTTGTTTTATTTTCACTTAACACTTAAATTATAAATACGAATGATCTGAAATCGATGTAAAGCTTTGCAAATGTTGTGTTGTTTTTTATTAGAGATGTCAATTGTCAATCAAGTCAATGTCATTAATGATATTGGAACTGTCAAATGTCAAAGTCCATGAATGTTGCTACATCATGGTTGCAGGTTGCTACCTACCACGTTGCTACCTACTTCTATACATATAATAAATCTGTAGAAGGGTCAATTCTGTACATTGAAAATATTGAAAAAATAAATAGCAGGGGGTGTTACTGGATCGATACCAAACCCAAATATGTGATTAAAAAATTTTTTGTCTGTCTGTCTGTCTGTCTGTCTGTCTGTCTGTATGTGAAGGCATCACGTGAAAACTAGCGGTTCGATTTCGATGAAACTTGGTATAATTATACCTTATTATCCTGGGCGTAAAATAGGATACTTTTTATCCTGGAAAAATACGTAGAAAAAAATTAATCTTAATTTTTCAGTTTTATCCATAGACGTTGTTCCGTAGAACCGCGAACATACGTTGCGTATTATTATAGGCGTAGCCGTATTTGGGAATTGGGTCCAATAGATATTTATAAGATGTTATTGACAGAGGTACTCAAAATGAAGAAATAACCATCCACGCGAAGACCGACATCCGCGCGGACGGAGTCGCGGGCGGAAGCTAGTCATTAATATTATTAGGACACGAAACGAAAAATAATATTTATTGTTCTTACTATCTTCCATAACTCTCTTCGTATCAGATATAAATTCTGTAGAATATACTAAATATAACAGGCCCAAGAATTCATTTGCTATCCATTGAGTTAATATTAATATGGAGACGATACCGCCTACATCACTTATGTTCCACTCAACATACGTCATGTGGCGTAACTGCACTCAGTCGCTTGCTCGCTCATTGGCGCGAACGTCACGCTCATTTTTTATTTGTTTTAAAATGAAACGCATCAAATATGCCTACGTGTGTGTTACGATATTGCACAAATAATACAAAGAATACGGAAAAGTGCAAAGGAATAACTTTTCATCAGTAAGTAACTAGATAATAATTTTTAAAACTTAGTTAGAGCAAAATTTTTGGCGGGCGACATTTTGTCATAGATTAAAAATTTAAGATATGACATTGGGCATGAAATAAGTGTTGTTAGTAATATTTGCTGGCGTATATTTTTATAGTATAAAATAATAATTTTACATATTTAGAAAAGCATAGACTGGTTGTTAATTGAAAAAAGGTGAAATCATGAAATATTAAAATCAATTACTCAATCACCAATTTTTTTTTTGTTAATTGATTTTAATCAAGTTTTTAATTGATATTGTATAAGCTACTGACTTGAACGTATAATTGAATTATTATTTATTTATCTGCACTAATATTATAAAGAGGAAAACTTTGTTTGTTTGTTTGATTGTAATTAATAGGCTCATTAACTACTGGACCGATTTTGATGAAAGGAAAATGCCCATTTTTGGTACTGGTTTTTCTCATGCATCAAGACAACAATACTATTAAAAAAAATCTCGGCAATTTAGAGGCCTTCTTACCATCGGAAAATATATTTTGAACAGGGAATGTTTTGTAAAATCTATTAAGACATGTAATTGTTTAGATCCGTTATTATAGAATTAGTGTCCATTACCGGTTACCACGGTAACCAAGCGGTAACTTATTACATTTACTATGGTAAATAGCTAAATGTATTAATATCGATTATTGTTTTCATTGAATTACAAAAAAAATCAATTAACATAAAATCACTCTTTATGGTATTGTTTATACACTGTAGGTTGTTTTAACAAAGATAGTGAAGTAAAATAATATAAATATGTATATATAAAAAAAATATTATTATGACATAGCTTGGTAGGAAACCAGTTATTTCTTATTTGTTTCTTTCTTCGAATATGTAGTGAAAAAATGATTCAAACAACAACATGTAAACCGAATAAAAACTCAATTGGCATTTTTTATGTATATATTTAGGTTTTCTTGAAATCCGTCCCGGAAGATTTCTGGTGCCTACCTACACTAGCCGATGAACAGATAGACTTTGTCTGAAAGCATAAGCTCTACGCATAGATTAAATATGTTAATCGAAAAATAACCTTTGGACGATAAAATGTTACCTAAATCACACATAAATCGGGGTTATTTAAGTTTTGAGGTTATTTCACATTTTTCTCAATATCTTGAAAACCCCTGTTTTTATCACAAAAAAATCAATTGGTAGAAATCTTTTGAATATCGAAGAACCCTCCAAAACCACTCTGGCATTGACGCAACACTGTACTGTGGTCCATACTTTCATGGGCATTCTCCTTTGGCACAGACAATCTTGACCCTGAGAAAGAACATAGGCTACTTTTTATTGCGAAATATGTGCCACGGGCGAAGCCGGGGCGGACCGCTAGTTCAGAGATAAGTAATTAATATTTTTTCTATTCAAGGTTTCCATGTTTGGGCCGTGAAGAAAGGGAAAAATTATTTTTTTTCTAAAAAAGGCTCAATTTGTAAGGAATAAAACTTCCCATAGCCCTGACTGAACCTAAAACACGAAAAAAATTAAATTATTCCATATGACGTCACTATTTACATCATCCTATATTATATGCCAGATATTGTTAGCCCCGCGTAGTAAAGTCAGTTTATACCTAAAATAAATATTAAGTAAGTACAAAGAAAATTTCAAGTCAACGTGCATGTAAGGAGTGGCACCCAATAAAATAGACAGAATGAAACAAAGTGTCGCCTCTATAGCGGTGAGTCAGTGACATCGCATAATCTATGACTGTCTAGCCGTCATTCGCGCGCCCCGCGCCGCCGCGCTTGGCGCACAGATTTTGTTCGTGGTGTCTGCTCCATATTAATATTATCTCAATGTTGCTATCACGTTTTTTATTATTATTATGCACAAGGTCATCGGACGTGCATCGGACAATGAACGGCGTTATAATATTATGTAATGTTTTAAGGTTTTACAGTTCCTATTGGGGTAGACCACGGTAAACGAACAATGTTCTGGAATGATTTTTTTTCTTCCTCTAAAGTCTAAGCAAACTTCGCATTTATCTTTTAAAAGTGGTTTTTCAAAATTTTATTAGTTTAAATAATTAGATCATTCAACAAATCTCTTTACGTTTAGGTTTACCCTTTGATGAATAAATAAATATTTAGGCGCCCGTTAGTTTACATTAGCACCAATAGCACCAACTGTTACCTCATTTCTCACTTATTTAACTTTATGTCATTATATTGTTTTAATTATTAAACTGTGAATCCATTGCTCAATCGTCATAATAATTAATAATTTTATACGCATAATAATTCGTAATACTTCCATTTACTTTCACATAATTATATTAAAACCTGTAAATGTCGCTATGTGCAACGTACATTGTATTATTTAATAACAATATGCATGCAAGAACAACAGCAAACTTGCAATGGAGAGAAGCCGCGTTATACCAGCAAATAAACGTGAGAAATATGAAGGGTTATCGGCATTCGGTGTTCTAGATTCAATTGAGCGGACACGTGAATGTCTCGCTTTTTCTTTGACCTACATCCCGTTTTATCGTAGTCACGTGTGCCTAATGTATATTGTATGCGATTCGTATGTATCGTGAATAGTATTCTTAATGAATTATTGATCTATGCAGTCAGAATGGAAATTAATTGTGGAATAGTTTTACAGTTAATGTCCATTTTTTATAATTCAGTTTTTCGTAATCCTAACTATTACTATTATTAAGGCGAAAGTTTGTATGCATGTTTGTTACTCTTTCACGTAAAAACTACTGAACCGATTACAATGAAATTTAGCACACATATAGAAGGTAACTTGGATTAGCACATAGGGTAGGTTTTATCCCGGAAATCCCACGGGAACGGGAACTATGCGGGTTTTCCTTTGAAAACGCGGCCGAAGCCGCGGGCGGAAATCTAGTCACATATAAAATTTAAGCGCCATACACAACTAAACCTATTATATTTTAACCTCCTATTTTATAACAAAAGGTTTCCTGCCTGTGTGCGTAACATTCTGGTTTTAAGATTATGGTACTGAGGAACTTTAGCCATCATTAGCTTTACGTTAAGAATCATAAATCCATATCCTTACAGACCTTGGTCACGGTTCATTATTCAAAAATCTATAAATTAAATAAAAAAAAAATATATAATAATATAAATAGGTACACAAGAAAGCTAAGCAAGAAAGGTTACACCTTGTGTACGCCACGTGCATGATACTTTTGTGATCTTAATTCAATTGTAATAATTCATTGTATACCGTACGGTATAATTATGTAAAATAAAATATTGATTTATTAAAATGTAAAATAAAATATTGATTAATTAAAGTTGAAATAAGCTTCATCATAATACCTAAACCTTAGTTTATATTTTTTATTTTTTATTGTAGGTATGTAGTTAAGTACATAACTGAAAACCTATCTTTAATTTCTTAATACCTAATGAGCATAACGCGGAAAGTACCTAAACAGTTCCACCATTAATTTAATACAAACTATTCATCTCTACATATTATGTTAAACAAAAGTAGTAATATAAAAAAAAAATATACCGGCCGAATTGATAACCTCCTCCTTTTTTTTGAAGTCGGTTAAAAATTGCGTTCAATTGCATTTGCTTTCTCTATAATATTTATATTCT
Organism: Colias croceus; assembly: GCF_905220415.1. Taxonomy (NCBI): domain Eukaryota; kingdom Metazoa; phylum Arthropoda; class Insecta; order Lepidoptera; family Pieridae; genus Colias; species Colias croceus. The sequence continues at coordinate 14,219,790 of NC_059537.1, forward strand.
ACACAACATTGAACCTTATTGCAACTTGTGATCTGATTTTACGTAGATTGTTCTCATTGCAACTTTTTCTTTCCATTTTGACGTTGTTTTTATTTCCGTAGTTGTTATTGGTTATTTAATATTTGCTTGCAACAATGCTATTGGTTTATTTTTTTGCGTCTCTTTTACGATTGGCTCAAATATTAAATCTTTGTTTGGATACATAGAGAACAGACTTTTTTACGTGCGACGTCACGCTTGAACTCTATAATGTGGCCATGTTTGAACAGTTGGAAATATATTTATCTCTTTCTATCTCAAGAGATTTTCAATGTTGCCGTGTATTTTATCTCGTATCTGCGTTGAGTGAAGGTCCCAGAATGTTCTAGACGTTTTAATGTATAAATTTTGGCGCGACGGCAGCGCTACGTTTCATTCATTTGTGAAGTAGATAGTGTGAACTTGTGAGTTGTGTTGTGTGTGATTATTTTTAGCAAAATCTGTAATTATTTGTAGATTTCGGGTTTAAAAGTAAATTGTAAGTATGCGTTGTATTTATTGTGGTATTGTTGCGTATTAACAGCTTCTATTTAGGAGTTTCTGTTCACCAAAACTGAAAATAAATTAAAAGTTCTAGAATATGTGAAATGTGCGGATCATCAGCAAACGTCTCCAAAAATGGTGTTAACCGTTCTAAGTGTAATCTAATGAGAATCTATTTCTTTGTTGTAGGTAAAAATGGCGAAGGATTATTACAAAATATTGGGATTGTCAAAAGGTGCAACTGACGACGAAATAAAGAAAGCATATCGTAAATTAGCCCTCAAATACCATCCGGATAAGAATAAATCGGCTGGAGCGGAAGAAAGGTTCAAGGAAGTCGCGGAAGCGTATGAAGTGCTGTCAGATAAGAAGAAGAGGAAGATTTACGATGATTACGGTGAAGAAGGATTGAAGGGAGGAGTCGGAGGCCAGAACGGACCTGGTGGCGGCCAGTCCTTCTCATACACGTTCCACGGAGACCCAAGAGCCACGTTTGCACAGTTCTTCGGCGCCGCCAGCCCGTTCCAATCGTTCTTCGACCTGAACGGTGGAAATGGGGGCACTACGATGTTCTTCGACCGGGATATGGACGTAGATTTCGATCCATTGGCGAACATGGGTATGGGCACAGCGAGACAGGGCGGCCCAGGTGGCGCTTTCAGAAGTCACAGTTTCAACTTCCACGGTTCGCCGAATAGAAAGGAGAAGACCCAAGATCCCCCGATCGAACATGACTTGTACGTGTCGCTGGAAGACATCGCGCGAGGATGCGTGAAGAAGATGAAGATATCTCGCCGTGTGATGCAGCCAGATGGCACATCGAAGAAAGAGGACAAAGTGCTGACGATTCATGTGAAACCTGGCTGGAAGGCTGGCACCAAGATCACGTTCCAGAAGGAAGGCGACCAGGGCAGGAACAAGATACCAGCAGATATTGTATTCATCATTCGCGACAAACCAAATCCATTGTTCAAGAGAGAGGGCAGCGACATCAGATATACGGCAAAGATCTCACTTAAACAGGTAGGTGTTTTTTTTATATTGTTTATTTTTTAAATGTTTGTGTTTAAGAAAACAATTGCAATACATTCTTTGTACTTAGCTTCATTTTTTATTCTTCATGAATGAATAAATATTGGTTAAATTATAATAAAGACTGTGTACATTGTTTAACTGTAACATGATAATTCACTTGTAGTGTAACTTCCTCGTAATCAGGAATATGATGTGATGAGTCACTTGTCATGGAAGTATTATATATGTAAACAAATCTGGAAATTTCTATGAGTACTAACCAATGTTTTTGTTTACAGGCCCTCTGTGGAACAATCATCCAAGTGCCTACAATGTCTGGTGAGAAGCTGACTGTCAACCTTCAAGGTGAGATTGTGAAGCCGTTCACTGTGAAACGCTTCCCCGGCTATGGATTGCCGTTCCCCAAGGAGCCCACGCGGAAAGGTGACTTGTTAGTGGCATTCGACATCAACTTCCCGGACAGACTGACCACAGGAGTCAAGGAAATCTTAATGGACACATTGCCCAATTAAAACCAAACAATTGGATATCTCAGAAACGGTTCATGCTCAATCGTTGTGGGACATTCCTTGTAGTGTTTGAATTTGGGAACTTCGTTATTTAATGTCGCTTCCGTTAAAAGAGTAGGATCTGCATTTAAGCTAGGCTATATGTTGCTGCAGTTGTGGTTATTGCCTACAGTCATTTAGATAATTTTGTGTGGCTGCTGTGAGATTGGATAGTATTGAATAATTTTTAACACGCAGTGTGTACTGATTTTAGTGATTGATTTTGTGGTTCTTTTTTTCCCTATCTTTTAGTTGGAAACATCCTTTACTTTGTCAAAATTTCCTAACTAGTGAATCTTTAAATAACAGTAAATTATAGCTGATTTTTATTTATAAATGTTAATTTATGACGGAACTACTAAATCAGTATGCACTGTTAGTGGATAAAGATGTTGTTGTGACTGAGTTATTTCTTTGTGCGTTTTAGTACAGAGACTGACTATGTGCGAGTATTTAAATTCAATAGTTGTAAATATTTTGTATTATTCATGTAAATATTAATTAGCAGTAATTGTAAGTTTTAGGTTTCCGTACTTAGGAACTTAGCTCACAGTTACAGTTTGTGCTTTGGGAATAGAAATTTGTTGTGTGCAGTCAGATTTATCTTGTATCTTAATCACTATATTCACACTTATTTAATCAATAGTTCTAGAAAATGCTAAATACTGATATTATTCAAAAATTGGAGCTGACTGTATATACCAAAACTAGGTTTCAAAGACTGATCATTAATATTTAGGTTCAATTGTTTGTAAGTGACAAAACTTATAATTATTGCTCTTAAAATAATGACTAATAAAAGAAGAATACTGAAATATTGATTTTTATTTCATTTTCCCTTCAGTTCTATTTTAATCTCAATTCTCAAAACCCTGAAGTTAATTCTGATTTACATCAGACATAGTTGAAATTAAATAACACGGGCTATGACATTTTGATGAGAACACGGAATTAGAAAACTAAAATAGAAAGATAATATTAGATCTGAAGACAAAATTTGTTCGTTTGAAAACTGAAATAAGTAACGCCGTCGCCTTGGCGCACAGCTGTGGAGTGTGGGGTATGGCGTCATCGACTGGCACGAGTGTAGACCTTGAGTGGGGACCATTTATATTATGAAAAATTATAAAACTAAGCCATTTCTATCAATTCAAAAATATTGATCATGTGCTAATAGTAGGTACTAAGAATTAATAGAATATAGATGCTCTATGATGCGAGCTCAATTAGTGAAGAAAAGAAAATAGGGAGAATGAATCGGCAAAGAAATTGTCCTTTTCATATTATACATAACTAGCTTTCCGCCCGCGGCTTCGCCCGCTTTGTCTAAAACCTAATAAATAATATTTTAAAACCTTCCTCTTGAATCATTATCTAATAAAAAAAACTGCATCAAAATCGGTTGCGTAGGTAGTTTTCAAGATTTAAGCATACAAAGGGACAGAGTAAGCGACTTTATTTTATACTATGTAGTGATTATTATCAATTGTGTGTATTTATACAACGAATCTGATTTACTTATATCATCACAACTGTTTTGTTTACAAACGAAAAAATGTCGTTCCTCAACTCAGTAGTAAGGAAAATGAACCTAAGTGCACTTAGTAAAAATTGTAAACATGTTTCTGTTACCTATGTAGATATGTATTGATTGTTTACTATTATAGTGTCGCATTGCGCATCTGATGTTTGACCTTTGATTTGATGATACTTCATATATGAATTTCTGATGAAGGACATTATGCATTCAAAGCCCTTTAATGAAATTCAACACGTGACAATTTTATTCATACATTCCAACGATATTTTGTGTGCATAACTAGATATACCTACTTACCTAATCATCAATTAAGTAGGTATTGAGAGAAAGCTCGAATATGATCATCGAAAAAAATTTGGTTGTTTTTTTTTAATGCTACATGAGTTTTATTCAAGAAAGATTAGAATGTATTCGTTCTAAATATTATAGTAATTATTTACCCTAACGATTAAAAACATTTATTTCGGTGTTTAGATGATATTCTAGGGCCTAGGCAGATAATCGCGCATGCGCTGTTCACACTACAGTCTATATTTTGAGCAATCTCAATCAGATATAAAAATATCTTCTACGTGGGCGGGCGCCTCTTGATTACATAAAGATTGTCATAAACTGCAAATTACAAGTTTAATTTGCGATAAGAGGCACGTGTGCATAAACTATATTTTGTTTTTTATTGTTATACCTGTAAATAAATTAATTGTTTGTTTTACTCACGATGCAGATGTTAAACTATACATTAATCAAATCAAATGCGTACCTATTCGATGTTAATATTATGTAGGTACTACATTTATTACACACCTTACACCTACCTATAATACCTTTATTTAAATGTTTATCGAGATTAATAATTATTAAGTATCCACCATTAGGTATATTAACACAGACCTTCATAACCTTTTCATAACGCTTTTCAAATATGTATCTTTTTAAAAATAGATAAGTAGGATCATTACAATACACACCATAACTTTCGAAAGTTCTTATAAAACCCGTGGTTGGTGCCTAGGTACATAAATAGCGCTCATATTTCACGTGCGTATTCAACGGTGAAAGAATTTTTGAAATCGCTCCAGCAGTTCCTGAGATTAGCGTGTTCAAACAAACAAACTTCAAAATAGGCATAGGTCGTCACATGGGGTACGCCACTGCCAGCAGGCAGAAATGATAACTCAGGGGTGGATGTCAGTTCTTCTCACAGTTCTTCTATACATCTATACAAATATTATAAAGAGGAAAGGTTTGATTTTTTGTTTGTTTGTTTGTTTGTATGAATTGAATAGGCTCCGAAACTACTTGGCAGATTTGAAAAATTCTTTCACTGTTGGAAAGCTACATCATTTCTGAGTGACATAGGCTATATTTCATTTTCAAAAAAAATAGGCATCCTTACTAAAATTACGATAACGTAATCCAAGGTGTGAAAAAAATATCAAAAAACTACCTTACATCGCGTGCGCTGCGAAAACTATTGATGATAGAACAAAATGATATACTACATTTTTTTAGAACACACCATTATCTACAAAAAATCAGCGGCAGCATATCTCTAACTATTACAGTCATGTCACAATAAGTGTTTTTTTTATTGAAAAAAAGAAATTAATATATATTATAAAGGCGAAAGTTTGTATGGATGTATGGATGTTTGTTACTCTTTCACGTAAAAACTACTGAACCGATTACAATGAAATTTAGCACACATATAGAGGGTAACTTGGATTAACACATAGGATATTTTTTATCCCGGAAATCCCACGGGAACGGGAACTATGCGGGTTTTCCTTTGCAAACGCGAGCGAAGCCGCGGGCGGAAATCTAGTTACTAATAAAAATACCTATACAAAGGTTGTGGATCAGTGGTCGCCTTTCCACACAAGGTCACAATACACTATATTATGATATTCTTAGTATACACGTAACTAGGTATTAATAAACTTATATTCTACGATTTAAAATATGAAACATTTTTTTTTTTTTATGTTTAAAAATTAAAATGATGAGGTTTTTAATTTTAAGAAGGAACTGCACTCATACAGAGTTTAAAACAAATTTTTCCATGCTTAAAACATGCTTAAAATGAAGATTTAGGCCAATGTGTTGATAACCAGATTGTTTGAAATAGGTGAGTCGAGGCGGAATAAATTTCATTGGAACAAGGGCAATGGACGCAGACTTTAGTCATCTCATGTTTTTCTCACTACAACAACCTATTTTCTCTTTTTTTTCGTTAAGAAGAACATCTTTTGTAACTATGATCAATATGTATTTTTGGTCGGTTATTGTATAATAAGGTTTTTAGGTAACAACTAATTATAGCTAGGTACCTACATAACAAAAAAGTAGTTAAAATGTACTTAATCAAAAAACCATTATGCACCGAGTCTATGTAAAAAAAATGTATTTAAATTGAGTTAATAATATGTAGTTAATAATATTATGTACTACGTAAATGTATTGTAATTTGTAAAAGGACTCATAAATGCAGTAATGTTCTAGAAAACTACAAATTAGAGTCGTGTCAGTGACCGAAAACACAGTAAAAAATCCGTTAGATAGGTACCTACCAAGAAGCTTATATTTAGATACTAGCTTCCGCCCGCGACTCCGTCCGCGCGGAGAAATTAAGAAAAATTAAGATTAATTTTTTTTCTACGTTTTTTTCCGGGATAAAAAGTATCCTATTTTATGCCCAGGATAATAAGATATAATTATACCAAGTTTCATCGAAATCGAAACGTTAGTTTTTAAGTACGTGATGCCTTCACATACAGACAGACAGACAAAAATTTATCTAATCACATAATTGGGTTTGGTATCGATCCAGTAACACCCCCTGGTATTTATTTTTTCAATATTTTCAATGTACAGAATTGACCCTTCTACAGATTTATTATATACTAGCTTCCGCCCGCGACTCCGTCCGCGCGGATGTCGGTCTTTGCGTGGATGGTTTATTTCTCCATTTTGAGTAACTCGGACAATGACATCTTATAAATATCTATTGGACCCAAATACGGCTAGGTCTATAATAATACGCAACGTGTGTTCGCGGTACCTACTACAGAACAACGTCTATGGATAACTGAAAAATTGAGATTAATTTTTTTTCTACGTATTTTTCCAGGATAAAAAGTATCCTATTTTACGCCCAGGATAATAAGGTATAATTATACCAAGTTTCATCGAAATCGAACCGGTAGTTTTCACGTGATGTCTTCACATACAGACAGACAGACAGACAGACAGACAAAAAATTTTTTAAACACATATTTGGGTTTGGTATCGATCCAGTAACACCCCCTGCTAGTTATTTTTTCAATATTTTCAATGTACAGAATTGACCCTTCTACAGATTTATTATATGTATAGATATAGATAAGCTTCTTGGTACCTACCAAACTATAAAACTTCCTGTGCGACTGATTTCTTTTTTTTAAGACTATTTGAACAAAAACCACTGAGGTAAGTACTCAATTTTACTTACATTCTATTAATTGCGAATTATTCATAATATTAATTATGTTATTCATTATTGCACGCCTCATAAGCGAAGCGTTGAGGTGGGTACTACTGTCACTTCGCGCAAAACATCTGATTTTTCAAACTTAAAATGTCTTTATGTATCATACATTGCACTTGTAAGATAATACATACACAAACATATTAAGAAAAAACACTATTTTTAACATTCATGATATTTTTGATGTCATTTTTGTTATTTAAACTAGTTAAAAAACAGTTTAAAAAAGTTCTGTCTTGGACGTCCGTGTGTCTGTATGTGCGGAGGATTTTCTTGTTAACACGATAGCGATCGAAATACTTTACTAATCGAGTCTTTTTTTTTCTCTTACGCTTGAGTATGCTCAGGAATAGAACCCTTTCATTTTTCAGGGTCTGATTCGATGTGGTTTAATTGTTATTAAATAAACAAAAAAAAAATATCGACTGTTCTCCATAATTTTTTAGTATATCTATATATATTCTTTATTTTTTTATATTTATAGTGTACTCAAAATTCACCATTATAAACTCGATTCTTTATACTATAAGCCAAGGTTTAAAAAAATAAGTTGATAGTCAGTCCCTTAAACCTGCGCAGTTTCACATCTAGGTGGGGCCACAAGAAAAATAGCTCAATTATTACGGTACCGCTTTCTTTACTTTTCCAACTGTTTTAATTTATTTCTTTTTTATATTTATAGTGTATAAATAATCAATTTTATTGTTAAGGATGAGATTATGAGGCGTGCACTTTTGGATTTTCCAAACTATTTTTTTTATTCGAAGGAGGTTAAAAATAATGCAAGTTACACACGCTATTTTTAGTCTGTCATTTACACAAGGCAATTTGTCTAGGTCGTTTGAGTACCTACCTCTGCACCGGAAAACAATGTTACCTATATCATCTCAATAATGCATTATGCTCCCAGTACATATTATATAGGTCATCACCAGACCTGTGCTAGTTACCTAGTTCCTCTCTGCACTATAGCTAAATCTGATTCAATTGTTTGCCAAGCCACTGATCAGTACATAAATAGTTATCTACTACGTGCAGAATAGTAACTGCAAAAATTTTTGATACTATTTGACTTAGGTAGCCTAAAAATATTAGGTTTTTATTGCACTTCATGTAGATTATTTAATTCTGAGACAAATTTAATGTAGTATAATAATATAGTATCTGTAGCCAAATAGAAACTGCTGTACTTTGGCTATACTACAATGTACATTTAATCTTAATTGAGCTATGCTATGCCCCGGAAAGTATCTACCTAAAAATAGCTGATAGGATCAACTATTTTTTAAATGGTCTGAAGACTGAAACTCGCCTTTTAAATGATCTAAAATACATACATAATATTGTTAGTTAAATATAAAATAAAAAAAGACGCTTTAGTAAGAGGATCAATAAACAGTAATTTTTTTTATGAAAAAATAGGTACATAGTTACCTACCCGAAATTTTGTGGGTCATTTGTGACAGGATGGCGGTTCTACAAGGCCGGGGTCAACTCATTATTGCTCTGAGGTACGCAATGACAAAAAGAAAAATGATGGTCAGAAGGCTGATACCGGATACCTTAAGATACTATAACGTTTTATATTAGAGAATCTTAACATAAAATATTATATTATCTTCACCGTGTGTGACGCGCTTAACTGATAACAATATAAATAATTTATATGTGAACTAGGTACATCCCTAAACTATCAAATAAGTGCCAAAAATGTATTTATAAATTGATATTAAGTACTTATACAATACTAGGTTTCCGCCCGCGGCTTCGCCCGCGTAGTCAAAGAAAAACCCGCATAGTTCCCGTTCCCGTGGGATTTCCGGGATTACGTCATTTTCCCGGGATAAAAAGTAGCCTATGTCCTTTCTCGGGTATCAAAATATCTCCATACCAAATTTCATGAAAATTGGTTCAGTAGTTTAGGCGTGATTGAGGAACAGACAGACAGACAGACAGAGGTTACTTTCCCATTTATAATATTAAATATTAATATGGATATTCATTTAAAAAACTTGCCAGGCCAGAAAAATACCTGCACTTTAAATTTAATTTAGGTCAGTGGGTGAAAAGGTCAAGTTATGAACGCTTTTAATGCGTTCTCGAACGAGAATTATGTTAATTTTTCACACACTATGATGCATTCCTGAACAGCATTTCTTGCACAGATTTAATAATACGCACCCATTTTTATTACCTAATGAAAATTAAATAATACTAAAACTAATCCCGTAATTTCCAGAAAATGCAACAAATAAAACTGAAATTGTAATTCAATTGGTGATCGCAGCGATTGTTTAGATTACGTCTTAACTAATGAAATTATGGAATATTTATTTAAGTCCTAACTCGTGAATATAGTATTAATATTATACGTAACGATAACGGAAACTAAGCTAATAGATCGTTGCAGTTGAACGTTCACTACGCGATGCTTCGCGACCAAGCTTCCAGTGCCTTCGAGAAGGAATAACCAATAACCTTAGGAGACTCGACCGGTATCTGCGTGCAGCTACACAACATTATATAAATATGTTCTAGCAAACCCGTTTGGGTTGCCAGATCCCTAAACGCAAATACCCTGATATTTTTTTTTAGAATTGTGATATAAGTAACTAGTCTGCATGTAAATATAATGTAAGATTTTTTAAATCGCTGATTCTAATTTACAAATAAAGTTTGTCATTATTGAAATAAATGAGTAGCTTGGGTCTCTATAATCTACAATCTACATAATATGGAAAAGGATAAGTCTACCGATATGAATAAATAAAAAATTTGACGCAGCACTGCACTGTTTAGAAAGCGAAATAAAAAACAAATAAATCTAATGCATGAAAATATAATTGTTCATAAGTATTTGATCATTACTACGCACTGATGCGTAATCTCCCCATAAATAGGCAAAATTTATTATGCTGCTCCGTTAAAAAAAAGAATACACGTGCTCTGGCCGGATCACGTGTGCGTAAAACGTGACGTGTGATTACAACCACGCGACTTCATATCGAGCGCGCGAACGTCATTATTAACCGACCAATTTGAAAGGTCATTTCACAAACGCCTTGTTTACCCAGGTATTTTAAATAAATAAAAATGTGTGCGTGTACACACGTAAGAAGTGAAACTTCTCTATGACCTTATTTTTCAAAAAATAATTTACTATATGCAACTTTACAGAAATACGTCGAATCACGCGTGGTAGGGATAAGAAAAATATGGCGCGTAACGGAAAAATGTTACACTAAATTTTTTTCCAACCCCGATAAAGAAGTTTCACTTCAAAAAAAGCGTAATTCAGAGTCGTATTAATTTTCTATTGTATGTAAAGGTGATGAGAAAGTTTTCTTTAAAATAGTTTAAAATAGCGATACAGTTACATACAGCGATGCAGACATCAGTCCTCTTTATTTTTGTCGGATTATGCATATAAGACAGCACTTTGACCGTGCTCTAAGTGCTCTAACCCAATATTTAATAAGCATTTCCTTTCTTTCGTGACTTGCATTGCAATTTACAATGTTCTGGTTAATTAATGGTTAATATACTTACAAAGAGCTCTTATAGATATACCTAATTATAGATCGAAGTAAATTAATTTTCTTGAGTTGCTGATAAATTAGTGGAACACCAACAAAACATTTATCATTTTTACTGCAGCTAGGTATTTACTATTTTAACGTTATAAAAATAGATCAAGCTTAAAAATATAGGTACCAACAAGACAAGATACTTATTACCTATTATAATTAGGATTATAATTAGGTACATAATATGACATAGAGTCAAACAGTACAAGAACGCATTGTTTTATTTTATGGAATGTTTATATTAAATATTACCTAAGTACATATATTTTTTTGACGATTAATCATTTTCAGACATACCTATTATTTTCGTTTTGTGTTACCTTCATTAAATCAGTAGATAATTAAGTTCTATGATGCAAAAAATAAATATAAACTCTATATTGTTACATTGACGTTAGTATAGACGCAAGTGCGTTGGAATCATCTCGGAATTCATGATCAAGGTAGCATCAATCAAGATAAGTCAAGCAGGAGACATTGTTATCTGTTGCATTAATATTATTGTCTGCGGAAAATCTGCCAAAAGCGTACCTACGTCGTTTAATTTTCCCGCCAAAATAATATATAATATATAATTATGTAGTAGGTATTCTATAAAAGTATTGCATTTTTGTTTTTCCCTGCTAATTATAAATACATGATACGTTTAACTTGAATGAATATAATGCAATTTGTTTTAAGGAATAAATACTGATAATTAATGAACCATTCAAAATGTATACGGCCATCATTAGTCATTAATAATTAAGATAATTATTATATGAAAGACAAAGGAGTACGTCATTCGCTAAAGACGTCACCAAATTTGACTTTCCCTTATATGCACGTACATTTCGAGATCATGCTTGAACTTTAAATATATAATATGTAGGTTATTATTTTGGCGTCATATGCAATTATATTATTAAGTATGTAGGTATATCTTTACGTGCGGTAACGATAAGAACCGTAGAATTTTCTCGAACGCACCTTTGTGTTGTTTTTCATTATCAATGACATGTGGTAATTTATTGAGGCACGTGTGAAAAAGATAATAATTTGATATGCGCGTTTGTTTCCACTGATACCTATTGATATCTCAACTAGTTGCCCAGTTTAATGTTAAAACCAGCCGTGGGTCTAGACTCTAGATTGTATATCGTGTGACGTGTCTATGACCTATCTAACGTGGTAGGATTGTGCGTTTGCTTTTTCTCGTTCTTGTATCTCGACGTTTTATTCCTCAAACCAGTTTGAAAATATTTCCTCCAAAAAGGGTTCTTATTAGTATTAAAAATATTAATTCTAATAAATATTTCAATATTTGAAATACCATGATCAAAATAATATGTAGGTAAGTGAAATGATAATAATTAATGGAACCAAGGGAATTCCTGTGCCCTGAATAATAATATGTAATATTAAATCATTATTGTTTTTGTCGTATTCTACTTGGTAAATAAATAAAACAGGTCATGAATAAAGGAATATACTGAAATAAAACTACTTATATAACTAGGTACATTCTTACCTACTTTCTGACTGGTTTATAGGTAGAATCTTATTACAATACTTCCGTTTCTATATTTAAGTAGGTATTTAATTCATAAAGCGTGTAAGTAATAAATAAAATAAATACCTACCTTGTTAAGTTGAACTTATTTTTTTATTCCGTACTTTTGTGAGTTGAACACCTTTTATAGTAAAATAAGTTACATACTCAGTCACGAGCGATCCATATCTTAATACATATATATATATTATAAAGGCGAAAGTTTGTAAGTATGGATGTATGGATGTATGGATGTTTGTTACTCTTTCACGTAAAAACTACTGAACCGATTACAATGAAATTTAGCACACATATAGAGGGTAACTTGGATTAACACATAGGATATTTATCCCGGAAATCCCATGGGAACGGGAACTATGCGGGTTTTCCTTTGAAAAGCGGGCGAAGCCGCGGGCGGAAATCTAGTATTACAATACATCATAGATTGTACTCACTGGCTCAGTGGCGCTTGTGGGTTCACTTTCTTTCATAAAATATTATGTATAACTATAAACGTAGTACATCGTAACTCAATGGTATAAATATTTTATTTTATTTATTTTTGGACACAATATTTATCTACCTTACTAGTAATTACAGCCATATGTAGAGCTGCTTTTATATGAAACAGCGACAAATATTTATCTAAACAAATTAGATTAAAAATTGAAATGGAAAAGATCTGTCAGTTTGTTACCACGCAAATTAAGTCGTGAGCTGAAACTAACAATAAGCGAATGTAATTCTATTAGGTACATGATGCTCAATGACATTATATAGAAACAAGAGATACATATCTACTTACCATTAGATAGATACATACGCCTCCAACGCACAAACCCCAAGGGCCAAGACGAACGAAAATTTACGCTTTAACAAAGAAAGTAACATATCAAGGTACCTATTTACATTAAAAGTTAAAACATCTTTATATAGAACCCATTTAAATTATCTAAATAAACCAGTAAATATTAGTAAAATAGCCTTGTCTATTGACATACCAAAATATCTCCAACCGTTAGAATTTCGTAGTTATATGCAATTTAAACAATAGTCAACATCTCGTAAATATCGTAGGTGTAATGAGAAATGACTTAATGCGTTTTGTGCCAAGATGCCAAACTAGTCTCTCGAGTCAATGCCAAGGCATATTTACTGCATTCAGCATATTTTATTTCAGTGCCATCAAACTAGTTGATGTAGGAAAGTGAAACGTTTTGATATATGCGGAGTAGGTATTTAGGTAATTGTTAAGCTTATATTTAAGTATATGTGACACAATGCTAAATATAAGCACCTACTGATTACTGAAACAAGTACCTACATCATGAGATGTCTTAACAATATTTATAAATAATTTTCATGTATTTTTCGAAAAGAAAAAAAAATGAGTTCATGAGCGTTTTTCTATTTTAGAATCACACGTTTATTTAAATATTATGAATATAAAAAGCAAATTAATAAATTTATGGCACTATAAAGTATAAATACTCCGAAATGTAACATACCTATCTACAAAAGGGAGCGCCTGCTAAATTATTAATTGTTAACTGAGTAAGTTAGTAACTAAAATGCATTGAAACATTTGCATACAGGCGCATCAGATATTTTAAAATATCGAGAGTATCAAAAAATTAAAAATACATAGGTATATCCTACTATCCTACTAATATTATAAATGCGAAAGTTTGTATGGATGTATGGATGTATGCATGTATGGATGTATGGATGTTTGTTAGGTACTCTTTCACGTAAAAACTACTGAACCGATTACAATGAAATTTAGCACACATATAAAGGGTAACTTGGATTAACACATAGGGTAGTTTTTATCCCGGAAATCCCACGGGAACGGGAACTATGCGGGTTTTCCTTTGCAAACGCGGGCGAAGCCACGGGCGGAAATCTAGTAAAACAATATAGGTACCTACCTACACTAAGTTCCTTTAACAAATCTAAAATTTTCCAAACTTGTAGTTAGGTACTTAGGTAAGTAAATATTTTCTATGGTTTAAAAATAATACAATTATTACATCAAAGCTATATTGTGATCTCATTCAACACAAAGCCTTCATACAGGGCCGAACTAACATTGCCTAGTTTTTATTTCATGAAAACATCTGTGCACGTTAATCTTACTTTTATCTAAAATGAACTTTAACCAATACAGTTATATGGTTTATTTTACCGCATTCTTATGTTCCCTAACTATTATGTCATGAAGGATTCAAGGTTCAGGATCTAAAGACGTCGTTATTCCATATCCATAGGTACTATATTGTAAAACAAATTTTCAGCCTTATTACTATGGAATTGAGTTCATTTTTGTAAAGTGAAAAGTTAGTTTTATATATTTGCAAGGTCAGCAACTGCCTACAGTTCGCCAAATATTGATGCAAAGATATGAGTCATACCATAAAGAAAATATTATTTTTCGTATTTTACTTATGTAATATTATAGTTTTTAGTTATGTAACAAGTTAAATAATTGGATATTATATGAATTTTATCATAATCCTTATTTAAATACTAGCTTACCGCCCGCGGCTTCGCCCGCTTTCTCTAAAACGATTTGAGATTTAAACTATCCTATCTCTCAAGTTGGATCGAACTGCACATGGTGTGCGAATTTTATTATAATCGGTTAAGTGGTTTAGGAGTCCATTGAAGACAAACATTGTGACACGAGATTTATATATATGTACGAGATTTATATATTATATATTAAAGAAGATTTAATGAAGTCCCGTCAACTCTTGCCTTCAGTCTTGAGAGAATGCATTTCTATTTATATTAGCTTCTCTGTTTCTGTGAGATACCATCGTATTTAACCTACCTATTATATTCAGTGTGCGTATTTTTGAAAATCATTGATCTTAATAATATATAAAAAAGATTATTTTCTTTTCATTAAAGCGAAAAAGGATCAGGTAAAAATAAAGAAAACAAACATACAAATCAAAACGAACTTTATTGAAAATCGCATAAAAACATCAAGTCACAATATTTAAATTCGTTTGAGGTGAGGGAACTCTTTAAAAATAAGCATTATTTATATAAAATATTATGAGGGTTTGGCACAGCTTCAATTCACATTATATGCATACAATTAATTATTGGGGAAATTACATACTGGGGGTAATTCCAATAATTTAGGAAACTTGTATGCGTATAGATAGGTAAAGGATCCAACGTAATAAAATATAAGAAGAAAGTTCACTATACGGTTTATAGTGAACTTTCTGCTAGAAAAAAAATCGATCGAATGCAGCTATGCATTCTGACTTTATGTTTTTTGTTTAGAATAATTAGGTTGCATATTAACTATATATTATTATGCATAATATAACAGCAACCACACACACCTACGCAAACAAAAATCACGTTTTTGGAAAATCCCGCCATTTGCAATAACCCCAAAGGATTTAAAAATCTATTATTATTTTAACATGAGATATAGAGTATAAACGATTTTAATATATTATATTGCCTACTATGATGTAACAAATATTAACATAATATTACATCTTTAAACGATATAATACATTGCTTTGTATTTGAATTACATTAAAAATGTAATAAGGTCAGCATAGAATTTGATAACTTTGCCGTTTTGAAAAAGGTAAAAATATTAAAGAGCCGCAAATAATTTGATAACTTTGTAATAATCTCCTTAAAAACATATTATAGCTAGTTACCTACTTAGGTATATTTTAAAATTAAAATGTTAAAATAAGTACCTACATTTCTGGAACCTAAATAAAGTTAAATTCAATAATTATTATAAAAGGTTATTAGAAATATTGATAATTATTACAATGAGAAATACATATATTTATTAGGGGTTTTATATTATGGTCCCAGTATTGCACCAGGTAAGGCACTTATTTATTAAATTGGCTATAGTAAATATATAATACATATTGTCATTATGTGTAACTGCAATGTTACGTACGTAGCGTATATGCCAAGCACACGTGTCAGAAGTGAAACTTCTTTGACAAAATTCAAAGATACCAAAATCGTCGCCTTACTCCATGACGTGACTGTATTGCCATGACGCGACCTGGAAATTTTACTCTCAACTCACATAAAGAAGTTTCACTTCAAAAATTTAAAAAATTAAATGAATTTTCGATTTACAACTGTTTAAAGTCTAATATATTACGTAGTTAGAAGCATTTTTAATTTTTATATTGAATGTAAATCCAAAAAAGCATAAATTAAACTATATTAGAAACATCTTTATAACTTAGGAACTATAATGACAACGACCTATTTCATTTTTAGCTTTTTTTTGACAAAAATCAGGATCTTTTTTCTATTTAAAATGTGTAAAATTTCAAACACAAATTATCAAAATTTGGCATAGGTACTTATAAAAGAAAAAAAAAAAAACATTAATCCATCGAGCAATATTAATGAATAGGTAATATTTTTTTATCGACTGCAGATGGTAAACATTGAAATTATTCACTTATAATACCACAAGAGCTTCAAAATTATCGGGTATTTTCCGATAGGTTCGTTGCAAACAAATGAAGGAGTCAAGTTTTTAGTCAAGGCTGAAAAATCACGAGCGCGAAGCGCGAGTTATTTTTTCTGAAAAACTTGACGACTTTATTTGTTTGCACTTTGCAGGGAACCTTGAGGGAAATGCTAGATAATTTTGAAGCTCGTGTGGTATTCGGGAGATTATTTTTCCGTCCCAAATGTCGGCCAATAATTTCACAATTGAATTCAACCTGTCAGTTTGACGTCAACGACCAGAGAAAATTTTCAAAAAATTATCAGTATACCATGTAGGTTGTTCCACGTGACGTCGAATGGTGCAATTCTATTGGTCGATATTTGGGTCGGAAAAATAATCATTTGAAATTTTGGCTTAAAAAGAATAAAATAAATTGACTCACCGATTTCCTCTCAAGAGAATAAAGATAAAAGCGTCCATAAAGCATAAACTGGATAATATATATAATAACAGTAATGTATCGATCCATTAGGAACTTTTACAAGGAATGCAATTGGCTTTAATCAAAAAGATTAACCAATAAATTGCTATAATTAATTCTTATTATCTATATTGCTTTAGTATCAGTATAAAAAATCTTAAATTATATGTTCTTTATATGTAAATAGCGAGTTCGTTCGTTTTTATCTCTATATATAAAATTCGTGTCACAATATTAGTTACGATACACCTCCGAAACGGCTGCACCGATTCTCATGAAATTTTGTGTCCCCATTGGGTTTATCTGAGAATCGGCCAAAATCCCGAAGTGATGAGAGTCAGGCAGAACAACGTTTGCCGGGATAGCTAGTTAATACATAATATGAATATAACTGCAGGTAACAGTTAAGCTATTGCATAGCTTCTATCGTGGGCCTTGAGCGCGGGGACCGAATCGAGAAATTCCGTAACGAAAAAACCTCACGCTCCCCACTCCGACGGGCGGAGGTGTGGCTTGAAGGCATAGCATGCAATAGCGCAACCGCCCCAGTCCCCAAGTGCCACACGTCGTTTTTTTAATTACACGAGTATTACAATATTTTAGAAATTAAAGATTTTTAACGGATTTTAAACGCGATTTATTCATTATATTATTTTCCCGACGTTTCGCACACTTTGTAGCGATCGTGGTTACGGGGAGAATGTGTCCCATATCTATTCTAATATTATATAAAAATAACTGCGTTAAAAACAACCGACTTCAAAAACGGAAAAGTAAGAAATAAAAAAGATTTGATATTATTAATTACTACATATTATTTTTATGTGCTATTTACTAAAAAGGTTTGATGTCGGTGCATGGGCTTAATACTAAGTGCTTAGTGTTTGGCACCGACTTCAAACCTATTTAATAAATAGCACATAAAAATAATATGTAGTAATTAATAATATCAAATCTTTTTTATTTCTTACTTTTCCGTTTTTGAAGTCGGTTGTTTTTAACGCAGTTATTTTTATTTAATACTTTTTAGTGTATTTTTCAACACAAATCAAACGAGCCCAAACTCGATAAAGTTGAGTCAATATATTACTGAGTTCCTATGGCCACCTTCCGATTCCATCATCAGATCAGCTCCATGTCATGATAATGTTTCATCGCTATCCAATTTACATTCGTATACAAAATTTCAGCTCAATCGGTTACCGGGAAGTGAATCAAAGTTACTTGCTACATTGAAATTAAGTCATCGAGTACAGACAAAAATGCTCATAAAATAAAAACTACTGGGCCTATCCGAATAAAATTTTTATGGGACCAATTCGACACCATCCCGCATCGAACAAAAAAAGAATCACGTAAATCGGTTCAGAAACCTCGGAGTAATCGGTGTACATACATAAAAAAAAAAAAAAAAAAATATATATACCGGCCGAATTGATAACCTCCTCCTTTTTTTTGAAGTCGGTTAAAAACTGAAGAGTTTGTTTGTTTGTTTGAACGCGCTAATCTCGGGAATTACTTGTCCGATTTGAAAAATTACATATTTGAGTGTAAGATAGCCCATTTATCTAGGAAGGCTATATCATCACGCTAAGACCAACAGGAGCGGAGCAATGCGGGTGAAACCGCGGGGAACAGCTAGTAATGAATAAATCGCGTTAAAAATTTTTAATTTCTATGTTTTCAATTATTTGCATGAAAATATGTGACTCGTAACAGAAATAAAATATTTAAGTTTATGTCTGTCTTTCTGTCTGAATCGACGACAAAACATAGTCACACATATTTTTACCTACAATATTATTCTGTAAAACTAGTAGATGTGAATAATATAAAACGGTATATATGTATTTACTATTTATCATTGAATAAACAAGCAACATTTATTAACAATATGTATAAAAATATGAGAAAGCTGTAACAAGAAATAGATCATGATCTAAGTTAGGATATGTATTTCTATTTTTAACAGTGTTTAATATCTTCGGTGATTATTTATTTCTATTGTATTTTTATTTATAAGATCTACATCTAGAACAAATAATTGAAAAAATTAAATGTAGCGGTAACTTTTCTTACAAACCAGAAAAAAGTAACATTTGTCTTGTATCCTCCACTTAATATTCTTGTTATTTAAAAAAAATTAAGCACGCATAATATCCAAGATAAAAAAGAACCCAATCAAAAACTACTGTAACTGAAAAAAAAACATTATATCTAAAAAATCTAACAAAAAGCATTAAAAAATAAACAACGAGATAAGAACAAAAAATCATCCATCCATCTATATCACGAATTTTTCTATCATTTTACCCCACTACGTTCTCCCATTCCTCCCCCCCATTTTCCCCTCTTTAGGGGGTGTTTCCTTCCAGGGGGTGAAGCTGGGTTGGGGCAGTTCCTTGCAGTCTATCAGGGGGTTGGTGGCACTCAGGGCTTCCATCACCCGGGGCTGGGCTTGGTCCAGGAGTTCTTCATTCGCGCATATTACCCCAGCAAGGGTTGATTTGCGCAATTCGTATAGTTGTTCTGGGGTGGGGGGGATGAAAAGATTACAAAAAAGAGGTAATAAAAATAATGGTTATTGTTAAAAGTGCAAATAAACTGTTATAGCCAGATTGTCTGAAGGTTTGAAGATAGACTGTATTATGATACGAGTAAAAAATCGATTAGTAAACTTTTTTACAACAAAACTTCGACAACTATAACTTAAGGTTGACTATTCTACGAAAGGTCGACGATATAAAAGTCTACTATAACAAAACATCGACTAATATCAAACTCTTCTATAAAAGAAAATGTGTGCGTGTACTAGTGTACACACGTAAGAAGTGAGACTTCTTTATGACCTTATTAAAAAAAAATAGACTATATTATAATATGCAACTTTACTGAAATACGTCGAATCACGCGTGGTAGGGATAAAAAAAAGATGGCGCGTAACGGAAAAATGTCACGCGTAACGAAAAAATGTTACCCAAAATTTTTTTCCAACCCCGATAAAGAAGTTTCACTTCAAAAACATCGACTAACATTAAACTCAACTTTCACCAAAGTTCAAATATTACACCATTTGAAATGCGTTTTAGTTTGAAATATAAATCTAAGTGGTCTGATAACTCACCAAGCGTAAACCGCACATCAGTCTGGTCGGTCTCGTACCAGAACCGATCGCCGACCTTGATCCGGTAGAACTGGTCTGCTACCAGACACGTGAGAGTGGCTCCCAGCAGACGCCCTCGTGGGTCTTCTGCTAGTGCTCCTGTGTACAGGTCTATGTCATCTACGCTCCTGGAGGGGGAAGATCGATATATATAGTGTATGTATAGAGGGTGGTGTTATTGATTGATTTTGGGGATCTATTTTGTGTATGCGTTTAAGTGGAGGCGAAAAGTAGAGTAATGTAAGATTGAGAGTCTGATATGTTTTAATGTGTGAATCTGAGTTATTAGTGTAAACAAAGTATTTTATTTCGGAAAAAGAAATTCATTTGAAATAAACTAAAAATAGATTCTTTAAGTTAATGCATACAAATAAATAAACAAAATTGCAGAGTTTACTATGTCTATCAGTTAGCATTTCAAAAAAGAGCAGAAAAATCTTTTATTAAAAAAAAACACAAAAATCCAAAACTCACTTATAAATATTCGAGATCCGACTCAGCGACATATCATCAAAGACGCCCTGTAGATCATCAAAGCTAGTCGGTCTGGGTAGACCGCACAGTTCCCTCCACGCGGGATACGCGGGCAGACCGTGGTCTCGTCCCCGCTGGATGTTCAGGGAGACCAGGTCCAGACCACACGGGTGGGGAATGGCGTCTGGCGATGCGAGGGAGGAGTTCGCTTTGGGTCGCTCGAATAAGTGGTTGCTGAGCTGTGGGATAATTTGTTTGTTTTTGCAAAATGTTTGTTTAACTGTCGTTGTTTTATTTATATCGTTACTAATTTCTTTATAATAAGTAAGATTTCATAGGTAGAATATTCAGATAATATTCCCTTTTCATATCATTTCAGAATTGAGGGAATTTGGGGTTATCAGACTGTTAAAAATGTTTACTAAAAACGCTATAAATAATGAAACAAATGATAATTAATAAGTATAGTCGACTATGGTCTGAAATGATAACAATGATGTCATTGCTGCTACATGTGATATAGATGATGTTACAGCTGTTACCAGTGATATCGATGATGTTATAGCTGTTACCTGTGATATCGATGATGTTACAGCTACATGGGATATTTATAATGTTACACTTGCTACCTGTGATATCGATGATGTTACAGCTGCTACATGTGATATTTATGATGTTACACTTGCTACCTATGATATCGATGATGTTACAGCTGTTACCTGTGATATCGATGATGTTACAGCTGCTACATGTGATATCGATGATGTCACAGCTGCTACCTGTGACATTTATGATATAACAGTTGCTACCTGTGATATCGATGATGTTACAGCTGCTACCTGTGATATCGATGATGTTACATCTGCTAGATGTGATATTTATGATATAACAGCTGCTACATGTGATATTTATAATATAACAGCTGCTACCTGTGATATCGATGATTTTACAGCTGTGAAAAATGATAATTGTGATACAAATGTTGCTGTAAATGTAAGACCTCAGCAGTGACGTGCGGGTGTACGCTGTGCACGGGGGTGTGCATGGCGGAGCGCACGGCTCCGTGCCGCGTGTCCCGCGCGTACAGCGCGAACGGGTTGAACAGCATCTCGTGCAGCTGCGTGTAGCTCACCGTGCCCGTCTGCAGGTCCACGTGCTGGATCAGACCCTGAAGAGAGACAGCTTGGTTAAACGTGGGTTGGCGCAAGTGAACTGGATCAGACCCTGCGGACGGACAGCTTAGTCAATCGTGGGTTGGAGCAAGTGCACGGCATACAGTCAAGTCAATGTTATAAAAAAGGACAAATATATTACTTGCATAAAAAGAGGGTGTTTGTGCACACGTGTCAGAAGTGAAACTTATTTCAAAGATAGGTACATAAATCGTCGCTTATGACGGCGTTGCCGTGACGCGTCCCTAAAATTTTTCTCTCAACGCACCCAAAGAAGTTTCACATAAAAAAAAACCACGTGTGGCACTCGGGGACTGCCGCGGTGAGGCTATTGCATGCTATGCCTTTAAGCCACACCTCCGCCGCGGTTTTTTCGTTACGGAATTTCTCGATTCGGTCCCCGCACTCAAGGCCCGCTAGAAGCTATGCAATCGCGACAACGTCCGATAATGCTTCTTTGTCGCTCGTTCCGCGCTCTCGCTCGCACTTCAAGCCTTACATGGAACGCCTCAGAGCGAGGTAACGCCGCATGAGTCATGTTTTTTCGTGCGTGCAACCGGCTCTATCGAATTATAAGACGTTGTCACGTCAAAAACTTACTGGTAACAAAGTATGTGCAAATCTAAAGGCAGCTGCAGAAAAATGATTCGCCATAGAAGGATCAACTGTAGGGTCGTACGCACTGGAGTAGCCCTCACTTTGCAGCGTCAGGTTCAGCGCCCACATCACATCCATACCTGAAACCGAGATATTTTGAATAAATTGAAATGAAATTAATATCCATCTCGTCAAAACATGGGAATACTAGGAAATCGTGCAATATTTTTATTGGCTAGCTGACCCGCCAGACATGTCCTGTCTTCGCGCAAACTGTACGTGTGAAGTTTAAATAGTAGCATTTTCTTAATTTTTACGCACCTTGACTTTATATTTCGTAAAATCCTTCTCCTGACAATAACGAACACATCAAAATGAGAATTATCGAAATCCATCCAGTCGTTTATGCGTGATTCTGTGACCAAGGGAAATAAGGTTTCATTCATACAGAGATTTCCTCACCCAGTATAGCAGGCAGGAATTCAGCATACGTGATGTGCTGCATCTGAGCACCCAGGATCCTCCGTGTCTCCTGGAACACCACCTCATCATCCCAGTGCGGGTTGAGCCGTTGGAGCTGTGTAGCCACACGGTTATGTTGACGTGCCCAGATCAAGTGCATGGTTGTGAGGTGTAAGTTCTCATTTGCTCTGTCGTCACCTGGAAAAAGTTATTTTTGGAAATAAGTCTTTTATTTTGTTTTCATAGGTATATTTAAAAAAAGGTAAGGTATATGAAGTTGAATGAATTTTATCTGGACAAGTACAACAGATAAGTAAAGAACAAATTCCTTGCCAGAATATATCTTTCAGTGTAATTTAAAATTAATAGCATTTTTCCTGTGTTACAGTACCTGTTTAAAGAGACAATAAAACCAATTTTCTTTATAAAGGCACCTTTAGAAACAAGTCTAGACGTGCTCATATCTCGTACTCTTCAACAATACCCATAAACAAATCTTACCAGACTCAAAACAGTATCGTCCTTTCGCATTCATTTCCACGGTATTACACCCATCCTTGGGATCAGTGGAGGGTGGCAGTAGATCTCCAGCTCTTGCCTTCAACATGCGCAGAGTACCGTTAGTTCCCGTGCGCAGGCGCAGGGTTTTGAGTTCCGCTGAACTGTATACTGCGGAAGCGTCCAGGAATGCGGTTGCTTGGTTTAGTTGCTCGCGGGCACCTGGAATATTTGGTTAGTTAGGTTTTTAACGGACGCCAAAAAAAGGAAGAGGTTCTCAATTAGGCCGGTTTTTTTTCATTTTTTATGTCTAAGATCATTTTTTTCTATGTGCACTTTGACAACTAGGTACTAGTCTCGAATACCATCCAATTTGAAATCAAACTGCTAAAATCCACCTTATGTACTATGTTTATTGTAAAATTCTTTGAAAGAAATGTTTCTAAATCAAATACGTCTTTTTTTCTATGGGTTAAAGAACATAAAAAATAATTTAGATTACAATATAGAAACTCATTTAAATTGATTCGATCGATTGTGATTACGCATATAACCAAATAACTTTAATATAACAAAATTTTTAAGATCTTAAAGATATTGTTGTTCAAAATAAAATTTAAACATATCTATATAATAGATTACATGTATTGTCAATGTTACGCAGCCCATGAGTTATTGCACGAATAATGATAATGAACAAGAGTTGAAAAAATCTAAAGAATCTTCCATACATAGACGATGTGGTAGTGATCTTTCCTTATTGTTTCCATTGCAAACTTCCCACTTTACAAGTTACTGAATTTGCATTCGAGCATTCTTCTCTTGCAACAAAGCGGATTAATTGATCCAAAATCTGGCAGTTGCGATAACATTACAGACAAACATACCAAAATAACAAGTAGGCGCCGGCGCAGACCTCACAAACTCCATGCAAGTGATGTTATAGTTCTGGTAGAAGGGATCCTCTTTGTCCAGCTCTACTGGGAAGCACTCTGGGTGCAGTTGCTGACCTGTCTTGCAGCATTGGAGGGATGAGCTGTTTGCACCTGGAAATTTGTAAAAGTTATAGATTAGGTATAGAAGATAATTATTAAGCTATTGCATAGCTTCTATCTCGGGCCTTTAGCGCGGGGACCGAATCGAGAAATTCCGTAACGAAAAAACCTCACGCTCCCCACTCCAACGCGCTTTGCTTTGCAATAGCTTTACCGCGGCAGTCCCCGAGTGCCACACGTCTTTTTTTGTTATATCTTATGATACAGATGACCTCGTTAAATTGAAGTATTAAAATGTGACTTCTACTTTTGTGTAAGAGATGTAACTTTATAATCGATTGTCTATGTTAAAACATTTTATTTAATCAGCAAGGTAAGAAATACATTGAAGCTTGAGGGGTTTATGGCTTATCGTTGAATTGAAAGAAAATTGGCTTATTTTTTCCATAGTTTTCTGTTTCAAGTTAATAGTAATACTTGTATACGTAGTATATTATTATTAGTCTGTGGTAATACATACCCTTGCTCAGCGCGGTGGCAGTGATATCGTGGTCTATGAACTGTCCCCACACGGCGAGCATGACGGTGAAGGTGGAGTCGTGCGCGTAGCTCGGCCGGTGCACGGTCACACTCACGTCACGGGCGCTGGGCAAAGAGCCGTTCTTGCCCGTGCGGGGTGAGCTTATACCTATGGTTTAAGCATGGATGTATACATAACTAGACCCATAATCTTGCTCACAAATTGTCTGAAACAAAACTCTGCCTACACGTCTATTTGGCAGAGTTCTACGAGCGTATAAAATAGATTGTGAACATTACTGCCACGAAATTAGGTGATAATTTAAATGAAAGTTTTGTAAAACGCCGTTCGGATATATTGACGATCTGTCAATAGACGATAGTGTGTAATGTGTATGTTATGCTGTTTGTATGTTGTTATTTTATAGTGCCTAAATGGATGTAAAAGAAAGGACTGACACCGAGGTTGAATTATTTTTTGTGTATTTTTACACAAGAATTTTAAACGCGTTTACATAGTAATATTTATATTCTATTCCAAAAAACAATCGAAAAATATATGCTTATCATAGAAAAATCTGGTCTTTATCTTATTATCGTATTTTTTACGCCATTCGGATTACCGTTTTTTCTAGATCAAATACGTACTCCGGAACTTAATCTATTTTGTTTTACTAGGCGTAGCAAATCTAACAATTTATTTGATCCATATTTTGATAGTATAATAAAAAGTTAATCTGATATTTGAATATTGTCTAAACAGCTGTTCAATTATAGTCCAGTATGGTAAATTCTTTTTAGGTCACCGTGTAATTGAAGTAGTTAGTCTATAGAAAAATACAATCCCACCAAAAACATTTTCATGTAAAATGTTGCCAAGACTAGCCCATATGACTCGCACTGTCAAAAAGTTATCAGATCTCATGTAGAGCCAAGCTTCTAACACTACACGCCCTAATTCTACAAGGCCTAACTTTACAAACTCTACACCTTAGTCAAAATATGTGGCTTGGCCATTTCGCTACATTTACATCGGCGTACGGTGAAAAATTAATTCACTGTTCATTACTTTTGTGTTATACAATAGCTCTTGTAGTAACGAACGGCCAAGCCACATATTTTGACTAAGGTGTAGAGTTTGTAAAGTTAGGCCTTGTAGAGTTAGGGCGTGTAGTGTTAGAAGCTTGGCTCTACATGAGATCTGATAACTTTTTGACAGTGCGAGTCATATGGGCTAGTCTTGGCAACATTTTACATGAAAATGTTTTTGGTGGGATTTCATTTCTTTTTGTAAGTTGTTTGTAACTAACAAAATTTTATATGTCGATTAATTTTTTTTTTTTTAACAAGGAGTACCTATACATATATATATCTAGGGGAACCAAGTTTTAGATTATTAGATTAGACCTCTAGCGTCATCAAAATTTAATTTAAAATTACAGGTCTCATACAAACTCCCATCCCCTAGTTTGAGGGGTTGGGGGATGAAAGTTACAAGTTTTATAATTTTTTTGTTGTTTGTGTGCTAATACTAGCTTACATACAAAATTTCAGCTTTCTAGGACATTAGGAAATACCTTAAGAATTTTGATGATCATCAGTGAGTCAGTGACGAAATTAGCGTTTTTTAGATATAAATAAAATCTGAAGTATAAAAGCTAATGTAATTAAAACTTAATATGTTCAATAAGTCCGCTATTGACAATATATCCCGAAAATTTTGTTGATCTAGCATAATCCAAACCCAAGTTATGAGGGTTCAAAAAAACGTCGAAGCGCTTCGAGAAAAGGTAGGTAGTGCCCGTGCGCTTCGCTTGTTCGCTTGGCTCGTCTTGGCGGGGGCACTACCGTGCCCCCAGATATTATCATAATAATTTTGGTGTTATATTATGTATTTATTACTTAAGTGTTTTTATTTTTTCAATAAGAGATGTTTTTTATTGAATCACATCTACAATACACTTACCATCCCCATAATCTGCTGCTAGGACTCTCCTAAACGGGGTGTTAGACACCCCCCACCTCAAGGGATTCTGCAAGTTATTGCACGTCCCGTCCTGGCTTCTATACTTCGACACCACACAGGGGGTGTTCTGCGGCTTGCAGTATGGCGGCTCTGGGAATGAACCGTTTATGTCTGGCCCTATGCCCACGCTACCGTCGTAGGTGGGTGCTTCTGTTCTGGAATTTTTAACACGCTTTTATTAGCTTTAGCTGTATGTATGTATGTAACTGACATGTTTGTATGACCCATTTTAAACGGACATAATATTTAATTCAATCTTTGTAGTTACACTTACAACGTTCGGTTACAATGCAATAAATTCATGAGTATTAGCGTTTTTTGTAGTTTTATTTTATTATAAACTACTTTTTTATACTACTAAACTTATCAATTGCTCATAGTGTTATTTAATTCGACCCTTAGCGCACCTTAGCGTATCCTTACTTTCTTTTTATGGGCCAAGACTTCTATTCTATTTTTTAAAATTCAATAAATCAAACGTACTCAAAATACTCTATGTAATTGTAACTACCAAATGGAATTTTAACCAAGTATCCTATAGATATTCATTCTTAAGTTATAGTCAAATAAAAAGTACCTGTATAACGCCGCATTGCATAAATTTTATCTGATTTGTAAAGAGTAATTTAATTGTCGTCATATGGCAATCAAAAGACATCCATTAACTCATCTTTCTTATAATATACTAGCTTACTGTCCGCGGCTTCGCCCGCTTTCTCTAAAACGATTTGAGATTTAAACTATCCTATCTCTCAAATTGCATGTGCAGTTCGATCCAACTTGAGAGATAGGATAGTTTATATCTAAAATCGTTTTAGAGAAAGCGGGCGAAGCCGCGCGCGGTAAGCTAGTCTATTATAGAATTGATCCAATTTCATTCTGTGCGCCTAGTTAAATATTTCGCATAAAAATGTCTAGCTTACTATTGATTAAATAAAAATAGTCGATAAAATATTATGTAATGTTATCTATCTTAAACTTGGCACATTATTTTAAGAGAGAGGATGCTGGATGAGAGATATATGTCTCGTTCATTGTATCCATACTAATATTATAAATGCGAAAGTAACTCTGTCTGTCTGTCTATCTGTTACTCAATCACGCCTAAACTACTGAACCAATAAGCATGAAATTTGGTATGGGGATATTTTGATACCCGAGAAAGGACATAGGCTACTTTTTATTGCGAAATATGTACCACGGGCGAAGCCGGGGCGGACCTCTAGTAAACTATAAAGCCTAAAGTTAGAATAAGTCTGATCCAGTATTATGCTCTGTATTTTAGATTTATTTATTAATTCGTACTAATATTTCTGTGTAGGCGCTAGTTTGGTTTTGGTTTTGGTTTTGGTACTAAATGTTATAAGTATCTACGTTTGTACTAAAACGCGGAAGTAACTATGTTTGTATGTCTGCTACATAGCCTTGAACAGATTTTAATGAAATTTAATTAATTTTTTTGATAAAAATAGAGCAAACGACGTTAATCCTTTATGCCACAAATTGACGTCGTAGGCTAGGCGCTATCTCTGTATAAAAAATAATATTTAAAATAAAAAAAATATATTTTTAATTTTTATCTATCAAAATCTAAGTTGTCCTCAAGAAACTAATCTTGTCCCGAATACAAAGTGTCTATTTACTGAGTGTTAGAAATAGTTCAGCAAATAAATACTAAAAAATGATAAGACTATGGACACAGCATGCTTCACATTTTGTTGGTTGATGATTAGATTCTTTCTGATTTTATCACTTTCACCTTACCAAATATAAGAGAGAATAATAATTTCCCTGTAGCCTTAAAAAGTCTGATAATTTGAAAATTTATTTAATTGGAAATAGAACAAACCTACCAAATACTCTCCATTATGTTCAAATCTTGTAACTTAAACCTTCACAAATATCAGTAATTTTCTCCAGTTTATTGTAATAAATCTGCAAGACATTTTTTTCTTACCGTTAAAAAGCTTCATCTACCAAGGCATACATAGACTATTTTTTTATTCCGGTTCAATCCAGACGAATCCGGGGCAAGCGGCTAGTAAAATATAGATTCAATAGATTCAAAGGCTTCTCCAACCGAAATGATCGTTCCAGTCCAATACGCAACCAAATTATCCAATTACCAGTATTTGGCCCATTATGGCCCAAGAAGCCAAACCAAAGCTAGACTGGTGCGGTTTCGTATCGCCTTACATGTCAGGATTACTTCCCGGGAGGTTATTGGTTACATCGTTTAGTCGTTTATAATCCCTTTTTATAACCCACGGCTTCGGAAGGTCGCTAACCGGATCAGCTGGGACTCCAACTAAGTTTATTGGAAGTGAAGATATATTTTCTTATGAATTGGTGGGTATGCGATGGTAGTAAGCAATATTTCAATATTACGGTACTAAACTAAAGAGTTAATTGGTATTAATATAATTGTTTCTTTTGCTACGTTTTCCATTAATTTTAGCATTAATTTATTTATATAGGGCACCAATCTATAGATGTTACTATTTAACTACGACAATCTTATGATATGATCAGGAAAATTATGCTCCATTGTCTTTTTCAAAATATAAGGTATCGTCGAAAATTGCAAAAAATAAAGGAAATTGATCTAATTACTTTCGAGTTTGTAACCACATCTCTTGAATTTGACAGATTTTCAATTGCTCTTATGATTAAATGTGCATTGCATTCTTTTTCATATTTTATCCTACGTAAAACAATTCAATCGATAACCAGTATGCACCAATACAGTTCTTCTTATAGGCAATTGAGCTAATTGGCCGGATGTCTTAGGTCCCAGTGTATCTAGGGCAAGACAGTCATCCAATTACTCAGTTAAACGTTAAAGAAAACGTATTTATAAGGGTTGTGTTCAGGTTAAATGCTCCTTTGTGACGTTTCTTAAGAAATCAGAGCAAGCGGGGCTTTTCAGTGCTATGCTCGTATTATGTATATTCTGGATAGCATTATTGTTCATTTTCATAATATCACCTATATGATTTTGTTATAAAATGATCCTTTTTTTCTTTCTTTAATTAAACTGTGAAGTACAGACAGTTTTCAGTTTTAAATTGTACCTTGTGAAGTCTAATAGAATCCTAAAGTTAAAATATTTATAGACATACCTATTTTAGACCCCATTTTAGATAAAGTACAGACGTTTCCATTTTATTATTTTAACAAAGATTAATAATCAATTAATCGTAAAGATTTTAATTTGGCCTCAAACACATTTTTGATTTGTTAATTAAACTCTAACATTTGCCCCGACTTCGCTTTATCGGTATATACTTTTCAGTTCAATAGTGGTGAGGTAGGTGTATGAATAATGAATGCCCTAAGTGTAAGAGTATTTAATTAAGGGGAGGCTCCCTAAATTTTATATGAATTTGCATTAATATTCTGAAACAGACACAAACAATCAAAATGGAACTTTAGTATAATATGATTTATTGGGTCTTTTTCTTTCCATGTACAAGACAGTTACGTAATTGTACCATTTTCGCTCGATTCATTTTTTATTCAAAAATTATGCCTTTTTTAAGGATTATTACATTTTTTTAAAGATTTACTTGACTTTATGTCTAAAATAAATGTAGACAGTAAGGAAATATAGTTTACTATCCAATCCCAAGATATTTTTTCTCTAGATCAATTATCAATATTACTTTAGTTATAAACGAAATAAGAATTGAGACTTACGAGATTTAGTTTCGAGCTCGAACGCGATCAAAGAGCGCACGTGATATTCAATTTTATTACGGCTGTGTCTAACCGGTCTCTCAGTGTCAGAAATTATGTTAGGGAGCCTCCTCTTAAGTTCTAGTATAAATTAGTTTTACTTCTATTTATGGGTAGATAAATAAAAGTGTTAGTTTTGTTGTTCTGAGTACAAAATTTATTTCATAGAAAACACACACTAGCTTAACTAATAAGCAATTACCAAACTCCTACCTGAAAATAGACAAGAAAGATTATTTAGTCTTAATGGACTATGATCTTAAATTGTACCTTAACTATATAAATGAAAAATTGAATGCTTTGTCTGTCTGTTTTTTTCATTAAAAATTACTGAGATGTTCGTTTATTTTGAACGAGTTTCTTACCGATTCTTCTTGTTAGAAGGTCCCCAGGTGGTAGTACTAAAAATGCCAATTCAAAACACACTCGTATAAGTTCACATGAATAAATTTTGAGTTTTAGTTTGAGGGTAATACGATGCCAATTATAATAGTCGTTAGACGGGGCGATAAAAACTCGGCATGAATTTCGTTTGTTCCATTGTTGAATTGTTTGTTACCAATGTTTTAAAACATTTTTATAAAGAAGTAATCACAGGAACGACTCAATTAATTTTACCAGGTCTTGGTAGAACATTACACAAACGACTACATACTCCAAATTGTGTGTGTACATTTAATAGGTATACATTAAATTACAGTAGGTACCGCCAGCACCCATCATCAGGGATTAGAATTTAGAGATTTTAACTTAACATCTACACTGCATTGAAATAAGACAATTTTTTTTAACAAAAAAATTCCACCTGGATGATATGATACTTTTTTAATCACAGCGGACAAAAGTGCCGCTTTTTTTTGGTGTCAGAGAGTAAATAAGGAAAGAATTGTCAACAGAAATAAAGAAAAGAAGAAGGCTGAGGAAAAGGAAAGATCTCAGATGTGATACTTACTCATTAATCAGTATCCTGGTGGCTTGTTCGGCTGCGTACGCGGAGTCCGCCAAGGGTTTCACATCAGCTGAAGTAGCGGCTGCTCTCTGTGCCCTGGAGGCAGGAGAATCAATATCCAGGGGAATGAGAGTACTCTCCATGATACTGCGTTTGCGTAACGCGTCATTCCCCTGGGCGACTGCTGCCGCTATGTCCGCTTTGGCTATAGGTTTGTTAGGCCACTTTCTAGGTGGTGGTCCTGTGGAAACATAAATCACAATAGATTTATATGGTATCGAAGTTATAAGTACAATGGTGTTTAGATATCGATTTTCTTTTAATATTCTTTAACCCTTAAATTGATTTCGTCCGTTTTAAAGGACATAGTATTTACACACATGCTGGCGCTGTTATGGCAGACCTAAGCTTCGCTAATCGGTATATTGGGAAGAGACTAGCTATGTCCTTCGCGTACATGCATGTTTTTTTACCAAAGCCATGTACAGTCGCGAATGGTGACCATTTGAAAATTGCAAAAAACGGATCTCTTGACTCTTTTGATAAAATTGATAATATCTGTAAGTATTTTGGCTATTTTGCTTATAATGTTATATTATTAGTTAGAATACGATTGTAAGTATAGTATTTTGACATAATTTTGACATATTTTACAATATTTGGTATACAAATATTCGTTTATATACGATGTCCCATAAAACGGACGTTGACAACTTGGAGTATATACTAGGGTATTCTTCACTTGTCCTATGTAACGGACGTTGCCAATAAGGCCCTCCATTTTCAACGGAATACTTTTGATATATTTTTCTCTATTTTTATTATATTTTACAGGAGCATGACTTGGCAATCAATAAAAAATTACCTCACTACCTCTGGCGGAAGCTGAAGAGTCTGGCGTTGAGTTGAGATGTCGATTTCGAAGGAAATGTAGACCTACAGGAGTGATTTCACTATGATAACAGTGTCAATCATTTACCCCCAGCACCATACCTTCGGAATTATACGACATATTGATTTGAGACACAATGAAGATTCAAAAAGTCAGAATTTTTACCATCAACAAAATATTATTGCTGCAGAATTACAGCCATTACATGAGGTGTGAGATGAATCTTCCCTACTTCTCAGTAGTTCTTCAGCCATAGCATCATGTTACTTACCAGAAATACCACCCAATGTTTGAAAATTTAAATAATATAATACCTTACAAATTAAAAAACAGGCAGACAATGGATATAATATATGCCAAAGAACCCAAAAAAAGCGATTTAAATTTCCTGTTCGTTTTGGTACTTCAGGCATGGTATACGACTTCTTTGCATACGATGAAGCAAACACATTTCAAACTGTACAATTTAGTGAATGGGAAGAGGACTTTCTTGGTGTATTAGATAAGTTCTCAGGCTATGTAATACTATTTCTATTCCAATTCTTAGCATATTCTTAGGCTGTGATTTTTAGTACTGTCGTTTTTTAAAATCCATTATTTTTAACGATATCGTTAAAGTTTTAACCAACATTTTAAGACATACGTTTGAAAAGCTTATTCTAGATCCTCCATAATTATAATTTGATAATAATTTTGAATTACAGAGTTGAAAATGTGCATTGTAGTCATGTACCACGGTTGCAGGAATAATGTACAATGTCCGTTATATGTGACGGTTCGAACATGTACATATAATTGGCAATGTCCGTTTTATGTGACATAGTGAAAACAATAGAAAAAATTAAAATTTTTAATTTTTTTTTTCATTTTCCTCTTTTCTATCCTAATTCCAATACGTCCTCCAAATTTGGACATTATAAACTCAAGTTATCTAGGGGTGACAATTTAAGGGTTAACCCCGTTTCCAAGGGCAATTCTCCAAAAAATATCAACAATGTTTTAATTAATGAATGAAATAAAAAAGGCTATGCATGAACTAAATAAGTTCTATATTTGACACTAGGTTTCCGCCCGCGGCTTCGCCCGCGCTGTCAAAGAAAAACTCGCATAGTTCCCGTTCCCATGGGATTTCCGGGATTGCGTCATTTTCCTGGGATAAAAAGTAGCCTATGTCCTTTCTTGGGTATCAAAATATCTCCATACCAAATTTCATGAAAATTGGTTCAGTAGTTTAGGCCTGATTGAGTAACAGACAGACAGACAAAGTTACTTTCGCATTTATGATATTAGTATGGATAGTTATTTCTATATATAGTATAGTTATTTCTTTATAACTATTTTCCATGCAGCGAAACTTACCAACATTTACTAAGTGGTAAGTTACCATTTAGTAGATGTTGGTAAGGCGTGATTGAGTAACAGACAGACAGACAGAGTTACTTTCGCATTTATAATATTAGTATGGATTTGTGAACCCGCGACCGGTTTGAAGTTACATGCTGAAAAGTGTGGTCTTGGCAGTGGAGCAAATATTATAATTATTTAGACGGTACAGTACTGTTCTATGAAGGTAGAGATCATTTTAAAATAAACCAAATATACTGCTTAGATCTAAAAATTACAGTCAGATTCAGAGAATAAAATAAATAAATAAAATCAGAGTCAGAGAATTTTTTTGCATCACTAAATTAACAAGAGTACCTAATTCTTTGTTTACGATTTAAACATAAACTTTATAAAAAAAAAAAAAAAACATATAACATCACTATTCTAGTCTATAGATTTTCAGAATCTACTGTTATTGTATTTGTCATGGACAAATACTTGTAGAGGTACCTATGTATAATTATGAATGCACTTAATAAAAACATACTTCACATTTTTGAAGGACCAAAAAATATTAGGTTCGTCGACCTTTTCCTTGTGCTAAATTTGGCGAGGTATTTTTAGCATTGTAACACTTCGAAAAATTTATCTGAATGGTTGACTTCGATCAAAATTATTCAAAAATAAGTTTTAAAACCGGTCAAGAGCAGGTCGGTAGGGTGAGAGTACCGTACAATTTAGATTTTGAAAATACGTAACAACTTTGTCACATCAAGGACAGTTATCGGGTTAGGTCACTGGATTAACCTCGATGGAAGGATTCCTTTGATATAATTTCTGATTACACTTGTTTGTATTCGAAATTCCAACTAAATTTAAGAGCATTCGAAACGTTTAAGAATTTTACTAGGGTCGAAACATATTCTGTTTTATCCTGAAAATGTATTTAAATGTAATGGTATTTTACATAATTAACTCTGTACGTGTGTCATATACTTATTTGCAAAATACAGGTTGGTCCACTTGGGCGGATATCGTTTACCACCGTTTACTTGTTTTCATTAACCATGCTTTGATCCGTTTTTAAGATTTGTTTTTATTACATAGTTGAATTCGGTTTTTTAAAGCTGTTTAAAAAAGCTGACTGTATAGCAGTCTACACGATATTCATTATTTCATAAAAGTAGCTTTTGAAATAGAATCAGAAAGAATTAAAACAATAAAAACTTATAACATCTTCAATACAGAAAATCTCTAACAGAAGTACGTTGAACGCTCCATAGTTTTTCCTGAAAAGGTCTTTAAACGTGTCTATAAAATCCAATTAATCACCGTGTTAATCTCTAGGTCATCCGCCGTTTCATTAAACTAAGTTTATCCATAAACTGGCCTACTTATCAAATAGTATCGTGGTTAATATAAAGTGTCGTATTTACTGTGATGCAAAATGTGGTCAGCCAATCGCTTCTCAAATGACAAAAATATATATTGAGGTTAATAGAATTAGATTGTTTAATATTTTAAGTATTTGAATTTCAAGGTCTTCGATAGTTCTTAATGCTCTAGGAAAAAGCTTAGGTACGACTATAAAAAAATAAGAAATGAAAATGTGTAAGCCAAAAATCAATTAAATAGGACATAAGTAGTAGTAGAAAGTAATTAGGCTTCCAATTAATTTAAATAACGATTAATTGTACTTTAAAGACAAAGAAAAATTTGGACTATCAAAGTTCTTAACGATCCTTCTCGGTGGAAGCAAAATTATGAACTGTTTTTTTAATAAAAAAACTCAAAAAAGCATAACCATCGCTCTAATCAAGTAAACAAAAACTATTGAGATGTTGACATGTTTCGTACCATTTAGGTTACATTGAAACAATTCAAAAGCAGGCCAAAGAAGACTTACTAATGCACAACCAGAACTGCCACAGTTTATTTTCATAATTATAATCCACGTGGCTTAGCTAGAAATTGAGGTAAATAAGATAACTTCTTCAACTCCAGATTTCTAAGAATTATTTTTTTTGCCTTTCGTAATTTTCTGGATTGGTCTGCGGACCCCAGGTTGGGAAACGCTGAGTTAGACAATAAAACAGGAAATGTTAATAAAAATAACTGCGTTAAAAACAACCGACTTCAAAAACGGAAAAGTAAGAAATAAAAAAGATTTGATATTATTAATTACTACATATTATTTTTATGTGCTATTTACTAAAAAGGTTTGATGTCGGTGCACGGGCTTAATACTAAGTGCTTAGTGTTTGGCACCGACTTCAAACCTATTTAATAAATAGCACATAAAAAATAATATGTAGTAATTAATAATATCAAATCTTTTTTATTTCTTACTTTTCCGTTTTTGAAGTCGGTTGTTTTTAACGCAGTTATTTTTATTTAATACTTTTTAGTGTATTTTTCAACACGAATCAAACGAGCCCAAACTCGATAAGGTTGAGTCAATATATTACTGAGTTCCTATGGCCACCTTCCGATTCCATCATCAGATCAGCTCCATGTCATGATAATGTTTCATCGCTATCCAATTTACATTCGTATACAAAATTTCAGCTCAATCGGATACCGGGAAGTGAATCAAAGTTACTTGCTACATTGAAATTAAGTCATCGAGTACAGACAAAAATGCTCATAAAATAAAAACTACTAGGCCTAGCCGAATAAAATTTTTATGGGACCAATTCGACACCATCCCGCATCGAACAAAAAAAGAATCACGTAAATCGGTTCAGAAACCTCGGAGTAATCGGTGTACATACATAAAAAAAAAAAAAAATATATACCGGCCGAATTGATAACCTCCTCCTTTTTTTTGAAGTCGGTTAAAAATATGTATTGACGTTTCAAAAGTGCTTCTCGAAGAAGTCTAATTGAATAAATAAATGTTTGAGTTTGAGTTTGTTTGAAACATACCGATAGAAAAGTTATAAGTGGAAAAGTTTCAATAAATGTGACGATGTTCGTTCTTTTCGAATTTCTAACCAATCTAGGTAGTCTACGCATTTGGCTAAACTTACATAAGGTTATTAAATATAATTTTTCAAAGCTTACGATCTAAAATAAGTTCTACTTTTCCTAAGCTACAATAGTTAGGTACCTTCCAAAGGCCAGGTCATCTGCAGCAAAGGCGCCATATCGGGGTTAGTCCCCGACAAATTGACCACAGGTGTAGGAACTGTCGTTTTGATGATTTCATCTCCATTCAGGTTGTAGGATACTGTTACCAACATTGCTACCGAGAGGATTACTCTGTGGATAAAAAGTACGATTAAAGTCTAAGTGGCTTTTAATCTATACTAATATTATAAAGGTGAAGAGTTTGTTTGTTTGAACGCCCTAATCTCGGGACTACTGGTCGGTGTTAGATAGCCCACAGGAAGGCTATAACCTTCCTCGATAAATGGGCTAATGGGCTATATATCATCTCGGTGAGACCAGAGCGGAGCACTGCGGGCAATAATAATTATATTCGTCGATTGAGATTGCATTATTTTAAAAGTTGATAAATGACTTCCAAAAACAATTAAAGTTGTCAATTGTGCCCAGAAGTTTTTTTGGTATTGTTTAAATATAGGTATAAATTCATTAATACCGTACCAATTATTGTAATGACATTGAAACGGGAATTAGTTAATGGAGGAGTAGCACGTCCTTATTTGTTTGATAGCTGGTTGAGATACTTTTGCTTCTTTCAATAATTGATAATTTTCTAGAAATTTATTAGCGAATTTTTAAAAGAATAAAAATAACTGCGTTAAAAACAACCGACTTCAAAAACGGAAAAGTAAGAAATAAAAAAGATTTGATATTATTAATTACTACATATTATTTTTATGTGCTATTTACTAAAAAGGTTTGATGTCGGTGCATGGGCTTAATACTAAGTGCTTAGTGTTTGGCACCGACTTCAAACCTATTTAATAAATAGCACATAAAAATAATATGTAGTAATTAATAATATCAAATCTTTTTTATTTCTTACTTTTCCGTTTTTGAAGTCGGTTGTTTTTAACGCAGTTATTTTTATTTAATACTTTTTAGTGTATTTTTCAACACGAATCAAACGAGCCCAAACTCGATAAAATTGAGTCAATATATTACTGAGTTCCTATGGCCACCTTCCGATTCCATCATCAGATCAGCTCCATGTCATGATAATGTTTCATCGCTATCCAATTTACATTCGTATACAAAATTTCAGCTCAATCGGTTACCGGGAAGTGAATCAAAGTTACTTGCTACATTGAAATTAAGTCATCGAGTACAGACAAAAATGCTCATAAAATAAAAACTACTAGACCTAGCCGAATAAAATTTTTATGGGACCAATTCGACACCATCCCGCATCGAACAAAAAAAGAATCACGTAAATCGGTTCAGAAACCTCGGAGTAATCGGTGTACATACATAAAAAAAAAAAAAATAAAAAAATATACCGGCCGAATTGATAACCTCCTCCTTTTTTTTGAAGTCGGTTAAAAATAGATTTTTTGTCGTTATATTATGGGTCATCCAGAGACCAACAGATTGGAACTGATTTTCATGAATTTAGCACATAAATAATTGTAGGTTTAATGTGAATAAAAAAAATGAAATTAGAATATTAAAATAAGGATATATTTAATTAATAATTATTATACTGCACGCTCACTCAGTGCTTTCGGGCTATAGGACCAAAAATCATCGGAAATTAATTAATTTTGGAATTTTTACATCCTGCAGTAAAAACCTGTATCTGTACAATTTTATAAATATATTCAATAAATATCATGCAATACTTTAGTGCATTCTTAAGAAACATTTCGAAAAATGGACATTGAATGACATAGTGATATTGTTGTTCTTTTATGTTTGTTGTTGTTTTCAAAACAATTAATTACACATTTTTCAATTTATTGTGTTGTAATAATTAAAGGTTTACTCTGCTATATTCTACTCTATTCCATGCTACTCTTAACTGCTCCACTGTACTCTCTACACTCTACGCATTACGCAATGCTACTCTACTGCACTCTACTCACATGAGTATCACGCATATAGCGCACTGGAACTTGCGCAGTCGTTTCTGGTAGCTCCGGGAGATGCTGGACTCGAACACGTAGGTCGGCTGCACGAGCGGCGTGCGCTCCTCCGTGCTGCTGCCGGCGCGTTGCATGCTTGCTGATGGTTATATTTTAGAAGAAAGATGTCAAGAAAGATGGATTAAAACTTAAAAATAATATTAAAATAACACAAACGAATACACAAGTCAAAAAAGAGATAATTGATATGGTTTCAAGTAATTAAAAATAAATTAAATGTTAAGATTGTTTGGAGTACAACAGAGAAAGTGAAAAAATAGGTTCATATATTAAAAATTTGGTTTGAGTAAGTTAATCTAATAGTAACTTAAAGTCTAATACTAAAAATGCGACGATATTTTAATTGATTAGTTTTTATTTTTTTTTCGATATTTTCAGTTTCAAATGGCCGCGACGATTTTATTTTCTTTTGTAACATAATGTAAATATTTAGAAAATCTTGAGTTTTACTTTGTTTTATACCTACTTATAGATTACGATGAGGTCACCATAGTTAAATAATTATTGTCATTTATAAACTGCATCAGATAAAATTGGTTTTACCTCGTATTTTAGAAAATGTTATTTTTTTTACATCGATAAGTATTGGCACACTTTCGGTAATTTACTCCTCGATATTGCTATAAAATACACTTCATGAACTATTTATTTCTTAACTAGGTATTACCAAACTTATCCGCAAACAAAAGGCATTATTATTTAAACAGTCATGATTGTGTTAAGCACAACAGCAGACTGTTATATGATAAGATAAAATTCCACTTTTTCATTAATGAACTGTGAATGAAACGATTAACGATATAGTTATTAGTTAGGTAGAAATGTAGGCAATTAATTATTGTTTTTTAATTTAACTGAGAATCTTTTGTTCCAGTTGTCTGGAAGAAAGAACCATACAGCGAAACTTGCCAACATCCACTAAATGGAAACTTACCACTTAGTAAATGTTGGTAAGTTTCGCTGTATGAAAAATAGTTATAAAGAAATAACTGTACTTTATAAGCTTTTATTAATACCAATAATTGTTTGAAGTTCATTATTTTATTTTAAACATTTAGAGCCGATTTTTCAATGCTTGGATAAAACTTATCCGTCCAATCTTTCGTTCGTTACTACAAGAACTATTGTTACATAACACAAAAGTAATGAACAGTGAATTAATTTTTCACCTTACGCCGATGTGTATGTAGCGAAATGGCCAAGCCACATAATATTTTGACTAAGGTGTAGAGTTTGTGAAGTTAGGCCTTGTAGAGTTAGGGCGTGTAGTGTTAGAAGCTTGGCCCCATGAGATCTGATAACTTTTTGACAGTGCGAGTCATATGGGCTCGTCTTGGCAACATTTTACATGAAAATGTTTTTGGTGGGATAAAGTATTACACGATAATATTAAAGTGCCACGTAAACTGTCAAATACAAATTATTAAAATGGTAGTTTTATACATTACTAGAGGTCCGCCCCGGCTTCGCCTTTTATTGCGAAATATGTACCACACATATTTCGCAATAAAAGGTAGCCTATGTCCTTTCTCGGGTTTCAAAATATCTCCATACCAAATTTCATGCAAATTGGTTCAGTAGTTTAGGCGTGATTGAGTAACAGACAGACAGACAGAGTTACTTTCGCATTTATAATATTAGTATGGATTCGACGAATGAGTTTTATCCAAGGATTGAAAAATCAGCCCTTAATCATTATAAGGAATCTATCAGATAGTTCGAAATAAGTGTATTGGAATGTGTTAAATCCATTAAAAATCTGGTTAATCTATTTCTAACGTTGTAGGCGGTATCTACCACAACTGATTGTAATCGTGCTACACATTATATGCTTATTTAATGGATATGACAATTAGAAAATGGAAAATTAAATAAAAAAAAATGAAACATGGTTATATAATATTATGAACGTTTACATAGTTACGAATCGTATTAATTTGATTTGTATAAGCTTTTGTTTTCATTATCATTGAGTTGCAGGATTCTAATCCGCTTATAATAGTTACTGGTGTAAAACTACCACCTAGGGCGCGTAAAGGTTTCAAAGAATCTGCTCAATATTTTTTAATAATTAAAAGTTTTCAACTTTTTAACTTGTTGGATAGGTAATATAATTATAATTGTTTAAGATTAAAAGTTGGACAATTACTGATACATAGTTGCGTAAGTGGTGAATTAAATATATTATATATTAAAAATATTTAGCATTGATTGATTAATTTTTATTTAATTTATAGATTAAAACCATTTTTTATTGCATACGTACATTGTTATATTATTGCTTCGCACTACTTAAATAAAAGATATCAAAACATCAAACTTTAAAGGTTCTATAGATAATAAAATATGGAAAATATTTGGCAAACTGGTTCAACAAGTTTTCCGTTCATGATTGTTTATACTTAGGTACATAACTACGCTAAATTTAACTTAACTGCGAATGTTTTGTTACAGATATTTAAAATTATTAAATTAAAACTGTTTATTATATTTGAATATTGGTATTATTCAGTTCATAAGTATAGTTATATATGTATAAAAAAAAACAAACACAAATTTATCATAAAATCTATTAGATTTTACGAATAAGCAATAACAAGCTTAAAATTTTAAACTTTTCGAATATCATTAATAAATTATAAATATAAAAATAATTACTTACTTACATAAATAAATGAATATGTAACTAAATAAAATTCCGTTTCCAACTTACGTATTAATTTAAATATTGACCACACACAATTTTCACAATTTCGAAATTACTAAAGCAACGCGATCGAAACAAAATTTAAACACACTGATAAAAAATTAAAAACATACTCACATTTAAATTAATACACTAAACTTAACATTTAACCGTTCGCGCGTAAGTCACAACACAGACTACATACCAAAGTGCTACCAAGTACTAACTACTACCGACTAACCCCGACCATAGTAGGGGGGTAACCGGCACCTTTAGAATAACAGTCTTATTATGGGTACGTTTTGTTGCGTTCACAAAATAATCTTACTTTTTTGGCACCGGGACCTTCTAAAACATATGTAAACCAATTGCAACAAGACTGTTTCGAGACGTCAATCGAAAAATTGGAACCGGCACACTCTCTTTGACATTTAGCATTCTTGATAAAATGTCATTAATGACAGTTTTTAGCAATTTTAGTAAAGTTGTAAATATGGAACTTTTATAACATTATTTTGAATATTATTAAAAGAATACACATCAAATTTAAAGGAAACGTATGTAGTTGGAAATCTATTTAATAAATGAAGCTTTTAAAGAAGATAATACATTTATTATATTAAAAATGCAAAATTAACATAACTACATCGGGTTGTTCCAAGAAAAGGCTTCAAACCTTTTGATTTAAGAAGAATCGTGTAAATAATTTATTATTGCGAAGTGCGCAATCATCACGAGTCTCTATGAGATATGGGGGCATCATATGAACAATCTGAAAATACAATTATAACCTATCTGTGTAAGATAAAAGTAATGTAAGTACCATACCCAAGGCAAATCTTAAGAGTATATTTAAAAATACGTTTATTTATGTACACATTCTCCACTTGTTATTTCTCTATATAATAAAATGCAACCCTACATAATCTCTAAACATAAATTTTATCTAATACTTAATGTAAATCTATAAAAGATTGTTTATTATTTCTTCTTGATTCAATATATTTTATCATGTTATATTATTTATGTAATAAAACACTTAAAAGTAAATCTACACTCAAATGCACTACCCATATTATACTTATGTTAGGGATCTCATTTAATTTTGAGAAATAAAACCATTATTTATTTCCAGATTCTACAATCAATTCCGAGCACTAGGGATAAGATTACCCAGCGTAACCACATGGATGCATTGATAGTATTCAAGAAGCTATAAAGTGCCAGCGCAACATGAATATATTTTTTTCAATAGGAAGCAATATCATGCTTTAAATGTATTAGTGCAATTAAAAACATATTTTATAAATCCAAAATCTTTATTTAGTCCTTTTTATTTATAATTGACAAATCATTTGTTCCTTTACTTCTCTTGATAACATTTATATATAAAAAAATGTAATAAAACATGGAATTATTTGAAAATAGATTCAATTCTATTTTGATTAAATATTAACTAAAAACAATTAGGTATATTACTCAAATCCAAATTTGTAAGTAAATAGCATATTAAAAAGACTCTTGATTAAAAAAAT
Organism: Colias croceus; assembly: GCF_905220415.1. Lineage (NCBI taxonomy): Eukaryota > Metazoa > Arthropoda > Insecta > Lepidoptera > Pieridae > Colias > Colias croceus. The sequence continues at coordinate 14,263,159 of NC_059537.1, forward strand.
AAAGTCTTATTTATAATACCAGCTTTTAAAACTTAAAATGCAATAAACAAAAACTTTATATTTACATCGCAATGAATAATTCCTACACTAATAGTTGGTATTTATATTTTTATTTTATATTTAAATCAATTATTGTATTTGCATAATAAAGAGTCGATAAATCATTTAAAAACTTGCAGTACTTATGTATACTTTTAATTTCATTTTTATTAAACTTAAAATGAAAACAATGTACTATATTAAGGTACAATTAAATTTTTACATTTTCAGATGTATGATACAAATATGAATATTTTAAGTGTAGACATGGTGGCGCCTCCCCCAACTTGAAGTTCTCACTACCACATGATCATCTCCCAAGCCGGTACTTCCTTGTTCAATGTTTGGGCAAGCCGGCAATCAACACAACTGTGAAAGATAAATTGGATTTAAACTGATTGTTTGTTGCTTTAAAATTTAATAATTACACTTAATATGTGTGTAAAACTTTTATTATTAAAGGGCTTGTCATGGAGTATGTAATTTTAGATGTTTTTTTAAACAATGTCGGTATAATTTGTTAAATAATAAAAACTTTATTTGTTCATCATTTTTCAAGTATTTTAACATTTTAGTTGTTTATCTTGCAATTCTTAATATTGTATTAAAAAAAAAAAGTTAAATGTGTAGGTGTGTTCCTTACAAAACTGTTAATATTAGTAGCTTCTAACCAAACATAGACCAAAGCAACCCTGCTTATAAATTAATATAAATATTTACTTTTGACCAGCTGCTCTAGTTTTTGTGAACTCCCAAATCATTTGCACTTAAACTTTCAGCAGAGAATTCTATCAACTTCGTCTCATCATAACTTTTACCTCGTTGGGAGTTATTTATGTACCTATCTTTGTCTTTGTAACTTCGGGGTCAGGGAGCTTCGCGCACTCTGCACAATGTTCTGCTGCAAGTTAAATAAAAATTACTTCAATTAAGTAACAATAATCAAAACAGACGAAATCATGCAAAAACCAAAACTTTATTCGTAAAAATATATCTCTGTAGTCTGTTATCATAAAATCGTCCTTACTCGTACTTTATCTTACCTTGCTATTTCAATATTGCTTTTTCGCACTTTCTCATTTATCCAGAGATGAGATTCACATAATTATTTAAGTTTAAGTTTATCTGAAATTTTAGATAATAATATGAATTATGAGGTCAGTGACATGACATTTTGATTTTTGACGTTTAATGTTCGATACAAATCATTACGACTTGGCCTAAAAGCCTCGTAGCCAAGCCATTAATCTTAAAAAAATAGACAAAACTTCGGAATTCATTCGCTCATTGGACATTGTAGGCAATCGTATAGTAATCATGTTTTGAAGGCTCCCGGTACCAAAATAAAGTAAGATTATTTTGTGAACTCAACAAAACGTACCCATAATAGGTTGTTAATATAAAAATGGCGGTGTCCTCGTAATAATATCTAAAATTTGGATAAATCAAATTGAAAAATTGCGAAAGATAAGTAATATGCATTAAAGAATGCATGAAATAGGCATGAAAGAGCAATTGAAATAGCAAGGTAAGATAATATACGAGTAATAAATATATTATATCTAAAACATTGGACGATTTATGATAACACAGATATATTTTTACGAATAAAGTATTGGTTTTTGCATGATTTCGTCTGTTTTGATTATTGTTAATTGAAGTAATTTTTATTTAACTTGCAGCAGAACATTGTGCAGAGTGCGCGAAGCTCCCTGACCCTGAAGTTACAAAGACAAAGGTACATAAATAACTCCCAACGAGTTAAAAGTTATGCTGAGACGAAGTTGATAGAATTCTCTGAAAGTATAAGTGCAAATGATTTGGGAGTTCACAAAAACTAGAGCAGCTGGTCAAAAGTAAATATTTATATTAATTTATAAGCAAACCTATCTGTTTGGTTAGAAGCTACATATATTAAAAGTTTTCTAAGGCATTGTACCTACACATTTAAGTTTTTTTTAATACAATATTAAGAATTGCAAGATAAACAACTAAAACGTTGAAATACTTGAAAAATTATTAACAAATAAGGTATCTAACAAACCATACCGACATTGTTTAAAAAACTTCTTTTTAGATGTTTACATACACCATGACAAGCCCTTTAATAATAAAAGTAAACATATTAAAGGTACTTATTAAATTTTAAAGCAACAAATAATCAGTTTAAATCCAATTTATCTTTCACAGTTGTGTTGATTGCCGGCTTGCCCAAACATTGAACAAGGAAGTACCGGCTTGGGAGATGTTCATGTGGTAGTGAGAACTTCAAGTTGGGGGAGGCACCACCATGTCTACACTTAAAATATTCATATTTGTATCATACATCTGAAAATGTAAAAATATAGTACCTACATTGTTTTCATTTTAAGTTTAATAAAAATGAAATTAAAAGTATACATAAGTACTGCAAGTTTTTAAATGATTTATCAACTCTTTATTATGCAAATACAATAATTGATTTAAATTTAAAATAAAAATATAAATACCATTAAACTATTAGTGTAGGAATTATTCATTGTGATGTAAATATAAAGTTTTTGTTTATTGCATTTTAAGTTTTAAAGGCTGGTATTATAAATAAAAATTTAATTTTTTTTAATCAAGGGTGTTTTTAATATGCTATTTACTTACAAATTTGGATTTGAGTTATATATCTACCTAATTGTTTTTAATAAATATTTAAGCTAAATAGAATTGAATCTAATTTCGAATACTTCCATGTTTTATCACTTTTTTTATATATAAATGATATCAAGAGAAGTAAAGGAGCAAATGATTTGTCAATGAATAAATAAAAAGGACTAAATAAAGATTTTGGATTTATAAATGTTTTTTATTGCACTTAAACATTTAAAGTATGATATTGCTTCCTATTGAAAAAAATATATTCATGTTGCGCTGGCACTTTATAGCTTCTTGAATACTATCAATGCATCCATGTGGTTACTCTGGGTAATCTTATTCCTAGTGCTCGGAATTGATTGTAGAATCTGGAAATAAATAATGGTTATGGGTAGTGCATTTGTGTGTAGATTTACTTTTATAGTCTTTTATTATATAGGCAAATAATAACATGATAAAATATATTGAATCATGAAGAAATAATAAACAATCTTTTATAGATTTACATTAAGTAGGTATTAGATAAAATTTATGTTTAGGGAATAAGTAGAGTTGCATTTTATTATACAGAGAAATAACAAGTGGAGAATGTGTACATATACAGACGTATTTTTAAATAGATTTGCATTGGGTATGGTACTTACATTACTTTTATCTTACACAGATAAATCTGTAGGTTACCTAGGGTCATTGCGCCTGTTCGCGTCCACATGCCTATTCGCGTCCATTTTGCGGATATCTTTTAGAAAATTCACGAAAATAAGTATACTTTAAGTAAAATTGTACTAAGAAAAATTTCCGATAATACCTCAATATATAAGAGACATGCACACATATTCAAAAAAAGCCTGCGCACCGCCTATCCTATTTTAAAAAAAAATTTAATTTTGGCTATTAAACGAAAGAGCTAAAACGCGCGGGATTTTGAGAAAAAAATAGTGCGCAGCGTCGCGTTTGACGGTAAGTATCTTATTGTTAAATGTCAATTTTTGAATATGTAACTGTTTCTTTACTTTGCTAACAAAACATGGAATAGTATGGATTATAAATCAGCTTATAACTTTTACAATTAATAGCTAAAATAAGGTGGACGCGAATTACTACACCGAATTTGTACAACTTCCATTTTGCGTCCACGGTGGGCGCAAACTATACCTATAGTGCATGACAATAGAACATATTGCGTCCACGTTGTTTTTCATTACGTAGCAATGAATTGTTTGTTAAAATATGTATTTAAAATAGATTGTAAATTTTTGACTAAGACTACAAGTTGATAACTTAAATTTTCATACAATTTAATTTTCACATAAAATAATTTTTATGCTATTTTTTCATTTTAAAATGAGTATTCTAAGAATCAGACTAGTGTCTTTGAGAATGAGAGTCAATAAGTCTGTGGTTAAGAAAATAATAGTATAAGGGCATTTCTCTGCTAAATGGAAAATCACTGTCCCAAGCAAATTTTATTAGAATAAGTTCTATCATTTCTATTTATTTAGAATTAATATGAACATAAATGTGGTATTCTTGGTTCACAATTGCTCATTTTGTAATTTAATATAATAATTTTGGAGAAAAAAAATGTTATACATCTCAAAAACCACTCCCCTGGTATGTCCCTTTTCCAGAATTAGAAGTATTGATACCTATATATATTTAATACTTGTGAATTCGTTACTAAATAATTATCATATGTAATTGCAGAAGACTGTGGCATATTTTAAATTACAAATTACATGTCTATAATAAAAAAATATTGAAAATTTTTTTTACAAAGTTTGTCCTCAAATTTTTAAAACACTACCCTGGTAACATTTGAAAACGGCGCGAAAATCACTTAGGTTATTAGTCCAAAACATTTCAACCGTGAAATGGAACGCAAACGGTGTAAAGTTTGTTCGGTTGTCAATGTAAATAGACAGCCGCCATTTTGTCAGTAGCACCACTGTGTTTGGATGTGAACCACGCGTCGCGGCCGTTAGTACGAACCAAGAAGCTTATATCTAATACACTGGAGATTTCGGTATGAACATTGACGTGTAACAAGAAAATATTGCCCAGTTCATGTTTTTTATCACTTTCACACCTAACTTGGTATTGCCACTGTTAATACGAAGTTTTCCCAAGGCTACTATGTATGCTGTAATATTCTGTGCAAAAGGTTAGTTTTTGTACATGAGTTTGTTGATAAATTGCCAACAACGTCATTCAGAAGCATTGTTGGATGAGACAATTATTATTTATGCTAAATAAACTAAGTATCTGAACCAATTATTAAAAAGCGATACTCCCTGATTATGAGTAGTCACCATAATAAAATTGTAGCAACTCTCACTTTGTCAATATGGCATGTGTGTCAAAAAAATTGCGTCGCTTCGAATATTTAAGTTAATATTGTTGCTTATTTAATGAATATTTTCCGAATATAAAGAATGCATTGTATTGTGCAAAATTGCAGAAGTGTTTGGACACCAAATTCTGGCATAGAATTTCACAGGCAAGTGTATATTTACGTTATTTACAATATTCCTCAATACTCCTGCATTTACCTGTTTAGAATCATTTCAATGGCAAAAATTGTCTAATTTAGCATCATTTTAGTTAGCAGTCATGTTAAATTTGTTATTTCCCTAATACTTTATCATTTTTCAACAAGTTTTCAATAAACAGATTTAACAAGTAAGGTAACCATGATGACGAGTTTTTATGGATAGCGAAGAGAATATATTGTAATAACAATATTATGATGAAAATTTAGAACACCATTTTAAAGATTGTTACTAGTAATGAAACAACACATGACATCGGTATTGCACTCACATGTAGTTATAAGATTGTTCGTTTTTACATTCAAACTCAAAACTCAAACTCAAACATTTATTTATTCAATTAGACTTCTTCGAGAAGCACTTTTGAAACGTCAACACATATTTTTATCAATTACCACCGATTCGGAAAGCAGTATCTATGGAGAAGAATCGGCAAGAAACTCCATAGTTGCTCTTTTAAATCATTTCAGTATTACAATTTAATTTTACAAAATATGTAAGTAACCGTACGTATATATTATCATAATATGTCAAAGAACTGTCCTGCGGTTCTCACGCGACAACCCTCCATGGGTTTTTATCTTCCATTGAAATTTATACTTTTTTAACTTACCTCATATTTTTTTGTTTTACGTATTTCAGCTTTCCAAAAAGTAAAATAAAAAGAAATATATGTGCCCATCAAGGTTACTGAGGATTACGACCCAGAAAAAAATACCTTTTGAAAAATAAACTTTGTAAAGTTAGCTGAAATTTGTGCAAGGCTGCTATAAACAGTTTTTCTTTAATGATTCTGGCTTGAAATTGATCCGTCGAAGCAACGCGTTTAAAAAGAAGATCTGAGTAGCTAACAATTTGGTAAACAGCATCTGATGCAAAACACAACTTTCCTCTATTTACAAAGGATGTTAATGCTATATATCGGTTCATATCCTATATATATCCTATAAAGTATGACCATAATATTATAATATAAATACTGTTAAAAATATATGTCGTTATTATTTATAGACCATGATTTTTAGTTTTTTCTATTTTGAAAAATCCTGAATTTACAAACCAGCGTGGTCACTCGACAGAAAGAGACAAATAACATGACTGACGTCATTGAATGTCATAGTTTCTTGTTTCAAGTTAATGGTCATAGTGCAATCTCCAGTGTATTAGAGGATATAAGCTTCTTGGTACGAACACTCCACTGGTGAGCATTTGTTTTCATATTTTAAGAGTTTTAATTAAGATAATTTGTTTAAATTACTGTACTGGCAATCATGTCCGCACATCTGTGTTATAAATATGATATGTTTTAATGATTTTGTGTTATTTGGTTTTCAAGTTAAAAAAACATTCCCCTGGTCAACATCCCCCTGTCATTTATATGCACAGGGGAGTGTTCCTTACCTCAGGGGAATGTTTTTTAAGTTTTGTAAAGACTTCATTGCTGGATAGCGCATTAATCTTCTTCAGCGTTAATAATATGTACCAAATAAATAAATAAATAATATATTTATCGTTCTTTTTCGTAGGTTATAGCTCAAAATGCCACCTAAAAAGAAGCCACCCAAAACAAGAGAAGAAATATTACAAAAAGCTTTTATGGCACCCTTAAAATACATCAGATTAAGGGGAAGATATCACGCAGTCCTTTGGAATTGCCACAAGGCACTGCCAAACTTATAATGAAGAGCTTAAGCTGCCCTTGTGAAGAAGAATGCCAGCATTTTAACCTAGGTGTTATGAACTACGAAGTGGCAAAACTTCATGTCGAGGATTTCTACACAAACTCCGATTCCGAAGACGAAATCCCGCTATCTCAAATCTCACGGAATAATGACTGCATTACAGAGACTGTCCTTTAAAGACCGATTGAAAATACTAAGACTGATCTTGAGAATATTGCGGAGCCTAGTACAAGCGGCCTTCAGCAAACTTATTATAACAGTGGTGATTACGTTTTAGATAAGTTTATTGTCGGGAACAGGGAATATCGTTATGCTGCGGTTGTTAATAAAGTAGATGATGAGGACGGCGAACTAACAGTGACTTTTCTGAAAATTTGTGATAACAAGGGCTACAAGTTTAGAATAGATGAGAATGATATGTCTGATGTCGGTTTTGACCAAATATTGGAAAAGTTGCCTGATCCGAACGTGACTGTTAAAGGAAGTAGATTATTTTATAGTTTTCCAAAATCGGTACATGTCTTTGAGAAATAAGAGATGCTTCCCTGAAAGATAAAATTAATTTTTAATGATATACTGTGCCAGCAATAATAATTATTTCAAGTTACCTGAAAAGTATAAATGTTTCTTAGTTGTAAGCCAAAAAAAGTTTATTGTGATAATTCGATAACACAGGTAATATTTTTGTTTTTATTTTAATTAACATTTTAAAAGCTGACTTATGTCAAACAATCAGTATTTTAGAAAGACTGTGTAAGAAGTTGATTTTGTTCAGTTTATAACAATTAATGTTATAAAAATGTCTCTATTGTGTAAGTGAATTTAGTTTTGATCTCATTGATTATTTGAGTAATTAATTACACATTGTAAGTGCTAATAAAAATAAAGATTTCATTATTTAAACATACAAAAATATTAGTTATTGTTCATTAAAACATTCCCCTGGTTAGTCACAACATTACCCTGTCACGATTTTGTAAAAAACCGCTCATAACTCAAAAACTAAGAAAAAAATGTGTGTGTTTCTTTAATAGGGTCATTGCGCCTGTTCGCGTCCACCTGCCTATTCGCGTCCATTTTGCGGATATCTTTTAGAAAATTCACGAAAATAAGTATACTTTATGTAAAATTATAATAAGAAAAATTTCCGATAATACCTCAATATATAAGAGACATGCACACATATTCAAAATATGCCTGCGCACCGCCTATCCTATTAAAAAAAAATATTTAATTTTGGGTATTAAACGAAATAACTAAAACGCGCAGGATTTTGAGAAAAAAATAGTGCGCAGCGTCTCGTTTGACGGTAAGTATCTTATTGTTAAATGTGAATTTTTGAATATGTAACTGTTTCTTTGCTTTGCTAACAAAACATGGAATAGTATGGATTATAAATCAGCTTATTTCTTTTACAATTAATAGCTAAAATAAGGTGGACGCGAATTACTACACCGAATTTGTACAACTTCCATTTTGCGTCCACGGTGGGCGCAAACTATACCTATAGTGCATAACGATAGAACATATTGCGTCCACATTGTTTTTCATTACGTAGCAATAAATTGTTTGTTAAAATATGTAATTTAAAATAGATTGTAAATTTTTCACTTAAGACCACAAGTTGATAATTTAAATTTTCATTCAAATTAGCAAATTTTTATGCTATTTTTTCATTTTAAAATGGGTAATCTAAGAATGCGACTAGTATTTTTGAGAATGAGAGTGTATTAGTCTGTGGTTAAGAAAATAATATAAACAAAAAAGAAATTTAATTCATTAGAAACTAAAAAATAGGGTAGGTAGGTAATCTTATAGAACTGATGATTATTTATTTACATAAGGTAACTTTGTTTTTTGTTAATTTTTGGTTCTAATAATGATGAGAAGATAAGTATAAATAAGTTTTTCCAGTTTCCTTACACAGTGAATTATATTAATAATAATGTTGATTTTAGGGTTCCGAACCTCAAAAGGAAAAACCGGAATCCTTGTAGGATCACTTTGATATCCGTCCGTCTGTATGTCCGTCTGCCGGTCTTTCTGTCAAGATCCTTTTTCTCAGTAACGCGTGGAGGTATAAAGCTGAAATTTATATTGAATATTCAAGTCTACGGTCCCTTGAAGCAGTGAAAAAATCAAACTTATAAGCCAAAGCAATCAAAAGATACAGCCGTTTATGCTGCAAATTTTCGCAAATTTCGACATTCGCAAGGGAATCAAAACCTACAGGGTACTTTACGTGAACACAGACACTTGAAGTTTGGTACGAAGCAACGTTTTATAGCACAAATAAGGGAAACATTGAAAAAATAATCATTTATAGTTAAAACATATGAAAAAAGACAGGTTAATACGGAACCCTTGGTATGCGAGTCCCACTCGCATATGGCCGGTTTTTATTAAATAACTATATTCGTAAATAAATGATTTATTAAAATCTAATTTTTATTTGCATTTATCTGATAAAATATCACCCAATACACTCTTTATTCATTTTCTAAGCTGGTGGACGCGAACTGGTCCACGGGTGGACGCAAACTGGAATTTTTGGACGCGAACTGGGTAAAACGCCTAATTCTGCTATTTGTCTAGATAAATAAAAACCACATGATATTTCCAACATAATTGAAAGTAAATCTTAAAATAGACTATGTAATGAACACGTTACATAAATTTTGCGTTGAAATTTGTTCTGGAACATTTTTATTTTCTCCTTCAAACTTTCCAACTGCACTAAGTGGACGCGAACAGGCGCAATTACCCTATATTGAATTTTCAAATTGTTCATATGATGCCCCCATATCTCATAGGGACTCGTGATGATTACGCACTTGTTTACTATTTACACGATTCTTCTTAAATCAAAAGGTTTGAAGCCTTTTCTTCGAACAAGCCGATGTAATTCGCAGTTACGAAGTTCTATTATTAACCGATAACTGTCAAATTGTCAAATAGATCGCACGGTCCCAATAATTGAGTGAACTATTACGAGTGACGTCATCAAAATTGCTAGAAAAACAAAATCAGTTTAACGCTGCAACAAGCTTGCGTTAAGGACGCTGTCACAAATCTGCGTTACTCAAATTTAGGTATCTAAAGTCGCCACGTGGTTCGCGGGAACATCGCGCTCACGTAAACATAGCGCATTCCATTTTATAGACCATCTTCATACTTGATATTATTTTTTTTATATTTTTATTGAAATTGATTCCAGAAGATTACTGGGAACTTTAAAAATTCATTTTGTTACTATTATTAGTAGGTACGATCCTTATAAGTATTTTAGTGTATTCAACCAACTTAAAAAAGTGTGACTATTTTACAACAATTTGAATATGAATTGTATTATTGTATACAATATCGAAGCTTTTTAAGAAATGTATAAAATACTTTTTTAAGAATTATTATCATACATAATATTATATGTTACCGGCAATATATTAAACCCGGCATTGTAAGCAATTCTTAGTAAATGTATGTTATTCCGAGAAACAGTCGGAATGAAATAAATTAAATTCGTTACCACACATTCACATTACCTATATCTTTAAATATGAACTTTTCCTAAGTAGCAAACACATTTGCAAATGTGGGTGGTTTTTGGGGTAGCTATTAACCAATATGAGGTCAAAACTAAAATCGAAGATGGCGCCGACGAAAATTTTACATCATTTCGTCACGGGTGTCATTTTCATGGTTATTGGGGTAGCTATTAACGAATATGAGGTCAAAACTAAAATCCAAGATGGCGCCGACGAAAATTTTACATATTTTCGTCATGGGTGTCATTTTCATGGTTTTTGGGGTATCTATTAACCAATATGAGGTCAAAACTAAAATCCAAGATGGTGTCGACGAAACTTTACATCTTTTCGGCATGGGTGTCATTTTCAAGGTTTTTGAGACAGCTATTACCAAATCCCCAATGTAACCGTCGATAATTAGGTATATTTTTCTTACTCCTTTAAAGTAAACTTAAATAAAATAACAAAAACGTTAACAACCACAGTTTTGTAGAAAGTCTTAAAAAAACAATTTTAAAGAACATTGAAATGCATATTTAGAAATTTAATATAAAACGCAACTCTGTGGCAATCATGTTAATATTCTGACAGATATTAGTAACTTTAAATATATTCTTTAAATATATTCGCTAAACTTTATTTAAAATAAAGTTTATCTAAAACATTTAAACGAAGAGAATAAAATAAAAAAGAACGTGTGTGCCGAGAAAACGTGTCAGGAGTGAAACTTCTTTGGCGAGATTCATAGATACCAAAATCGCCGCCTTGCTCCATAACGCGACAGTATTACCATGACGCGATCTTGAAATTCGACGACCATCTTGGATTTTAGTTTTGACCTCATATTCGTTAATAGCTACCCCAAAAACCATGAAAATGACACCCATCACGAAAAATGTCAAATTTTCGTCAGCGCCATCTTGGATTATAGTTTTGACCTCATATTCGTTAATAGCTATCCCAAAAACCATGAAAATGACACCCATGATGAAAAGATGTCAAATTTTTCGTCGGCGCCATCTTGGATTATAGTTTTGACCTCATATTCGATAATAGCTACCCCAAAAACCATGAAAATGACACCCATGACGAAAAGATGTAAAATTTTCGTCGGCGCCATCTTGGATTTCAGTTTTGACCTCATATTGGTTAATAGCTACCCCAAAAACCATGAAAATGACACCCATGACGAAAAGATGTAAAATTTTTGTCGGCGCCATCTTGGATTATAGTTTTGACCTCATATTCGTTAATAGCTACCCCAAAAACCATGAAAATGACACCCATGACGAAAAGATGTAAAATTTTCGTCGGCGCCATCTTGGATTTCAGTTTTGACCTCATATTGGTTAATAGCTACCCCAAAAACCATGAAAATGACACCCATGACGAAAAGTTGTAAAATTTTTGTCGGCGCCATCTTGGATTATAGTTTTGACCTCATATTCGTTAATAGCTACCCCAAAAACCATGAAAATGACACCCATGACGAAAAGATGTAAAATTTTCGTCGGCGCCATCTTGGATTTCAGTTTTGACCTCATATTCGGTAATAGCTACCCCAAAAACTATGAAAATGACACCCATCACGAAAAAAAGCCAAATTTTCATCGACGCCATCTTGAATTGTTTTACCCCACCAATCTATTCAACAACCCATAAAAAAGAGGATCTCAGGCAAGGTAATTTTAAAAACATAATTTTAAATTACAAATAATTGGAATATGAAACTTATACAGTTTACTCATAAAAAGTATCAAATATTTCAAATCACGAAAAAGACAGTGCACGCACAATAATCTTTTTTATTTCGTTTTTATTTTTGGCACGAGGAGCGATACACCCGTCCTTCCAAGAGCGCTTCTGAGCGCGGTCTGACGAACCGCGAGAACAAAATGTATGAAGAAATCGACAAGTATTTTTAATTTAGCTCATTATTGAAATAAAATTTTGATTTAGATTCATAAAAATTACACCATATATAAAGGACTATATATCCCTCAATAAGATATAGGTAAGAAGATAGATTAGGCTCTTAATTTTCCTAAAATGGTACCGGTTTAGACCCCATTTTTTTGCATTTTATGCGTTTATTGTGATGGAAAAAACGTATTTCAGCGACAATTTTGTATGACGTCGTACAATTTTTATAAGATGAACGTAGAGCTGAATATATTATCTTTAAATTAAGATATTACTATGTTCTCACGTGTAATTGCTTTAAGTTAAAATGGTACCGAAAAACAGCGTGTTTTTGTAAAAATACGTTATAGCGTCCTTAAGGGTGTCACGGTACGAAAAGACATAGTAATGTTACAATAAGCTTGCTATAAGAGATGCCGGTTACCCCCCTGTGCCCCTTATCCCTGCGCGCGAAGCCTCTACATTCTACAATCACATGGCTTATGGGTTTCGGGACGATGACCTTAAAGGGACGTTCAAATTATCTTCACGCACAACCTACAAGATACTATTTCGTGTAAAACATTATTTTTTTCTTATTTATAGTTAAATAGCTAAGTAAAAACTAAAAAGCTGATCACAGAAGAATTATTGTGAAATATGTATAATATGAGCTTATAATTTAATTATTATTAATTATAAGGATTTCTTTGAATGAAAAGGGAGCTTTTGCCGTGAAAACATCTGTAACTTGTAAGGGGGTGAAAGAAAATAGGGTGTTATACAAACATATAACCCGATTGTAGAGGTCAAACGGTGTAACGGCGGACCTACATATTGGTCCATGATGATAGAGCGTTAGTTCCTTATTTCCGTCCACTATTCCTTGTTTCCTGTTAGAACAATAATTTACACTACCTACTTTTTCTTTTAATATATTTCTCTTGTAGTGTTTTAGGTACAAATCAATATTCAATGCAATGGCTAACATTTTAAATATATTATTCCGAGTCTTTGGAAGACGTGTGCATATATTTTGCAAAAACGTCATTATTATCAATGTGAACAGGGGTCTTAATAAAATATATAAATATATACATATACATATTATTATATTTATATTTTAAATATTTATCGCAAACGGATGTGAGACGTTTACTTAAAAATATAAAATAAAACGAAATCGTTTACCCTCGTATACCTGATTTTGAATATCGCCTATCGGATATTAAGAAGTGATCAATGATCATATTATTAATTCATAATCGGCCCGGGTGCTTATTAGTTATTTCCAAGGTTATTTCACAATATGACAGAAACTTAATTTCAGAAGATCGTGAAGAAGATTTCAGAAGATTTTTGAAGTGGATTGTTTTTGTTGGCAAAAAAGTATGAAATACCATTAATTATATTATGAAGTACCTAATTCTATCGTGGGACAGGCTGCTTGCCATAGGCTTCTGATTTTTTTCTTACTCAATAAGTACCTATCAGTTTTAAGACTGCAAAGATACCTACGTTCATAGTTGGCTATTTCAAATTTTAATATAAAATGAATAAATTAATATCTTCGTTTGAAGATATTGTACCTACGTACATACAATACGGCGTACGGTGATACGCCTGATGAGTGAAATTTTTATGCCCTAAGACGAAAACAATTAAATAGTACATATCCATCCTTTATAAAATATGTCTCGATCGTGTTTCAGAATTTTCAAATATAGCTCGAATATACGAGCGCAATAATTAGCTTTCTTATTAAGTAAAGTAAATTTCTACTATCAATTTTAATTTTATCTATTTTCGCAACAATAAGTTCTTGAACAAATCTATATATATAAATTCTTGCATCTAAATGGGCATCTATCTATCTATACATATAATAAATCTGTAGAAGGGTCAATTCTGTACATTGAAAATATTGAAAAAATAAATACCAGGGGGTGTTACTGGATCGATACAAAACCCAAATATGTGATTAAAAAAATTTTTGTCTGTCTGTCTGTCTGTCTGTCTGTCTGTCTGTCTGTATGTGAAGGCATCACGTGAAAACATAACGGTTCGATTTCGATGAAACTTGGTATAATTATACCTTATTATCCTGGGCGTAAAATAGGATACTTTTTATCCTGGAAAAATACGTAGAAAAAAATTTATCTTAATTTTTCAGTTTTATCCATAGACGTTATTCTGTAGAACCGCGAACACATGTTGCGTATTATTATAAGCCTAGCCGTATTTGGGTCCAATAGATATTTATAAGATGTCATTGTCAGAGTTAGGTACTCAAAATGGCGAAATTAACCATCCACGCGAAGACCGACATCCGCGCGGACGGAGTCGCGGGCGGAAGCTAGTATAGAATAAAGTTGTTACATTTGTGTCGATATAATCGATACTGCAAGGTGCAATTTCGGAAGCGGGAATCAAATCTCGTTTAAAGAGGTCAATGACCCAGTTTTACAGCTTATGTTTCAATTTAGTGTTTATTTAGGAATATAGTCGATTATCTCCAGGATTTAAGAGATTAGGTAAGAATGAATGAATGAATGAAACATCTGTATTGTATCATAACCTAGAAACTTCTTTTTTTGAAGTCGGATAAAGAATAAGGATAGCGAAGTATTCTAAAAAAATTTCAATGTACAGTTTTGACTTTTCTACGATTTTATTATAGCGAATTTAGATTCGTGTTGAACTGCGGAGATTACTGAACTTATTATTAAGTTACCAATAATTTATTATAGTTACTTACTAGTTAGATACATCGTTACTAGATTAAAAGAATCATCATAGGTACGTAGATACATCGTTACTAGATTAAAAGAATCATCATAGGTACGTAGATACATCGTTACTAGATTAAAAGAATCATCATAGGTACGTAGATACATCGTTACTAGATTAAAAGAATCATCATAGGTACGTAGATACATCGTTACTAGATTAAAAGAATCATCATAGGTACGTAGATACATCGTTACTAGATTAAAAGAATCATCATAGGTACGTAGATACATCGTTACTAGATTAAAAGAATCATCATAGGTACGTAGATACATCGTTACTAGATTAAAAGAATCATCATAGGTACGTAGGTACATCGTTACTAGATAAAAAGGGTTTTTCGAGCGGTTCACTTTCTATTTCTTATTTAACTTATCTTAAGTTGATTATCAATATGAAATGAAATCAGACATTAAAATTTGATTTTCAAATTCCTTCTTTATCTTGATATTACAATCGATTAGGTACGAAAAGAGATGGGTTTTTAATTATCTAAGTATTTAAGTATGTATTTTAATTTGATAAAGTTTTAGATAATCTATACATCTATACTTATAATAAATCTGTAGAGAGGCCAATTCTGTACATGAAATATATTTAAAAAAAAACTATGAAGGGGTGATAAGGGATCGCTACTGATGCCAAAAATGCAATCAGTAAAATTTTTGTCTGTCTGTCTGTCTGTCTGTCTGTCTGTCTGTCTGTATATTCGTTATAGAAACAAAAACTACACGACGGATTTTAACCAAATTTGGCACAATTATTCTTCATACTCCTGGGCAGGTTATAGTAAAAGAATCATGTAAATCGGTGTAGAAACACCAAAGTTATACATGAAATACGCTATAAGTCATCGCGCGTGAATACAGAATCATGCAGCCATAAGGATTATTTTTGTGTATCAGTTGCCGCGTTCGACGCGCTTCGCGGCGGGAGCTATAAAAAGGCGGCGGGTCTGCACCCGTTTCGCGTTGTCATGGCATCACGTGTGAACGGCTGAACCGATTTCGATAATTCTTTTCTATTATATTCCTTGAAGTACGAGGATGGTTTTTATGTAGAGAAAACGTAAATATGTACCACGGGCGAAGCCGGGGCGGACCGCTAGGAAACTGACCGATATAAGTTGCGTTGCTACCCCAATCTACAAAACTTTTTTGGTCTTACATTAAAGACAAAAAACGCGCTTCGTCCGTTCCCACGCTTACTCTGGGTAATCGTTCAGCACATACAGATATTGAAAATAAGTAATATGTTCGCAGAGTTCTTTTCATCTGTCTGGGAAAAAGACTCATCAGAACGTGCACTTAGCCATGGCAATTAAAATAAAAATAATTTCGTCATCAGATAATGCAAACACGTGTTTACGTGAGTCATAAATTTATTATGGTATAGTCCTAAAATGTTTTCTAAGAAACAATAGTGTACTTACATTGTCGGCAAGTTTATTTTATTTTATTTTATTAAGGCTCATTAGCAGCTGTACATCGATTGTTTTACATAAAAAGTACACAAAAAAGTTCAAGTTCTTAAAGTCGGCAACTTATTTTTGTTCGAACAATAGAGATAATAAATTCCAAATGATCAAGTTGTAGATAAAGGTTGTAAAATAAAACGTTGCTATGGTCGAGATACAAAGGTGAAAGTTAATTTTTCGAGTTATTTTATTTTATTTTATTTTCTTTATTAGGGATAATAAACAGCAGAACAGTGGTTAATTGTACAATAAAACTTAATCTAAATACAGGTATAACTGTCCAACCAACAACATTATCCACAGTTTGGATACATACATTTTTATACGTGCAACAAATGCGAATAAGAAAAAATAAATATAAACGTGCACTTAGCCATGGCAATTAAAATAAAATAAATTAAGAATTGGAGATAAAAGTAGAGGGACGCAAAATAAGATAGGTTATTGCATGTTTAAGAGCAGATCAACTAAACTTCTTCGAACGGTTAAAGAGTGAAAATATGTACCAAAATGGCTTGGAGGGACTCGGTGATTATTTCAACTAATAGAGGGTCAAGATTTCAAGTAATGGAGGTTTTGGTGTTTGAGGGGAAGGGAACAAAACATTTTTTCTAGATTTGGAGGTATTTGACTTATCGAGGTTCGACTTAACGAGGTGCTACTGAACATGAAATACGCTATAAGTCATCGCGCGTGAATACAGAATCATGCCATAAGGATTATTTTTGTGTATCAGTTGCCGCGTTCGACGCGCTTCGCGGTGGGAGCTATAAAAAGGCGGCGGGTCCGCGTGCGAGGTTCAGGATAGTCCGTTTGCCGTGTACGCTGGTCGTGTTCACTTGCTGCTCCCGACCACGTGCTCCGCGCTCGTGCTATCTCTTTCGCTAATACGCAATTCAGAGCGTACTACGCCACTTTGTGTATAAAGTTCGGTTGCTAGTCGCCCCACGTGGAGTTCGCCTTTGCCTGTTATACCCGGTTATAACCCGCAGCACCGCCTGCCGTTTTTCGGCGAAAGCCGTTAAGTGGAGAGGGCGGTGATGTGTGTTTAACACGTTTTTAGCAGCGCAGGCAAACGCCCACGTGCTCCCCGATGGAGCATGCCGGACCCAAAGGCCCTTCTCAGGGCCACACAAATGTGACTCCCGCGCGCAGTTCGCGCCCACGCATAGTCACGCGCACTGGCCGCGATGGAGTAGCCCGGTCGAGCTCGGCTCCCGGGCGCCCCTCCCGCCCCTTCTGGACGCAACCCCGTCAATGGGGATTACCTGAGGCCGCCGCCGCAGAGGACGTTCCTGACCCGGACCAGGAAGTATCACCACGCACCGCATTTCTGTCGGATGCCGTGCTGATCGACCGGTTCGTGTCGTCGGGCCTCCTGTCGCGCAAGCTGCGCGGCTGGTTGGCCTCTTACATTGAAATGAGACGAGGCGACCTGGCGCGCATACCGCCGGGCTGCTTGGAGGAGCCATCGCCGGAGGATGAACAGGTTTTGTTGGCAAAACTTGCCACCCTCCCGATCCCTCCGGGCAAGCCACGGGCGAGGCGCCGTCGCCTCCTCAGCAGCGACGAGGAGGAGGAGCAGGTCGAGGCGGCACAGGCCAAGCGGCCTTGCCAGACTCCCGCCCTCCTTCCCGCTACCACCACCACCACCACCACGGACTTCGAGAGCATGGACACGACCGCAGCCACACCCGCTCCGCCCACCTATGCGGCGGTAAGTGCAGGCGCCGTCGTGCCACCACTCCACCCACGCGATCCACGCCGCCCCCGCCGTATCAACGTGGAGGCCGCCGAGGAGCCGCAACCGGGCCCGTCCGGCATGCAGCGCGCCAGTGCGCCTGCGCAGCCGACCGCCCCCACACCGAGGGCGACAGCAGCGCCACCTAGCGCTGCCGCCCCCGCATCCACCGCTGCTAGTACAGCAGCGCCACCAAGCGGCGCGTCAAAGACGCCGCGCTACCCGCCAATTGTGGTTGAGTCGCTCCCAAATTGGGCGACTCACCTACGTAACATCACCGCCTCGCTGGGGCGACAGGTAAGCGCGCGCGCCTACGGGACCGGCGTGCGCTTCTCGCCTCAGGACGAGGCGGAATACCGGGCGGTGGACAGGTACCTGCGCCGCATTCAGGAGGAGGGAGTTGAGATATCCTGGTTCTCCTACTCCCCTGAATCGGAGCGCAGTGTGAAGGTCGCCGTCCGTGGCCTTCCCGTCAACACCACGCCCGAGGAGCTCATGACCGCGCTGCGCGACCGGGGATATGACCCCGAGTTCGCGCGGCCCATCCGCGCCCGGAAAGGGCGCCCCGGATGTATATTCTTGGTCATACTAAGAAAGACCGAGAACCTCACGCCGGGCATATATGCAGTCAAAGAGCTGCTGTACATGCCCGGCGTCACCATAGAGGCGTGGCGCTCCAAGCGGGGCCCCGCGCAGTGCCACAGGTGCCAGGGCTTCCGGCACTCGTCGCACAATTGCCACAGGCCGCTTGCCTGTGTGCGTTGCGGCGAGAGCCACGCGACCGCGGACTGCCCGCGGCCAAGAGACGCCCCCGCCATCTGCGCAAATTGCGCGGGACCACACCCCGCCAACCACTCCTCTTGCCCGGTGCTGCGGCGCGAGGCCTGCAATAAAAAGGCGGGCCCGATAGCGCGCACCACGACCACACAGCAGCAGCCGCAGCAGCCGCGCGCCGTACCAAATGTGCGGCCTAGCGCGCCGGCGGCGCCACCCGCGCCCGTAGAGCCGGTGCCTCGTGGAGAGGCCCCCTCCACCGGTCTTATGGCGGCGGCGAACAACGCCCCCGCAACCACATCCGCAAGAAGAAACCGAAGGGGGCGCAGCGGTAAGAAACGTTCCCGCACGCAGCCCCCTCGGACCGTTACCGCCTCCGTGCTCCCTGCCGGCCCGCCCGCGCACATTCCGCAGGCGCCGGCGCATGCGCAGCAGCGCCAGCCCGAGCGCACACGAGCGCAGCCGCCGACCTCCGCTCGGGTAACTTCGGCGCAACGATCGCAGCCGAACTTACCCGAACCCGCCCGAGTACAAACCTCGACACAGCTCGGCCCAGCATCGGCACAGCTCGACCCAGCCAAGCGGACTGCGATGCGAGTGGCGTGCCAGGTGCTCCAGAGCATGCTGGCCGCGCTGGAGGAAGGCGCCGACCCGATCCCCATCATCATGCAGGGCCTGCTGACTCTCGCTCAACAGTGAGTAGCCGCTTCATTTACTGGAACGCGAGCGGGCTCAGCAAGGAGAGAGCGACATTACTGCGCCACCTCATGCGTGAACAACGAGTAGACGTCGTCCTCCTAAACGAGACGCACTTGGGCGCGGCTGACAAACTCAGCGCGTCTGGCTACGTCTCGTACAGACAGGACGAATGCTCCCCGCATGGGCGTAAGTACCGCGGACTTGCGATCCTTATCCGCAAGTCCATCCCTCACACCCCACTCCCCGCTTTCACATCCCAATCCTTTTCCGCGCTCGGCATCGAGGCGGAGTTTCCGGTGGGCAGGCTGCGTATGTATGCTGTATACAGGCCGCCTGGGGGGAGAGTTGACACGAACGAGGTGAAACGACTTTTCGCCTCGAGCGTGCCGACGATCGCCGCGGGCGACTGGAACAGTAAGCATTCGCACTGGTTATCCCGCCTCGATTGTTGCAACGGCAAAGCCCTTTATAACATTATCGATTATAACGACATTGTTATAGAGGGCCCTTCCGAACCCACTCACTATCCTCGTACAGACTCCCACCAAGCGGACGTCATCGACTTTACGATTCACAATGTGATCCGCCAGTCGATGTCGCAAACTGTTATTGTGGACGATCTCGGCTCAGACCACCTGCCGGTATTGGTCGAGATCACTGCAAACAGTTCCGCGCTTGCCCCATCCTACTCCCGCCGTTGTGTTAATTGGGAGTTATTTGCGAATACGCTTGAGCGCTCTACGCCCTCACGCGCGGTTTCAAGCGCCGAGGACGTGGAGATATTCGCAAATGGCTTGCATGAAGCACTCAAGTCCGCTCTTTCCCAAGCCACGACACTTAAACCGTCCACTTCCATACTCCCCCCCATTCCCGCTCACATCAAAGCCCTCATCCAGAAGAAGCGAGCTCTGCGACGGCAGTGGCAGCATTCGCGCTGTCCCACCCTCAAGCGGCAACTTGCTCGCTTGAGAGAGCAAGTTAGCGATGCGCTTGAGGAGAACAGGATCGAGGGCTGGCACCGTGCGATCGACTCGGCCGCCGAGGACTGGCCCTCGCTCCACAACCTCTGTCGCAGGCTTAAATCTTCAACTGCCCCCGCGCGCCCACTCACCGATTCCGCGGGTAATTATATATACGCCCCTCAGGGTCGCGCTGACTTGTTCGCCGAACATCTGGCACAAGTTTTTCAGCCGAACCCCCTGACGCCGTCGAGCGCCGCCCACGCAGCAGTGGTGAACGAACACCTGTCAGGTTTTCTAGCATCACCGATACCGCCCGCTGAGGAAGTATTCTTCACCTCCCCGTCCGCCGTCCGCCGTGCGATTTCGCGTACAAAGTTGCGCAAAGCGCCCGGTGAGGACGGCGTGACGAACGAATCCCTCCGCCACCTCCCCCGTAAAACAGTCGCGGCTTTGTCGCGGCTGTTTAACGGTATATTACGCACCGGCCATTTCCCTTCAGTGTGGAAAACCGGTCGCGTAATAATGATCCCGAAACCCGGCAAGAATGCCTCCTTAGCGGGCAGTTATCGACCCATCACCTTGTTGAGCACAGTCTCCAAGGTGTTCGAGTCACTACTGCTGCCTATGCTGCGTCCGTACGTGTCGCCGCGCGCTGAGCAATTCGGCTTTCGCTCGGCACACAGTACCACCCTTCAGATATCTAGAGTATTGCACCATGTTAGCTCCGCCTTGAACAGGAATGAGAGAGCGGTCGCAATATTTCTAGATATCGAAAAGGCTTTCGACCGCGTCTGGCACGAGGGTCTTATATATAAGATCCTTACCACTACCCAGTGTCCCGCGCGGCTTGTGAGGATATTGCACTCCTTCCTCACGGACCGCTCCTTTCACGTTTCCGTGTCCCCCGCCATTTCCCGAAACCACTCTGTGCAGGCGGGTGTCCCGCAGGGCAGCTGTTTATCGCCCGCGCTTTACTCCGCCTACACAGATGACTTCCCTTCCCCCGCGCCAAACTCTAATCAAATCCTCGCGCTATATGCCGACGATGTAGCTTTGATCGCCGCATCGTTGAATACAACGCATGCGATGGTTAAGGCGCAACGCTGGCTTGATGAATTGCCTGCGTATTTCGAGCGTTGGCGGATATCTGTCAACGCGCGAAAGACACAGGTGATTCGGTTCGGTGGTTTGACCCCCTCCCACCAACTCACTTTGGCTGGTGAGCAGATCCCATGGTCCGATACTGTCCTTTACCTAGGTGTAACTATTGATTGCAGGCTTCGCTTTAACAGCCACGTGAAGCAGGTAATCAACAAGTGCAAAGCCGCCCACGCCATACTTCGTCCGGTGTTATACTCTGAACTCCCGCTGCGTATAAAGGTAAGCGTTTATAAAACCTACCTACGGCCGCTCCTCACGTACGCTGCGCCCGCCTGGTATGTGTATGTGTGTGAAAGCCTGCGCCGCAGAATGCGCGCGCGGCAGTCACTCGCATTACGCGCTATCGCCGGCGCGCCGAGGTATGTGAGAAACGAGCTAATACGTAGCGATCTCGGTGTAGAAACGCTGGATGAATTTATCCTTCGTCTCTCCCAAAACATGTTCTCGCGGGCGGACGCTTCCTCTCATCACCATCTCCGAGAGATTGCTCCGCACCGCGCCATTCCCGGGTCGCGTCGTCCAAATCCGCGCGACCTACTACCACCCCCCTCTCCTAAGGCGTCCACAGCGCCCTCCCACCAGCCGACGTTGGAAACAGCGTCGGTATCCAATCTAGCGCTTCCAGCGCCACCTACCGCCCACGCACTCTGTGCGCCCCTCACTACTCCCTCCTACCAAATCCACTCCCACGCGCAAATAGCGCAATCCCTTATAATACCCCCTCCCACGCAAGCCCCGCCTGCGACGGCGCACTCTACCGCGCCGTCTGTCGCCTCACCCTGCATAACTCCTACACAATCGGTACACAACGTACCCAGCCACTCCCACGCCTATCCCCACGCGCAATTGGCGCTTCCTACCTCACCAATCGGTTTTGTGTCGCTCCCGGGTTCCTTGTCCGTCCCCGGCCTAAAAAGTTCTGGCCGGGCTCGTAAAACCAAACACAGGTCGGTCGAGTCTTCGCAAAATGCGAAAAGGTTTAAAGCTTCCGAGTCGGACACAGTCTCCTATACTGTGTCCCAAATACCTAAACAGGGCGGTTCGCCCCCACAGTAACCCGCCCGTATTAGCGGGCGGCGCTATCTACCTGCTGCAGGGGGCTTCCCGCCCCGACCAGCATTCCCCACGCAGCCTCCTAACGGAGGCCGCGTGTGTGAAGGTGCGAGGTTCATACAATATTTGGCTGTTGATGCGAATAGACGTTCAGAGTGTTCGACCTTATTGACAGATTTCTTTTGTTGTTGTTGTTGGTTTTAGTAGTGTTAAAGCATATTATTAGTTTACATTTTATTTCTTTATAAGTGAAGTACCAGTAGGTACGCATTTTAGTTATTTTGGAAGTGTTTAATTATATTAATAGTTTTTTTTCGTAATTATTTGTTTTTCTATAGGTTTTGGTAGTGTTTAAGCATATTATTAGTTTACATTTTATTTCTTTATAAGTGAAGTAGCAGTAGGTACGTATTTTAGTTATTTTGGTAGTGTTTAATTATATTAATAGTTTATTTTCGTAATTATTTGTTTTTCTATAGGTTTTGGTAGTGTTTAAGCATATTAATAGTTTACATTTTATTTCTTTATAAGTGAAGTATCAATTGGTACGTATTTTAGTTATTTTGGTAGTGTTTAATTATATCAATAGTTTATTTTCGTAATTATTTGTTTTTCTATAGGTTTTGGTGGTGTTTAAGCATATTATTAGTTTACATTTTATTTCTTTATAAGTGAAGTAGCAGTAGGTACGTATCTTTGTTATTTTGGTAGGTATTAATAGTTTATTTTCGTAATTATCATATATTTATTATAGTAGTGTTTAACTATAATTATTATAGTTCATTTATAGATTTCTTTTGTTGTTATTCTATAGGTTTCGGTAGTGTTTAAGCATATTATTAGTTTACATTTTATTTCTTTATAAGTAGTAGTAGGTACGCATTTTAGTTATTTTAGTAGTGTTTATATTATATAATATTAATAGATTTCATAAGTGCAAGGTAGCTTCAGTTACTGTTGATTAAAAATACACAATGCCACCTAAAAAAAGACCATCTTTATCTCGAAATTCTAGAGATGCTAAGAGGATGAGAAATGCGCGTTCTCAAGAATCGGCAGAGGAAAGAGCATATCGGTTAAACTCTATGAGAGTTAGTGCCTCAACTTCTCGAGCCAATGAAAGCTCTTCAGAGAGAGAGATGCGATTAGCAGCTGACAGAGCGAGACGAGCTACATCACGGGCGTCTCAAAGCTTTTCTCAACGAGAGCTAAGGCTTACCATTGACCAAGAACAACATGTGTTATCCCGAGCAGCTGAAACTGCTTCACAACGAGAATTGCGTCTCACAGCTGACCGCGAACGACATACATTATCTCGCGAGTCCGAAACATTTACTGAAAGGGAATTACGTCTCACAGCTGACCGCGAACGGCATACATTATCTCGCGAGTCAGAAACCTTCACTGAGAGGGAATTACGTCTTACAGCTGACCGCGAACGTCATATATTGTCTCGCGAGTCAGAAACCTTCACTGAGAGGGAATTACGTCTTACAGCTGACCGTGAACGTCATATATTGTCTCGCGAGTCAGAAACCTTCACTGAGAGGGAATTACGTCTCACAGCTGACCGCGAACGTCATATATTGTCTCGCGAGTCAGAAACCTTCACTGAGAGGGAATTGCGTCTCACAGCTGACCGCGAACGTCATATTTTATCTCGAGAATCTGAAACTTTTACTCAATATGAAGACCGTTTGACAAATGATAGGGTGCACCATAATATTGTTCGATCACTCGAAGATGAACATGAGCATGAACAACGACTAGAGTCGGTACGCGAACATTACAATTCTTTGACACAAGAACGATTAATAAGTTTGTCTAATGAAAGATTAAGAATCGAAAATATTCGGTCTCTTGAAACGGACGAACAGCGAGAGGCCCTTCTTACTGCAGACAGATTTCGTCATAGTCTTAATAACTTAGATGTACACATAGAAGATCAATCTAGAAATACGGTGGCGTGGTCAGACAAATATAAAAGTGGGTTTGCTTATAATTTCACAATTGATTACAGATCATCTTCTGTAATAGGCGATATGAACGTGGTATGTTCTTTTTGTAATGCTTTAAAGTGGAGTAAGGAGTCGGCTGGATTCTGTTGTTCTGGAGGTAAAATAAATTTGCCTTCATTCGAAGACCCACCGGAACCTTTGAAATCATTACTTTTAGGGGAACATGTGCAATCTAAACAGTTTTTCGACAACATTCGCACTTATAATAGTGCGTTTCAGATGACATCCTTTGGTGCTCAACAAATCTCCGAAGGTCCTTTCATGCCTACTTTTAAAATACAAGGTCAGGTTTACCATTTGATAGGATCTCTTTTGCCTGAAGACCAACCTAAGTTTCTTCAAATATATTTTGTATCCGACTACAACGAACAGTCGAATATAAGAAATCAATATTTCCCAAATTTAAATGCTGAACTCATTTCACAACTTCAGAACATGTTGCATCAGATTAATTCGTATGTATGCAGTTTTAAATCGGCATTAGAAGCTCTTCCTCGAGATGATGATAACAATTATAAAATTGTTATAAATGCCGATAGGCGTCCAACGCAGGAACACCCTGGGCGTTATAATGCTCCATCCACGAATGAAGTTGCTGTGGTATTGGTCGACCAGGAATGTGATAGGCGTGATATCGTTATCCGTTCCAGAGACAATCGTTTACAACGTATTTACGAAACCCACAGGGCTTACGACGGTTTGCAATATCCTTTGATATATTGTCGAGGGGAAGATGGTTATAATTTTGCTTTATACCAAACTGATCCGCATACAGGCGCACCTATTTATAATAAAAAGATTTCATGCCTTCAATTTTACTGTTACCAATTGCAAGTAAGACGGAATAGGTTTGTATACTTGCAACGTTTTCGTGGCTTATTCAATCAGTTTATTGTAGACATGTACGCAAAAATTGAAACCGAAAGATTAGTTTATATACGATCTAATCAAAGGCAGCTGCGCGCTGAAGAATACGTGCACCTTCGCGACGCCATGCAGCAAGATAATGATACGGTGAATATGGGCCGTTTAGTTATTTTGCCCTCTTCTTTTACTGGTGGTCCACGCTACATGCACGAACGTACTCAAGATGCTTTTTGTTACGTAAGAAAATATGGACGTCCCGACTTATTTATTACTGTAACTACCAATCCTAAGTGGGATGAAATCACTCGGGAGCTTCTTGAGGGTCAAGCACCGCATGACCGCCATGATATCATCGCAAGAGTTTTTCATTTAAAATTAAAATCAATGATAGATCTATTTACCAAAGATAACATTTTTGGAGAAGTATTGTGTTATATGTATAGTGTTGAATGGCAAAAACGCGGCTTACCCCACGCACATATCCTGCTTTGGTTAAAAGATAAGGTTCGACCTAATGATGTAGACAGTTTAATCAGTGCCGAAATTCCAAGTCCGATTGCAGATTCCGAGTTATACGACATTGTTAAAACTCATATGATACATGGTCCATGTGGTGCATTTAACGTGAATTCTTCTTGCATGCAAGACGGTCGTTGCACTAAAAGATATCCAAAAGCCTTAGTGGAAGAAACTGTAACAGGACATGATGGATACCCGAAATATCGTCGCCGTTCAAGAGATACTGGTGGTTTCACTGTTGAAAAGCGAGTGTCTGGACAACAGGTTATTTTAGACAATAGGTGGGTCGTTCCGTATTCTCCTGTGTTGTCCAGAGCATTTCAAGCTCACATAAATGTTGAAATGTGTAATAGTGTAGAGTCAATAAAATATATTTGTAAGTACATTAATAAGGGCAGTGACCAAGCTACATTTGCTTTGAGAAATGAAAATGATGAAGTTACAAGATTTCAGTCAGGCAGATATATAAGTTCTTCAGAAGCTGTGTGGCGGATCTTAAGTTTCAACATTCATGAAAGATATCCACCTGTGACCCATCTGGATGTTCATCTTGAAGGCGGTCAACGTATATATTTCAACACCGAAAATGTCACAGAACGGTTAGAGAACCCTAGACAAACAACTTTATTAGCATTCTTTCGACTTTGCCAAACTGATGATTTTGCAAAATCTCTTTTATATGAAGAAGTTCCATCGTATTATACCTACGATAAGCAACGAGGTGTCTTTAATCGTAGACGCCGTGGCAGGCCTGTAGATGGCGAGTCAGGTATTTTCAAAGAACATGTTCTTGGTAGAGTATACACCGTTCATCCTAACAACGCTGAGTGTTTCTATTTGCGATTATTATTACATACTGTGCGAGGACCAACCTCATTTATAGATTTGAGAAAAGTAGACAATGTTGTTTATCCCAGTTATCATGCAGCTTGCCAAGCGCGTCATTTGCTTGAAAATGATCAGCATTGGGATGACGCTTTAGCAGAATCCTGTGTTAGTGATAATCCAAGACGGTTACGTCATTTATTTGTAACATTACTTACATTTTGTAATTTGTCAGATGCTGTACAATTATGGGAAAAATATAAAGACAAATTTTCAGAAGACTTTCTTAGAAATATATCTAACAATGATGAAGGCACAACTAATGATAATTTCCGTGATCTTGCCATAAATCAGTGCTTATTAGCTCTTCAGGATGAGTTAACAGCAGTTGGCGGTAAATCACTATGTGAATATGGTTTGCCAACACCAACCTCAGTCGGAGAGGTAACTAATAGGGAATATTCCGCAGAGATTGGTTACAACTTAATGGAACTGCTGACAACATTAGAAAACGGTGTCCCAATGATGACTGCAGAACAACGTTCAGTTTATGACCGTGTGTGCGGAAGTGTTCAAAATAATTTGGGAACAATATGGTTTTTAGATGCACCTGGAGGAACTGGGAAAACCTTTTTGACTAAATTAATATTGGCTTATGTTCGAAATCAGCGTAAAATAGCTCTTGCCGTAGCTTCATCTGGGATAGCTGCAACATTGCTACCAGGAGGTAAAACGGCTCACACTATGTTCAAAATACCAATTGATTTAGATCGCACGGAAAGTCCAACCTGTAGTATTTCAAGAAATAGCGACAAAGCAAAGGTATTACGCGAGTGTAATTTAATCATATGGGATGAATGTACGATGGCCCATCGAAAAGCAGTAGAAGCGGTAGATAGAACTTTAAGGGATATAAGACAAAATGATCGACCAATGGGCGGTATCACGGTTTTATTTTGTGGTGATTTCCGACAAACCTTACCGGTAATACCACGGGGAACCCGAGCTGATGAGGTTAGGGCTTGCCTGAAAAGCTCTTATTTGTGGCGTGATATACAATCGGTGCATTTGACTATAAACATGCGAGTGAGAACTGGAGATAACCCGGATGATAGTCAATTTTCTGATTCATTATTAAAGATTGGTGAAGGTACCTATCCACAACTACACCAAGGAAAACTTATTCTGACGCCTGAATTATGTTGTATAGTGCAATCTCAACCACATCTTATATCGTCGGTTTACGGTGACGTAACAAATATATTAAATAGGGACAATTCCTGGCTATGCGAAAGATCTATTTTAACTCCTCGCAATGACCAGGCATCTGAGATTAATAACAAAATACTGTCGAATATACAGGGGGAAAGCAAAGTTTATAGATCAATAAATAGAATGGTCGATGAACAAGAAGCAACTAATTACCCGATAGAATTTTTAAATTCTTTAAATATGCCCGGACTTCCTTCTCACGAAATTTGTTTAAAAATTGGCATTCCGATTATTCTACTCCGAAATTTAAGACCACCACAACTTTGCAATGGAACTCGACTAAAAGTAACCCAGTTGCAACAAAATATAATCGAGGCTCAAATTTTAACAGGTTGCGGTGCAGGAGAAACCGTCTTTATCCCCAGAATACCCTTAATACCAAATAATTTTCCATTCCAATTTAAAAGGACGCAATTCCCAGTATCGGTGTGTTATGCAATGACAATAAATAAGGCTCAAGGGCAGACTTTTCATGTTGCCGGAGTAGATCTCGGTGTCAGTTGTTTCTCGCATGGTCAGTTATACGTTGCTCTTTCCCGTGTTAGCAGTTCTAGAAATCTTTATGTTCACGTGCCGGACGGGTCAACTTTCAATATAGTTTACCCGGAAGCTTTGCGCTAAAGTATTTTGATTCTATAGGTCCTTAAGCCTCATGTGAACCTGATGTAAATAATATTACCAATACATTTTAAATTAATAATACACAAGGAGTTACACGCTGACGTAGTCGCGGGCACAGCTATCTATACTTTTCTGCCGGAAGTCACTATTCCACGCGGACGAAGTCGCGGGCAAAAGCTAGTATATAATAAATCTGTAGAAGGGTCAATTCTGTACATTGAAAATATTGAAAAAATAAATAGCAGGGGGTGTTACTGGATCGATACCAAACCCAAATATGTGTTTAAAAAAATTTTTGTCTGTCTGTCTGTCTGTCTGTATGTTCAGGCATCACGGGAAAACTAACGGTTCGATTTCGATGAAACTTGGTATAATTATACCTTATTATCCTGGGCATAAAATAGGATACTTTTTAACCCGGAAAAATACGTAGAAAAAAATAAATCTTAATTTTTCCGCGCGGACGGAGTCGCGGGCGGAAGCTAGTAGGTAATAATATGCTCAATGCTGCACTATCCAAATGCTACGCAAGGTTGGTTCTTATGACTTATGTTAATGATTGCCATGGCATTTTTGGTACCTACGTATATGTATCATTAGGTACCTACTTTTTTAATAAAATTAATGAATAGATATAAGTTTAAAATATTTATTTATTTTAGTTTGTTTCACAAAAACAGGCACTATAAGTAAATTTCAAAAGCTTTTTTTATTAGTACGAGTACTTACTCACTCATTAGGTAGCTCAGGCTGTTTTCTACGATAAGGTAGCAGTTTTCCCGCGCAAATCGCAATTTTCCTTGATTTGTGTTGATTACATTGTCAGCTGTCGTAAACAATTTGATGGCGCTCGTTTATATAGTTAAAAACCCCCAATACAATCGACATTATCGAACGATTTTTATTTTGTGTCCCCATTCTGCTTGATTATTAGTATTTAGTAATTCGTAAATTTACTTTTTATTTTATTCCATCGTTGACGTACCGACCGTACCTAGCTATTTTTAATAATTTATAATATGCTTTAGAAATGCGTTCGAACGATTGAAAATTATAAAAAATAAAATAATAAAAATTTGTTACCTTACGTTTTCACAAATTAGCTAATTAAAAGTAAAATAATAAACAAATTGCAATGATATTGTTATTCTTTACGATAAAACGTTACCTACAATCATTATAATAATTATTTTAAGGAGACTTTTAATATCGAAAGCCGCGCCACTATGAACGCGTTTACACCGTGGCAGAGCTTATTGCTTGCGTCACGGTGTCAAGATGACGTTGACGTGGTGCAACTGTCATTCTCAGCTGCAAATTGCAAAAAGGGAGAGTGTCTGAAATACAATAGCAAAATATAACAAAAAATTGTTAAAAATGGCTAGTGTTGAAGAATTGCAGAAGAAAGTAAGCGAATTGGAAGCCAAGTTAGCGATCGCTCAAGGAAATGCCGGTCCTGTGCGTCAGAAAATCGATGTTATGTCTTCTGAAGTTGTGGACTCAAACCCTTACAGGTTTTGTATTAATTTTATAATAAGTTGATTGCCTGTGAGCTATTATTTTTACTTTATTTACTGCAGTTATTATCCCTTAGAATTTTTATTGCCTATTCTGGTGTTCAGCGTTTGATTTTAGTGTTCAATGTAATACAATATGTTATACCTTCTTGAACTTGAATTTCCTATGACTAATACATATTTCTTAGTGTACAAATAACAAACAATGTATTCATTATCATTAAATATTTAACAAACTTACGGAATCGTTTTGTATGGTGAAATTAAAACTGAATGCAATTTACAATACCAAATATCTTAAAAATAAAAACTATTTGTTTTAGTCGTCTCATGGCACTAAAGAGGATGGGTATAGTGGACAACTATGAGAAGATTCGAGAGCTTTCTGTTGCTGTTGTTGGTGTGGGCGGAGTGGGCAGTGTCACTGCAGAGATGCTGACCAGATGTGGTATAGGAAAGGTAAGAATTATATATTGACAAGTTCTTCAAAAGACGCTTTGCATGCTATTGCAACTTAAATTTCTATTATTACACGAATCATAATAAATTAAATAATTATACCAACTCCAAATAGATGCTTTGTAAATCACACTCGGCAATGTATTTGTGAAATTTAAAGGAAAATAGATTTTAATGAAAAAAAAATTCAGTTGAATACTGAATTTATTTAGGAGATTGTATATAAATATGTGCAGCAGATCAACACCTACACTATATTTATAACAAAGATAACTTAAAATTTCCAGCTGATCCTCTACGACTATGACAAAGTAGAGCTCGCGAACATGAACCGGCTCTTCTTTCAACCGCACCAAGCAGGACTCAGTAAGGTAGCCGCGGCGGCTGCTACGTTGCAAGCTATCAACCCTGACGTGGCTATAGAAGCGCACAACTATAATATCACCACGGTGGATAACTTTCAGAAGTTCTGCGATTCTATCAGGTCTGTGGTTTATTTTAATGAATTAAGTTGTGTATTTTTTTGTGTTTCATTTCATACGAGTATTATAAATTTATTATGGTAAATGGTGGGAAGGTGTTATCTAGATACATATAATAAATCTGTAGAAGGGTCAATTCTGTACATTAAAAATATTGAAAAAATAAATAGCAGGGGGTGTTACTGGATCGATACCAAACCCAAATATGTGATTAAAAAAATTTTTGTCTGTCTGTCTGTCTGTCTGTCTGTCTGTCTGTCTGTATGTATGTGAAGGCATCACGTGAAAACTAGCGGTTCGATTTCGATGAAACTTGGTATAATTATACCTTATTATCCTGGGCATAAAATAGGATACTTTTTATCCTGGAAAAATACGTAGAAAAAAATTAATCTTAATTTTTCAGTTTTATCCATAGACGTTGTTCCGTAGAACCGCGAACACACGTTGCGTATTATTATAGGCCTAGCCGTATTTGGGAATTGGGTCCAATAGATATTTATAAGATTTTATTGTCAGAGGTACCTACTCAAAATGGAGAAATAAACCGTCCACGCGAAGACCGACATCCGCGCGGACGGAGTCGCGGGCGGAAGCTAGTTGATGAATAAAATAATCAGGCTTACTGATGATTTGTTCTATTTTGTTCTCTGTATTATGAAATTCACCAGAAATCAAAATCTGTTCTGCCCTTGTTGAGTCATAAGTGTTGTAATAAACAAATATCTAAAGATAGATATCTGAAGCTGTATGTAATTTCCAGTAAAGGCAGCCTAACCAATGGCCCCGTAGACCTGGTACTAAGTTGTGTGGACAACTTCGAAGCCCGCATGGCGATCAACACAGCCTGCAATGAACTGAACCAGCGCTGGTTCGAGTCTGGTGTGAGCGAGAATGCTGTTTCTGGGCACATACAGTTTATTATACCGGGGGAGACTGCTTGCTTTGCGGTGAGTTTTAATTAATTTAATAATGTATTGTAAAATGTAGAATAATATAATTTTAATATTAGTGATAAGTGATAACTACATAATATTATAAAACAAATTCTCCCCCTGTATATGTCTGTTCACAACAATTTGTTTAATATTTTGTTTTATAGCATTAAAATGCTTGAAATGAGAAATTTAGAATAAAAAACATTCTTTTGCCTTGCAAATATGTAAAATCAAATTGCAAGTATTTCTTGCTAAGTTGCCTGGAATAACTCGCATATAAGCGATAAGGCCGCTTTTGCCTCCAAGTATAATTATTTTCTTGTCATTTTTCTTTTAAGCTATTGCATAGCTTCTATCGCGGCCTTGAGCGCGGGGACCGAATCGAGAAATTCCGTAACGAAAAACCTCACGCTCCCCACTCCAACGGGCGGAGGTGTGGCTTGAAGGCATAGCATGCAATAGCTTTACCGCGGCAGTCCCCGAGTGCCACACGTCTTTTTTTTACATACAAAACAACTTCAACATTCATAGATTTTAA
The DNA here is from genome assembly GCF_905220415.1 of Colias croceus. Classification (NCBI taxonomy): domain Eukaryota; kingdom Metazoa; phylum Arthropoda; class Insecta; order Lepidoptera; family Pieridae; genus Colias; species Colias croceus. The sequence goes on from NC_059537.1 coordinate 14,296,199, forward strand.
TGTATAATCATTGTTGCAGTGGATTTTAATCCATACTAATATTATAAATGCGAAAGTAACTCTGTCTGTCTGTCTGTCTGTTACTCAATCACGCCTAAACTACTGAACCAATTTGCATGAAATTTGGTATGGAGATATTTTGATACCCGACAAAGGACATAGGCTACTTTTTATTGCGAAATATGTACCACGGGCAAAGCCGGGGCGGACCTCTAGTATACCATAATTATTATTGTTTCAGTGTGCCCCACCACTCGTGGTAGCGTCTAAGATCGACGAGAAGACGCTAAAAAGGGAGGGAGTGTGTGCCGCCAGCTTACCCACCACTATGGGGATTGTAGCTGGATTTCTGGGTGAGAATATATTCATTATTATTACATATGTTAATTAACAGACAGGACATTGGAAAATAACTGCGTTAAAAACAACCGACTTCAAACTTGCACTTGCAAAATTTACAAATACCTACAGACAAAAATGCTCATAAAATAAAAACTACTGGGCCTATCCGAATAAAATTTTTATGGGACCAATTCGACACCATCCCGCATCGAACAAAAAAAGAATCACGTAAATCGGTTCAGAAACCTCGGAGTAATCGGTGTACATACATAAAAAAAAAAAAAAAATATACCGGCCGAATTGATAACCTCCTCCTTTTTTTTGAAGTCGGTTAATTAGTCATCTTATCTTACTATTGTTGTAAAAGCTTATGTAATAAACGAAAATGTACAATGTACATAGGCATGTTTGTTACTTTTGTGCAAAAACCACCGCATTTTTATGATATAATATGGTAGTGATGTAACTTGGGATAATATAGCATAGCATAATTAAACACAGACGCTGTGTAAATACCTGCTTTTACCCGCGGGTTCGTTCGTGGGTAAAAGCGCGGCACAGCTAGTATCTATACATATAATAAATCTGTACAAGGGTCAATTCTGTACATTGAAAATATTGAAAAAATAAATACCAGGGGGTGTTACTGGATCGATACCAAACCCAAATATGTGATTAAAAAAATTTTTGTCTGTCTGTCTGTCTGTCTGTCTGTATGTGAAGGCATCACGTGAAAACTAGCGGTTCGATTTCGATGAAACTTGGTATAATTATACCTTATTATCCTGGGCGTAAAATAGGATACTTTTTATCCTGGAAAAATACGTAGAAAAAAATTAATCTTAATTTTTCAGTTTTATCCATAGACGTTGTTCCGTAGAACCGCGAACACACGTTGCGTATTATTATAGGCCTAGCCGTATTTGGGAATTGGGTCCAATAGATATTTATAAGATGTTATTGTCAGAGGTACTCAAAATGGAGAAATAAACCATCCACGCGAAGATCGACATCCGCGCGGACGGAGTCGCGGGCGGAAGCTAGTACATAATAATATTATAAAAAGGCACAACAAATTTCTTAATACTGATTAAAGAGGGTAATTAAATCATTAATTAACAAAATATGTGAATAATAGTGGTTCTTGAGAAAGTATGAGAATACTAAATAACAATTTAAGAACACAATACATTAGGGTAAAGGAATTTTTTTAATGTTTTAATTTCTTTATGTTATTTTCTCACAGTACAAAACACGTTGAAATATCTCCTGGAGTTCGGTAATGTCAGTCACTATTTGGGATACAGCGCACTCACAGACTTCTTCCCAGCCATGAGTTTGAAGGTAATCGTTTTTCGATTTGTCTAGAATTCTTTACGATTTTATTAAGAGATTTATTCGTTCTATTCTTTTATAGTTGTATAAATTATTGAGATATTATAGCAGAATGGTAGATGCAGAATGGTCGCTTTCTTGCAAAAAAAGTGAACAAAAAACCGTTTCTAGGATTTCTGAATTTTAACGTTGTTGGTAAAAAATGTTTTATTATACATATGTACATTTAAATAACTTGTAAAGATGTATTTTTTTTAACTAGCGAAAACGGTTCACCTGAATAAATGAAACAGCCATAATTATAATTGATTTTTATTCATACATGCAGATTATTTATTATAATAATAAAAAATTAAAAAAAAAACGACGTGTGTCACTCGGGGACTGGGGCGGTTGCGCTATTGCATGCTATGCCTTCAAGCCACACCTCCGCCCGTCGGAGTGGGGAGCGTGAGGTTTTTTCGTTACGGAATTTCTCGATTCGGTCCCCGCGCTCAAGGCCCGCGATAGAAGCTATGCAATAGCTTAAAAATTAAAAAAAAACCTAATAATTAATATTATTTCCAGCCAAACCCACAATGCGAGGATTCTTACTGCCGTCGTCGTCAAGCGGAGTACAAAGCGAAGCCGGCCGTCGAACTCGCGACCGAAGTGAAGGAAGACCCCAAACCACTGCACGATGATAATGAGTGGGGTGAGATACAGATACATTCACAAATCTATACTACTAGCTTACCGCCCGCGGCTTCGCCCGCTTTCTCTAAAACAATTTGAGATTTAAACTATCCTATCTCTCAAGTTGGATAAAACTGCACATGGTGTGCGAATTTTGTTATAATCAGTTAAGTGGTTTAGGAGTCCATTGAGGACAAACATTGTGACACGAGATTTATATATATTAAGATTATGAAGCTGAAGAGTTTGTGTGTTTGAACGTGCTAATCTTTGGAACTACTAGTCCGATTTGAAAAATTATTTCGGTGCTAGATAACCCATTTATCGAGGAAAGCTACGCTAAGACAAACAGGAGCGGAGCTACGCGGGAGAAACTGTGAAGCGCAGCTGGTAAAATATAAAACGGATAAATTATTATTATTAATTGCTTTTATTCACTTGGAGTATGTGGTGTCAATCATTTGGTATTAGGGTAAAAACTAAAAAGTAGCCTATGGATCAGACTAAATTTGTGGCAAAATACAGATCTGTTATTAAAAATATTTTTTATTTCAGGAATCAGTTTAGTTGATGAAAACTCGCCGATAGAAGAAACTCCCGCTTTGAATCTCGTTGATGGAGTTCAGGTATTTAAGCTTCATTTCTTATATTATCTGAAACTATCTTTGTGTTACATTTAATCCAAATCGACGACGCGGTTGGCGCAGTGGTAAAGTAACTGCCTACTGAGCCGACGGTCCCGGGTTCGATCCCCGGTCAGGGCAAATATTTGTGTGATGAACTCAATTATTTGTTCTTGGGTCTGGGTGTTATTATCTATATATATGTATTTATTAAATATTATATTTATCGTCGCCTAGTACCCACAACACAAGCCTTAATTGAGCTTACTGTGGGACTAGGTCGATTTGTTTAATAATGTCCTATAATATTTATTTATTTATTTAAATCGATCCAGTAGAAAAAAATTACTTCACATTTATAATATTAGTTGAAAATTTACAGTTAATCTATCGTATAATAATATTAAAAAACTGAAGAGTATGTTTGTTTGTTGGAACGCGCTAATCTCAGGAACTACTGGTCCGATTTGAAAAATTTCTTTCGTTGTTCGATAGCCCATTTATCGAGGCAGGCTATAGGCTATATCATCACGCTAAGATCAACAGGAGCGGAGCAATGCGGGTAAAACCGCAGGGCACAGCTAGTTATAAAAAAGACGTGTGGCACTCGGGGACTGCCGCAGTAAAGCTATTGCATGCTATGCCTTCAAGCCACACCTCCGCCCGTCGGAGTGGGGAGCGTGAGGTTTTTTCGTTACGGAATTTCTCGATTCGGTCCCCGCGCTCTAGGCCCGCGATAGAAGCTATGCAATAGCTTAAAATATACCTAAAGTATAATAATTTTAATTTTAAGCATTTTTAATTTTCTCCAGGTTGCCTACAGCATTCCAGTAGATAATAGTACTCCAGAATCGAGTACAGGTGGCGCTGTTGCCGCGTCTGAACTATCTCTCGAAGAATTGATGCAACAGATGAAATCTATGTAATTTTGTGTATATTTTGTGTAATTATGTTAAATTCGAGCCATTTTTTATTTATAACTGTTGAAATTGAAAATTGGTTGTTTACTTTAGTTTAGTTGTTTCTGGTTCATAATTGTTTATGGTTATAAAAAATACGTAATTTATGTTTTTACATTTTGTTTTTATGATTTTTTTTATCAATATGTAGGAATAAACTTATTATTTATATATTATATTGAAAATTTAAGGATTTTTTTTAAATATATCGTTATATAACTAATGCAGAAATAATAAATCCAAATATGATTACGGATTTGGCAGATTTTATGTAATTTTTATATAGGCCAAATATTATTGAATGCAAACAAAGCTACGGGCAAAAGTAAGTATGTAAATACTATGGATATAAACCATACATACGTTCTTCATAATCTATTTTTACCATTTCATTGTTTTTGATATGTAATTTGTTTTTTAATTTTTCACTTGTCAATGTGTATTCTGCATTTAAGTTGAATAAAGTAGCTAAGTAATAACTTAACCAGCTTATAATGTTAAAGAAACATATCTATTACTAAAAACGTCAATGTATGTTATATGTGATGCTTCATCAAGTGATTTAAGTCACAATTAAGTTAACATGGCCTAGTTCCATAGTTAATGGTTAAGTTAGAAAACGCGTTGTGTATAATTTTGTGAATTATAATATCAATAATGAATATTGTATTTAAATTATAGCTATTGGAATTATATTAGAAAATTATAATTAAAAATGTGCAAGGGATGGATTTTAAATGTATATGTATGTAATTGATATTGTTCTGAATAGAGAATTATTTATTTTCTATTTCGTATCTTGAGGGAATATAGTGTAATTAAATCTAGGACTTTAAAATACAGTTATGAAAAATTTCTAAAACTTGCCGTTATACGCATTCAATTTTGTGTCGCAACTGTTAATGCTCTCTAATAAAAAAAAAGATATTTATAAAAAAAAAAAATCACCAATTATGGGTCAAAATAGCCACAAAAACTAAACATCGACCAATTATTTCACTCACTTTCAATCACTCTCCTCACAGTATAATAAAACTTCCAGCTTTGGTTTTAGTCTTTTATTATATTGAATCTAATTTGAAACGAATACAATGACGTACACTATATTTCCTAAAGAATTAACATTCCCGTATTTATTTAAATGTAGCGCTATTTATAAAAAAGTTATTTTTTATATTTTGAAATTTTATAAATCAATGTTGCTAAGCTTAATTATTAAATGTTTATTGTAAGAAATTGATTTTTTATTAAATGTCTTCAGAAATCAGCTGTCTCTTGGTTTTATGTGTGATTCTGTTCAATTTCTCCATTATTTTCTTGTTAGGCTTTGGTAGTTGGTTATTCTGAAACACAAAATATTTTTTAAAATACAATATGTGTCTTCATGAACAGGCAACAAAATTAAATTATTTATTTGTAGACTTAAACATGTTAAGAAAATTTTCGTGACAAACTTAACATTCTTAACGGAAATATTTTTAAGCTATTGCATAGGTTCTATCGCGGGCCTTGAGCGCGGGGACCGAATCGAGAAATTCCGTAACGAAAAACCTCACGCTCCCCACTCCGACGGGCGGAGGTGTGGCTTGAAGGCATGCAATAGCTTTACCGCGGCAGTCCCCGAGTGCCACACGTATTTTTTTATTATTTTCGTAATTCACGATAGTTAACTACTATGTGTACAAAGTTTTAACAAAAACTGTCCTGTAACAAGTGGTCAATGGATCAAAATCGTTCACCAAAAGGAGTTGGTTAAACATACAGTTGAAGCTAAAATAAGTGTTTAAAATTGTATTTTCTCATTTTAGTAAAATATATAGTTAAACTAGCTTACCGCCCGCGGCTTAAACCTAATAAATTATATACTAAAACCTCCCTCTTGAATCACTCTATCTATTCAAAAAAACTGCATCAAAATCCGTTGCGTAGTTTGAAAGATTTAAGCATACAAAGAGACATAGGGACAAAGAAAGCGACTTTGTTTTATACTATGTAGTGATTATTATTTACATTCATAGCACACAGAACATCTTTAGCCCGCGCTAGTACATGGTCTTCAATACCGCTAGAGCGCGCCACCTGGTGGGCGAAACTAGATTCACAACTACCCTCCGTTATACGGAACAGAAATATCACTTCGCCATCTTGGATTATGTGCTCGAAACTCTGGAATATAATATTTAATGTAAAATAAAAATTAAATGAAATTAAATTTAAATTAATTATTATTTATTTAATTTAATTATTATCATTAAATGTGTGTAATATTTCCATTTGCAAGGGATTGAGAAAAAAATAGTGTTTGATTTTCTGATCCATTCAGACTTAATAGTCCTGCTATTACTCTGAATTATCCTCACTGATCACTCCTCTGTATAGGTAATAATTGTTAAATGAGACAAAAAATATTATTAAATAAATATTAATTTCAGAATATTGCTCCAAATTAGTTTATTCATCATTGGACACGATTTGTATGCAATAATTTTCATAAAAAATTAGGATTTAATTCAAGTCAAGGATTTTTTCCACTTGTCAGCTTTAAAGCAATAAAAATCAATAATTTCAAAGATTTCTTACCAAAAACTTAACAATCGGCGTGTCTATAATAAACTCCTTAACATTCAAGAAGTGAGTGGACAGAAACACATGCGGGCACTCCTGCCCCTTAAATAAGAGCGTGTTCAGACAAGCCGCTAGTAACGAGAGACCGTCCGACTCTGAAGTGCCTTTACCGAACTCGTCTACTAGGATTAGCGAGTTGGAAACCGATTCTTGGATAGCTAGCGCCATCTAGCGGAGTTTTGAGTTAGGTTTAGTTATTTCTTGTAAGATTTTTGTTAATTTTTGTTCTGCATAAACAACACTATTACAGTGTGTCCAAGAAGTTTCAAAAAAGATAAAGGTACATTACCTATTTAATAAACATAATTTAACTTTTAAATAAATATATTAGTCTTTTAATAGCAGGAATTATAATGATTTTTTTTTACACTAGGAAGAGGACATGATTTTACATTAAACAGATTTGATTCAGAAATGGAACAATTTTATTATTTTGTTTGCTTATAAGAAAGCCTCACCTGCCTCAAATCAATAAGAAAAGCGGACATATGAGCCGCGATACATTCAGTGGACTGTATCCTCGTGAATATGTTGGATACGATGCCAATAGTTGCTGATTCTGCCGGCACAAAACTGCCGATGTGAGCTAGATATACTATTAGACCTGAAATTTTATTTATGGTTGACTGTGTATGAAGAAAAATGATTCCTAGGGACATGAACAGTATATGTACATGAACAGCAGACAGCAGTATTAAGTTCAGTGTTGAAAAACGTCAGAACAAAAAGGTTTTCTTATGTCTAGCGCCATCACTTTCCCAAACTAGAGATATTGCTTTAAGATAATGGTTATTGTTAAGGCTTTTTTATTTAAGACCTCCGAAGGTACGAATGAAGAACCTAGTTGGTTCCAATACCAAAATAAGACCTTATAATCTAAACAAAAACAATACAAACCAATTTGTTTCATATAAACCGACTTTCCACTAGCATTTGGTCCTGTCAAGATCTTAACAAAACCACCTTCTAGGCTACTATCTGTATCATTTGGCACAAAATTATCACACGTTGTGAGGTACAAGGGATGTTTCCCCTCTTTTATTTGTATTATTTTGTCTGTAGTTAATTCTGGGCGAGTGAAGTTTAGCTCTTTACAAGCTTTTGATATTGCTATGAGGCTGTTTAAAAAGTGAAAATATCATAGTAATTGATTATTTATAAATTAATTAATGATTTTTCTCTATCATGACAGAATTACGGTTAACACGTGAGAGTAAAATCGAAAATCGGGGTTAGTTCGATTGAAAAAGTGAAAACAAAATTGATTGCTTAGGTGCTAATAAAAAATAGATTAGTAAAATAAAAGAAAAGCATCTGCTCTATCTTTTGGGTCGTGAGACATGGCAAATGCTTTTCATAGGTATTATGTACTAAACCTATTTTAGAACCTTGCCCCTCAATAAAGGTATCTTTGTTAACAAGAAAATAGCAAAATATCCTGTCGAATAAAATCCTCACCAGTCCAATTCAGCACATTTATCTATTAATGCTGCTAAAGTATGCAAGTTCTCCAATATAATGGTTGTGAGACGCATCATTATGCGAGTCTCGTGGGCAACTATTTCTGGGTAAGTGTCGCCTATTATCATGTCTAGTTCTGTATAAAAATACTTATAATATAACAAAAATATTAGTAATTTTCTTTAGATTCCAGATCAATGTAGAAAGTAGAAAAATATATTTTTAGGTAAGTTAGTAACTTACCTAACTACTTATTCTTATGAAGAAAACTATTTTTTATACAAAAAAAAAATATTTTTAAAATATTGTTTCACTTACCTTCACATCCCTTGCTTTTGTAATGAATATAGTCGTTATTCTGAAACTGAAAAAAATAGCGATGAGTTAGTTACATTTGGCCAAAAAAAATACTTACAAAATAGTTTAATTATAGCTTTCACGCGAATTTTACCATAAATTCCATATCAGGTAATTCCTTCTGTTCCATAGTAAGGTTATCGGCCCAGGCCTTTACCCCAAGGAGGTATCCCAAATGGGGCATATACAGCATCGTACACTCTTCTATGAAAGTCGGTAAACGGTCCATTTCTATTTTGGCCGTTTCTGACATTAGACCGTGTAGACTGGCCATTATTTGTTTCTCTTTGGTAAAAAAAAAAACTAATATTTTTAATATATATTTTTTGTGAATAAATTTTATAAAATTACGATGCAAAGTTCTAAGAGATAAAAATTCCACAAATTAGGGATCATAAATTGTCGATTTAGCTGAAATCTTTTGCACCTACTTTGACAAAACTTAAAATACGCCCGCGGCTTCGCCCGCTTTCTCTAAAACGATTTGAGATTAAAACCATATAAAACTATCCTATCTCTCAAGTTGGATCGAACTGCACATGGTGTGCGAATTTTATTATAATCGGTTAGGTAGTTTAGGAGTCCATTGAGGACAAACATTGTGACACGAGATTTATATATATTAAAGATGGAGGGGATAACTTACTCATATCCAAATCTTTGTCAACTCCAGCTTTTACCGTGAACTTTCCTTCTGATTTTGATAAATCAAAATCGATGATTCGATTCATATATAAGGCCATCTGTTACGATGAAAATTTTATTGTATTTAAGAAAGAGAGTTAAGAAGTAGAAAAATAAAAAAATCACAAACTATCTTGCCTCGTATAATTTATTGGTATCAAAATTAGCTATTTCTTCTAAATATAAACTATTGCGTGCTACAGATTCACAGATTTCACTTATGAGTACTGCGTTGTAAAGCGTCTGAAATTGTAGATAATATCTATATACATATATAAAACTCAAAGGTGACTGATATAGTGATCTATCAACGCACAGCCCAAACAACTGGACGTATCGGGCTGAAATTTGGCATGCAGGTAGATGTCATAAAGTAGGCGTCCCCTAAGAAAGGATTTCCCGAAATTCTTGCGGGAACGGGGAAAAACGGGGATGCACGTACGAAGTCGTGGGCGGAAGCTAGTAACTAATAAATTGTATGTAATTTTTATTTGATAAAAAATAATTATTAGCATTAAACATAATTTTCATCATAATAAAATGCCTTGTGCCCAATTAAAAAAATATAAAGTGTAACCAACGTTATAAAGAGATTTCCATTGATATGCCTTTGCGGACAACGCTTTTATTTTTGCTAATATCCCCTGAAAAACACCATAAAAATCTATAAAATAACTTAATATATTATCATTTATATAATTAAAATAACATAGGGCTAACTCATACATTAACATTTTTAATGAATCGTAGCGAAGTACAGATGTTTCTCACTACAGAATCACTTTGAGGTTTCATGAAGAAGGTTAAAGCGTCTTGGCGCTGTTTAAGCGTAGTTAGATCCTTTGTTGGATGACGTAACAGGATTCTATACACGAAAAATATAAAAATAAAATTTTATTAATTCAAAAACAATGTTAAAAATGTACCTAAGCAAATGAACTTATTAAAAAACTAAACCCTAAGGTTCGGAAGTTGAAAATAAAGACAAAAACAGGACTTAACTAACGAATTTATAATTTAAAGAAATCGTAACAAAATTCATATCGCAATTTATACCTTATATTTTATCATTATACTTATAAAAATGTCATTAGCTAGTGTGTACATCTTATAACAAAAAGTTATTCTTTACAATTTAATAAATATATTTTAAGGTACAATTATTATTATACTTGTTTCTTATAATTTTGCTATTAAATTAATTAATTTCAATATAATTTGATCGTAAGACCGACTACCGAAACCGAGACCGAAACCGATATACCTCATCCGTCTATGTCCAACCTTCGAAGAGCATTTACTAAAAATTTGGAACAAACTCAGTCCCTCTTTATTGGAACCTTGCACCCCTTTCTTGAAGTTACTAGGGTGAGATTGTGTGCTGAATATTTGTAGACCTCTGTATGTGTCTTCGTCTATTGTTACTATGTCAGATCTATGGGGATATGTTGTTTTAATAGGTTTAGATGTAGTTAAGGTAGAGTTTTAACTTATATGCATGTTTCATTTATCTCCGTCTTATCATAAGTATATAATAAACTAGCTGTGCCCCACTGTTTCATCCGCCTATAACCTTCCTCGATGAATGGGCTATCTAACACCGAAATAATTTTTAAATCGGACCAGTAGTTCCTGAGATTAGCGCGTTCAAACAAACTTTTCAGCATTATAATATTAGCATTGATTAAGAACTACAAGAAAAAACGAATAAGTCTATGGAAAATCTGGCATTTTTTTGTATCCCTTTAAATGTATTTAAATGTATTTTATGGGATCCGGATGTCCTATCATATGTCCATAACTATATTTCGAACGTACAATAGATACCTACTCATTTTAATACCAAACTGATTAGTTTATATTACAATACAGTGAATATCATTACAATTAAAAATATCACAAGACAGTAAACAAATATAAAAAAACTCACAGCGAAATTCTTTTCAAGCCCAAAAACTGCGGTTTACTATGCAAATCCATGCACAAATTCGACCAATTCAGATCTAAATACCGAAGCAAAGCGCCTAGCGTGTGTACACTTTGGTTTTGTGAGAAATCCAGGACTGTACGAAGGAATAGGGTTCGTTCCTCGTCAGTACAGTTTGGAGGTTCGTTGGGAAGGGATAGGGAGAATATTCGGCGCTTGCAGGCTTCGAAATCTGGAGATAGTCGTGTTTTTTTTTCATTTTATAAATAAGAGAATTTGGTAAATGCGTATGAGTATATGAAAACAAAGTTATTTTATGTTAGATCAAATGTAAATACTGTGTAGCACCATTAATTACGACTGAACCGAATTTCACAAATTTATCATTTTATAGGAGTACCTACGTAATTCAATTAAATGGAATGAATGAATGTGTGTCTGTATGTCAGCACTGAACCAATTTTGATGAAATTTGATACACATATAGACTAAAACTTAGGGAAACATGTTAACATTTCCTTTGACTAGCGGGCGAAAACCTAGCAGAAAATAACTTTATGGGTCACGAAAGGCTCAATTAACTATGCAAAATCGATGTAAAATCAGAAAATAAACTTACTATAATCTTTAGAAGAAACAAAAGTGAGTTTACATTTCCCGTCAACGTTTATTTCATCGTCAAAAACTATTTTCTTCACAGCACTAATGAAAGTGCCCTGGCTTTTACTATCTAGTATTATTTGAATCGGCTCTATTTGTCGGAATAGTGACACAAATATTTGATGTTCTGGAGCTCGATCTGATATTTCTTCGAGAATTTGAAGCTGGTAAGAAAAATAGAAAAAATGTAAGCTGCCGCTTATTAGTCACAACCACTTATATTGTAATACTGTGGTCAGAACTATATAAATGACTAGCTTCCGCCCGCGACTCCGTCCGCGCGGATGTCGGTCTTCGCGTGGATGGTTTATTTCTCCATTTTGAGACCTCTGACAATAACATCTTATAAATATCTATTGGACCCAATCCCCAAATACGGTTAGGCCTATAATAATACGCAACGTGTGTTCGCGGTTCTACGGAACAACGTCTATGGATAAAACTGAAAAATTAAGATTATTTTTTTTCTACGTATTTTTCCAGGATAAAAAGTATCCTATTTTACGCCCAGGATAATAAGGTATAATTATACCAAGTTTCATCGAAATCGAACCGCTAGTTTTCACGTGATGCCTTCACATACAGACAGACAGACAGACAGACAGACAAAAATTTTTTTAATCACATATTTGGGTTTGGTATCGATCCAGTAACACCCCCTGGTATTTATTTTTTCAATATTTTCAATGTACTGCAGAATTGACCCTTCTACAGATTTATTATATGTATAGATGTATATGTAGATAAGACAAAGACAAAAAAAAAGGAAAAGTTTAGAACCTTAAAATAATATTTTGATTAACTTTGTAGATAGAGTTACGACTTTTATTTTCTCCCACACCAAATTTGCTAGGCTAGAACCGAATTTCACAAATTTATCATTTTATAGGAGTACGTAATTCAATTAAATGGAATGAATGTGCGTCTGTATGTCATCACTGAAACAATTATTATTTTAAAAATAAATAATCAATGTAAATAAATACCTCTCCAGTTTGTAGAGTAAAGCTGGCCGCCCCGAGTTTACCTGATTTGCAGCTGACAGCGAGCAGGCGCTAAAATAACTCCAATCTTCATAAACGAGATAATTAACTTTTACTCGTAATAATATAAGGTACATTTTAATTGAACCAATTTATGCTCTATTTTCCGTAAGAAGAGTTTTATTAATTACAAAACTAAAGCTCTTGTTTAGATAGTTTTGGAGCAGTGTTGTACATAATACTTACATATTAACTTAAAATTTTAATTTAACTAAAACAACATAAAATATAAAATATAAAAATTTTTGGAATTAAAAAATAAGGTATTAATTATTAAACTAAAGTGCACCGAACTCTACCACGAATTATAATAACAACAATCTGATACATTTGTTTAGTATAAACATTTCTACAATTACCATAGTAATAATCTAAAATCTATATTAAACAATGCGTGTAGAATATCATTTGAGGTCAGTTAATGTTGAGAATGCGATAACTACAAATAATATTAACGTTTAACGTGTCGCTATTTTGCGATTAAATCTGTCTTTCTATTACCTACCGAGACTCTTGAGTTTAACATAATATTGATCAAAGATTAAAAGGTCAAAAAATATAAATCCATACTAATATTATCTATAAATGCGAAAGTAAATTTGTCTGTCTGTCTGTTACTCAATCACGCCTTAACTACTGAACCAATTTGCATGAAATTAGGATAGGTTTTATCCCGGAAATCCCACGGGAACGGGAACTATGCGGGTTTTTCTTTGACTGCGCGGACGAAGCCGCGGGTGGAAAGCTAGTAAGAAATAAGCCGAAAGCTGATTGAAATAAACAACTAGGTATTTATAATCTGGGTGCGTAAAATTAATGGTCTGAAAAACGTTATTAATATTAAATGTTCCTGAAACTCTTATACAATTTGGAATTACCTCCTCGATATCTGATTCATCTGTATCTTGGTTTTCGGTCTCATTTCTGTTAGGCAAAACATCTTTATTTCTGTAATATTGTAGATATTTCAATAAATAATTAAACAATGTCAAATAATTCCTATCTGTCTATCATTATACAATTAATAATAACAACAATAAAAGAAAAAACCAATAATACAAAATAAATATAATCAATGTTCACACACCTTTTGCATTTCGAAATGATAAACTGATGCGAAATTTCGCTGTTACTGGAGAAAGTAGACCTTGGCGCTACAGATGCAGATGTTGTTTCATTCATTTTAATTAAATTATTATTTTAATAATGTTTGTGTTTAAAATCCTAATATTTTAAGAAATAACGTGGTTATCAAGAGATATTGTCAAACAATAGTAATTTCTAAAGAAATTTTTTTTCCATAGTAATTTTCCCGCCCAAATGTTTTTTTTTTAATAACCCTTGGGGGCAAATGCAAGATGTTTTTTTAGAAAGGAAAATCTCATCAGCCAGCGATAAAAAAAGATTGCATTATTTTTGTTAATATTTTTTTGTATATTATTCAGGTATTGTGTAATATAAGCGTATCAACTAATACCTAGATACCAAACCAATAAATCAATTTATTGTGCGTAATCACTACATGGTTCGTTAATACGTATGATAGGGAAGAAAATAATAAAAAAAACACATTAAATATTCAAACATTTATTCGTAAAGGCACTTTGGTACAACTTATTATCATATTACAATGAATACAATCATATTATTATAAATAATACATATAATAAATCTGTAGAAGGGTCAATTCTGTACATTGAAAATATTGAAAAAATAAATAGCAGGGGGTGTTCCTGGATCGATACCAAACCCAAATATTTGATTAAAAAATTTTTTGTCTGTCTGTCTGTCTGTCCGTCTGTCTGTCTGTCTGTCTGTCTGTCTGTCTGTATGTGAAGGCATCACGTGAAAACTAACGGTTAGATTTCGATGAAACTTGGTATAATTATACTTTATTATCCTGGGCATAAAATAGGATACTTTTTATCCCGGAAAAATACTTAGAAAAAAAATTAATCTTAATTTTTCCGCGCGGACGGAGTCGCGGGCGGAAGCTAGTTATAAATAATTTAAATGTTATTTTGCGAACGTCCATAATGTGAATGGTGAAAAGGGTGAAAGTATTTTTTATAAGTAATAAATAATAATACAATAAACTATAAAGTAATGATAATTATTTTTAATAAACTATAAAATGTATCCTTAACTAGCGGTCCGCCCCGTCTTCGCCCGTGGTACATGTTTACGTTTTCTCTACATAAGAACAATGAACAACACAAAAAAAACACACACTGCCATCAAGATCGAACAATACTATTTTCAAAATTTTAAACATCATTCGAAACGAGTGCGCGTATCCGAACGTTTAACTTTTTTTATATAATTAGCAGATCCTTTTCTTCAGGGGCATCATTGCGCATGTTGACTCTGATGTGCCTGCATGCGTTGCCGACAGCGTCCATCAGAGGGGCCACGGTCACGGCGAGGCAGGCCTGCACGAGCGTGCGGATTGACGCTAAGTAAATCTTTACACAGCGCAAACAGGGGGTTGCGCACCAGATTTGCTGTAGAAAATTGCAGAAAATGTATTTTAGTTAGCATTTATGATATTCTAAGCTATGGTGAATGAGTTATATTATATATATATATATATTATATATATATATATATTATAGGGTTGATGTACCACTAGTTGACCATTTAAGCGGTTTTATCTTTAGCTATATATAAAAAACGGGTTATTTGTGTTACGTTCAATGTTATTTTTGGGACACAGATAATTGAATAGTCACTGCAACTATTGTTCTTAGTATCAATTTGATAGCCTTTAAAGGTTTTATGAAAACTACTCTGAAGACTGAAAGTTACTTCTGCTAAAAGTACCAATACCTGACCACTGATCACCAATATCTGACCATCATTGCTCTAAAAGTTGACCATTTTCAAAATGGACAAAATGTCCTTCTTCGAACATTAGTTTTGTTTAATAAATAAAAAAAGTCTGTATTTATATTGAAGTTTATTTTATTAAATGTTATAAATCATTCTTACAATACTGTTATTAATCCTTAATGACTATACCTACGTACCATACAATCTTTTCTTTTTTCTCTTTTTCCTTCGACACCCAGTAGTCTTGCCATTTCTTGGAAGTTGTAGCAAAGGGCAAGCATTCAGTCTTCTTTTTTAACGGAGAATCAGAAGGCCATATTAAATGTTTGCCAAAAGCTGGGCTTATTTGCTGTTGCATTTTAGTTATTAAATCTACTAATTTGGGCGAAGGAAGTTCAAGGAAATGACTGACTGAAGTTTATGTTGATTCGAGATGCATTGTTGGTGTTGGAATAGGACTTAGACGGCTTATATGGTTTGTTAAATTAGGTATAAGCACAAAAAAAGCAATTCTTTCTTAGCAAAATATAAAGAACCAAGAGCTGACCATACTGGTACTGGTCAACAATAGGCGAAAAATTGTTTTTGTTGCTCCAAAAGATAACCAGGCCGCTAAAAATCATGAAAAACTGTTCATGCCAAAAATGAAGCCGAAAGTCTATAACAGAATGGTTCAACATTATGCCTATAACAAGACATATAAAGAGTAATCGATTGCATTCAAGATAAATTAAGATTTCCCAATCAACTCCCGATAAAAAACTCTTAGTAAAAAATGTGATTACTTACGGGGCACCTACTTAATTACATCTTCGTGTTGAAAAAATGTCAATATTTCTGACCAATAGCAGCAAGGTTTGTTTTTATTTTATAGATGATGTTGCTTTATAGAAAAAACAATAAACTATCATCTGGGGCTGCCGTATTTTCTTAATTGGCGCGTATATTTGAATTTTGGTCATGTATTGGCGCTTGGTCAGCTAGTGATACATTGACCCTAGTATTTTATCACAATGTAATAAATACTGCAACTGAGGTACTAAGCTATTTTAGAAGGCAACTTCATCTGTAATTAAATTTGTATCGAATAACTATTTTATACAAGTCACTTGCTAGAACTTATCTCTGGCTATTTTGATATTTAATTACATTCAAGAAAAAATCAGATATAAACATTGCCATTGGCTTATGGACTATCGAGTCTTAGTTACAATATCTCATATCCCATACTTACTTCAAAAGCCAAGCACGCGAATCCCACTCCCAACACCAGAGCACACGGCGGGGCGACCAGCACGGACAGCACTATATAGCACCAGTTGCGAGCGTGCCTGAAGCAGAAGTGGCTGATCCGCCACGCTCGTTCTGGACTCCGGACACCCTCTGGCTCGCCGATCACGTCGTCCCATATTATCTGTGGAGTATATATTAATGTGTAAAAAGATAAATAACTAGATGCTGAAGCCTGCAGTTTTTTTTCGTGAAGCGCAATCCTTGAAAAAAGAAGCCTTGTCTATATTTGTACTTAATTTCTTAACTGTTTTTATGTAAAAGGATAACAAACCATGTACATTCTTAAGAACTTTCAAGTTTAAAAAAATACATATTTGTAGAATTTGATTTAGGTATTATTACAGGTAAAAATTATTGTTGTTTAAGTATGTTTTTATGTTTGTAATAAATGAAAGCCAATAATAAACATCAACTTTAATTCTGCAGACAGACAAATATATAAGTCTTTCAGACCCGTTTTACCGCTTGAATATGGAACCTTAAAAAATCGTAACATTTTCGGGTTTCCCACGAAAAACTCTACCAGGCAATTATTGAAACCTCTATAAATATATTCTACAAGTCATTCGCTATTCAATTAAGCAATAAAGTAATATTAATATACCGTACATGACAGATGACCTTTCGGCTATGTTAAAAATATTTGACCGTTCAACCAATTCTCACCCCTTGCTTCCAGTCACGCGACGTTCCTTACCGTTTCTTTGTGAACTCGATCGATGAACTTATGTATTTTATAGAGGAATATCGCTCAGATTTTTGGTAAAGCGTTGTAACTGAACTTACGAAATTGATTAAGTAATTTTCTAATTAACAAATAACATGACGTGTATAAAGCTAATTTTTTCGTAATTTATTACCTTTAGGGACGTTTTAGAAAATAATGGGGTACGTATAGAAAGCGAATAATAGGTGTTCAAAAAGAAAATTGACTACTTGAAACTTATCACAAATGGAGACGGTTTAAGTCATGTTTAAGTCATAATGATCCCACCAAAAACATTTTCATGTAAAATGTTGCCAAGACGAGCCCATATGACTCGCACTGTCAAAAAGTTATCAGATCTCATGTAGAGCGAAGCTTCTAACACTACACGCCCTAACTCTACAAGGCCTAACTTCACAAACTCTACACCTTAGTCAAAATATGTGGCTTGGCCATTTCGCTACATTCACATCGGCGTAAGGTGAAAAATTAATTCACTGTGCATTACTTTTGTGTTATACAATAGTTCTTGTAGTAACGAACGGCCAAGCCACATATTATTTTGACTAAGGTGTAGAGTTTGTGAAGTTAGGCCTTGTAGAGTTAGGGCGTGTAGTGTTAGAAGCTTCGCTCTACATGAGATCTGATAACTTTTTGACAGTGCGAGTCATATGGGCTCGTCTTGGCAACATTTTACATGAAAATGTTTTTGGTGGGATTTCATTTCTTTTTGTAAGTTGTTTGCAAGGTTGTTTGTAACAAAATTTTATAAGTACCTATGTCGATTAAAGTTTTATTTATTTTTTAACAAGGAGTACCTATACATAATTATATATATCTAGGGGAACCAAGTTTTAGATTATTAGATTAGACCTCTAGCGTCATCAAAATTTAATTTAAAATTATAGGTCTCATACAAACTCCCATCCCCTAGTTTAAGGGGTTGGGGGATGAAAGTTACAAGTTTTATATATTGTTGTTTGTGTGCTAATACTAGCTTACATACAAAATTTCAGCTTTCTAGGACATTAGGAAATACCTTAAGAATTTTGATGATCATCAGTGAGTCAGTGACGAAATTAGCGTTTTTTAGATATAAATAAAATCTGAAGTATAGAAGCTAATGTAATTAAAACTTAATATGTTCAATAAGTCCGCTATTGACAATATATCCCGAAAATTTTGTTGATCTATCATAATCCAAACCCAAGTTATGAGGGTTCAAAAAAACGTCGAAGCGCTTCGAGAAAAGGTAGGTAGTGCCCGTGCTTGTTCGCTTGGCTCGTCTTGGCGGGGGCACTGCCGTGCCCCCAGATAGTGTTTTTATTAGATAAAAATATATAATAGATAAAAATATAATAGTGTACTGTGTCGGTGTCTGTGTCTGTGTCTGTGTCTGAGTCTGTGTCTGAGTCTGTGTCTGTGTCTGTGTCAGCGTCTGTGTCTGTGTCTGTGTCGGTGTCTGTGTCTGTGTCTGTGTCTGTGTCGGTGTCTGTGTCTGAGTCTGTGTCTGTGTCTGTGTCTGTGTTGGTGTCTGTGTCTGTGTCGGTGTCGGTGTCTGTGTCTGTGTCTGTGTCTGTGTCTGTGTCAGCGTCTGTGTCTGTGTCGGTGTCAGTGTCTGTGTCTGTATCTGTGTCTGTGTCTGTGTCGGTGTCTGTGTCTGTGTCTGTATCTGTGTCTGTGTCGGTGTCTGTGTCTGTGTCGGTGTCTGTGTCGGTGTCTGTGTCGGTGTCGGTGTCTGTGTCGGTGTCGGTGTCGGTGTCTGTGTCTGTGTCGGTGTCGGTGTCTGTGTCTGTGTCGGTGTCTGTGTCGGTTCTGTGTCGGTGTCGGTTCTGTGTCTGTGTCGGTGTCGGTGTCGGTAATGGTGTCGGTGTCTGTGACTGTGTCTGTGTCTGTGTCGGTGTCTGTGTCGGTGTCTGTGTCGGTGTCTGTGTCGGTGTCGGTGTCTGTGTCTGTGTCGGTGTCTGTGTCGGTGTCTGTGTCGGTGCCTGTGTCGGTGTCGGTGTCTGTGTCTGTGTCTGTGTCTGTGTCTGTGTCTGTGTCTGTGTCTGTGTCTGTGTCTGTGTCAGTGTCTGTGTCTGTGTCGGTGTCGGTGTCTGTGTCTGTGTCGGTGTCTGTGTCGGTGTCGGTTCTGTGTCTGTGTCGGTGTTGGTGTCGGTGTCTGTGACTGTGTCTGTGTCTGTGTCTGTGTCGGTGTCTGTGTCGTGTAATTCGTTATTCGAATTATTCTTATTCAAAACACCTTATTGTTCACCTACCACATCACGAAATAGATCCAAAATGTGTCCCTATCTTCAGCCGTTTGGTCGCTGGGCGTATGACAATTATTTGTTAATCAGTCATTGTAGAGGTAAATAATACTAATGTTTTGATCTCATTTTCTGTGTCGACTGTCGACTTTCGAGAATCGAGTGTGAATTTTCTTACAGATATTAAGCTTAGTAGTTAGTACCTGGATAATTCAATTTTTAGATTTAGTTAGGTACCTTCCAGGTCAAAGCCTGGGTGGGGCAAGCGCCCCACCCTGCCCCACCGTGGCTACGCCCATGTTTACAGTTAATGAATAAGGTTTAAGTTTATAGGTGATATTATGATAACAAGGTACTTTTATAAGACTGATAAATAAAGAGAAGTATTGAAATTTTGTTTCTTTATTAATTTAATAAAATAAGGGTTCATACGCACTATGCGGGTAGCCGCATTGCGGGTAGCCGTCCGGCTGACCGCAGGATGCGGTTGCGAATGCGGCCAGCCGGACGGCTACCCGCATAGTGCGGTTGAAGAACCGTTGCGATTTGCGGTCATGTCGATCCATTTCAAAGATGGAAATGGAAGAAGTTGCAGCTATTTACTACATTTACACACGTTACGTATAGAAGAAAAGCAAAGAAAGAAGTACTCGGTGCATCTATTTGCATCATATATTTGCAAACACGAGATGAGAGCAAGCATTTTGCAACCACGTGCACACACTCACTCAATGGCGGGCAGCCGCAGACTGAACCGCACAGTGCGTATAGCAACCGTCCGGCTGGCCGTCACTCGGGCCGCAGCTCTCCGAGCAACCGGAGCGGTCTGCGGGTAGCCGCATCGCAGTGCGCATAAAAATGAATATTACGTACATAATTGTGCTTGCGGTCAGCCGGACGGCTACCCGCAACGCGGCTACCCGCATAGTGCGTATGAACCCGACACAAGCCGCGTAAAATAAAAGGCCCATCAGGTACTTTTACAGTAACTTTTGTTTAATTTCGTTATTTTTCCGAGGTATTATAAAAGAACCGGGTAACCCGGTTCTACCCGGTTCTGAGCTCGATTTGGAACCGGGTTTCAGAAACTTGGAACCGGACTCGGTTCTGCATGCCCTAGTGTCGGTGTCTGTGTCTGAGTCTGTGTCTGTGTCTGAGTCTGTTTCTGTGTCAGTGTCTGTGTCTGTGTCGGTGTCTGTGTCAGCGTCTGTGTCTGTGTCGGTGTCTGTGTCTGTGTCTGTGTCTGTGTCTGTGTCTGTGTCTGTGTCAGTGTCAGTGTCTGTGTCAGTGTCAGTGTCTGTATCAGTGTCTGTGTCTGTGCCTGTGTCTGTGTCTGTGTCTGTGTCGGTGTCTGCGTCTGTGTCTGGTTCTGTGTCTGTGTCTGTGTCGGTGTCTGTGTCTGTGTCTGTGTCTGTGTCTGTGTCGGTGTCTGTGTCTGTGTCTGTGTCTGTGTCGGTGTCTGTGTCGGTGTCGGTGTCTGTGTCTGTGTCGGTGTCTGTGTCTGTGTCGGTGTCTGTGTCTGTGTCTGTCTGTGTCGGTGTCTGTGTCTGAGTCTGTGTCTGAGTCTGTGTCTGTGTCTGATTATGTGTCTGTGTCTGTGTCTGAGTCTGTGTCTGTGTCTGTAGTGGTGTCTGTGTCGGTGTCTGTCTGTGTCTGTGTCTGTGCCTGTGTCTGTGTCTGTGTCTGTGTCTGTGTCGGTGTCTGCGTCTGTGTCTGGTTCTGTGTCTGTGTCTGTGTCGGTGTCTGTGTCTGTGTCTGTGTCTGTGTTGGTGTCTGTGTCTGTGTCTGTGTCTGTGTCGGTGTCTGTGTCGGTGTCGGTGTCGGTGTCTGTGTCTGTGTCTGTCTCTGTGTCTGTGTCTGTGTCGGTGTCGGTGTCTGTGTCTGTGTCTGTGTCGGTGTCTGTGTCTGTGTCGGTGTCTGTGTCTGTGTCTGTGTCTGTGTCGGTGTCTGTGTCTGTGTCTGTGTCTGTGTTTGTGTCTGTGTCTGTGTCGGTGTCGGTGTCTGTGTCTGTGTCTGTGTCTGTGTCTGTGTCTGTGTCTGTGTCTCTGTCTGTGTCTGTGTCTGTCTGTGTCTGTGTCGGTGTCTGTGTCGGTGTCGGTGTCTGTGTCTGTGTCGGTGTCTGTGTCGGTGGTCGGTCAGCCACATATTTTGACTAAGGAGTAGAGTTTGTGAATTTAGGCCTTGTAGAGTTAGGGCGTGTAGTGTTTAGAAGCTTGGCTCTACATTAGATCTGATAACTTTTTGACAGTGCGAGTCATATGGGTGAGCCTGCATGGGTTGGCAACATTTTACATGAAAATGTTTTTGGCGGGATTTTATTTCTTTTTGTAAGTTGTTTGTAACAAAAAAATTTTATATTTTTTTCTTCTTTTTTTGGGGTGTATTTCTTGCACATCAGAGACGCCTTTTTTATAGCCCACTCTCTTATTTTTTCTTATTCTTAATTTTTTTTTTATTTTTAGCTACTGTGTGGACGTAAGAGGCAGGAGACGTTCGCAACACTTCTATTCATATTTATATGATCTGATCTGAAGTAATGTCTCGATATATCTTGCATGTCGATTAAATTTTTAAATATTTTTTTTTAACAAGGAGTACCTATACAGTATACATATATATATCTAGGGGAACCAAGTTTTAGATTATTATATTAGACCTCTAGCGTCATCAAAATTTAATTTAAAATTACAGGTCTCATACAAACTCCCATCCCCTAGTTTAAGGGGTTGGGGGATGAAAGTTACAAGTTTTATAATTTTTTTGTTGTTTGTGTGCTAATACTAGCTTACATACAAAATTTCAGCTTTCTAGGACATTAGGAAATACCTTAAGAATTTTGATGATCATCAGTGAGTCAGTGACGAAATTAGCGTTTTTTAGATATAAATAAAATCTGAAATATAAAAGCTAATGTAATTAAAACTTAATATGTTCAATAAGTCCGCTATTGACAATATATCCCGAAAATTTTGTTGATCTAGCATAATCCAAACCCAAGTTATGAGGGTTCAAAAAAACGTCGAAGCGCTTCGAGAAAAGATAGGTAGTGCCCGTGCGCTTCGCTTTCTTCTTTGGCTAGTCTTGGCGGGGGCACTACCGTGCCCCCAGATATATGCACACATTATCGAGATATTTTAAATATTATACATACGAGTATAACTTTCATAAATAACTAGCTTGTAGATTAGAAGCCAATTTTGTTATATGCTGAAAATCTTATAGCATGAGTTTTCTTAAGTGAATATGATAAGATATACCAATAATATGAGATACAACATATATATTTGGATAAAAGGCCTCATTAACTAGCATGATAGGACAAATACATATAATGAAATAATAGTTTATCAAATCGGATTCAATGGAGGCTTCACATGTATAAGATATATACTCTGTAAGGGTTAGTTATTTGTTTACTACTGTTACAAAATGACAAGGGCATTAGAAAAGCAGTCCTTCTTCGAATCTTTGCTCAGCAGATGGTAGTGGAAGATAAAGCCATTGGCTTTTTAGATTTTTGAAAGCTACCTATAGTCTATCTATATAGGTACTAGAAGTAATTTTAAGAGTTAGACCGCCCTAATCTCAGGAACTAGGTAGGTACCTACTTGGTTCGTGTTGAAATTTTATTAATTGACTAAATGTTGTTGAATACTTAGTCAATTAATTGAGGCTATGTAGGCTTTATTAAGTATAACATCATACTATATGGGTAAAACCAAATGGCACAACTAGTATAATATTAGATTTCATTTATTGATTAGGTAACTACCTAATTAATTTATATCATACATAGGTACCTACATAATGCTGAATGCATGTGTTTCATGTGAAAATGTATGGACTAATATTTATGTGAAGTGCATAGTTATAATTATTTAATTAAATCCGTAATCAAGTAAGTGGCCTCGCAGCTTTTAAATATGGTCATTATTTTGCCCAGTTGCAAATGCAAATGGCTTTCCGTCGTATGAGGTGTTTTTCATGGACTTCATTTCCATTCTTGCTAACTGCCTTTGTTTGTGTTAATTTACTTATATTACATCGATCTAGCTTTGTGCTATAGTGGTGTTAGTCATTATCATTCTAACGTAAGGTCTGGGTTCGATTCCAATTTCCATTTTAATTAAAATAAACAACAAAAGAAGTTAAATCATAGATGATATAAAAACACAATAAAATGGAAAATCGCATTATTTAATAATATTATAAATAAGTAACGGTTTTAAATATGTATTTCTCAATATTTTCAACAAGTGGCGAAGTGGTGTGTAGCCACAAACAGAAGTTCAAATATCATCCAACGAACAAATTTTATCAAAGCTTCTGATGTTTAAAAATTGTTAAGAAACGAATACATAAAAATACATATTATAATGAGCTAATTATATTAGGTACTCGTGTGGTCACGAAAGTGGTCTAGCAGCAATCCGCCTCTAAGGCGCCATTGTAGTAAAATAAAATACATGGGTTCGTTTCCCGCCGAACAAAGCTTTCGCAGTTTCAAAAATATTTACCGTTGAACGAGTAGTCTATGTAAGATAATGTAGATACAATAGATAATAAACGAAAAAACATCAAATTTTTCTCCCTTATTTAAATAGTTAGCAATCTATTCATTTCATAATCTTTGTGAATTTGATGTCCTGTATACAATAATTACCTGTATATGTTGATTCAGATTATTAGGGTCTCTATCTTCAAGTACCTCCCGTACACCACTGTTTGGCTTCGATACCTCCATCACTTGCACCCTCACCGGAGTATCAGCCACCAGCACTGGTGGTGCTGAACCCGGCTCCGGGATATCAGGCAACAGCTTGGCTGTTAAACGACAGTTTCAAAAAACCGGCAATGCACGGTGTATCCGCGGCTTTATGGAATTTATTAATCTGTTGTTTTAAAAAATTGTAATCTCATGATAGCCGCCTAAAAAGTTCAAGATTTCAAATTTGGAATGTAGCTTTTTATTGTCTGTAATCAGAATGATAAGAAAATTTTATAGTGAATCTGGAGTTCCTTATTTGTACGTAAGAGTTTGTTATAAGTGTAAGTAACTAAATTCGCGTGCTATCAACACAGTTTGTAAGCTCACTACTGAAAGTTATTATCAATCCTTTCAGTGTAAGCTATGCAATCCATAGCAAGCGAATGAAATAATAATTATATGAATACTAAACTACTTATGTAATTTTTTACTGTAATACACATTGAAGGAGTATTTTAAAAGATTTACAGATCGATTACGATTCTATTAATAATAATAGGTATAAAATATTATCTATACTCATTTTAATGTATCTACTCATACCAATTGGTTGGCTAATGGTCTGGGTGTGAAAAATATTATTTATCTTTGTAGGTTACTACAATTCGGACAATTAAATGACAATGATTTTATAGCTTACCTACCTATGTGTATAGAATTTTTAAATCGGTCAAGTAGCTTTTCTACGTATCGTTCAAACAAAAGTCAAATAATTCTTTTTTATTGTGTAATATTAGGTTTGATATTAAATTAAAGAGTAGTACGAAATATTTAAGCTATACACTGGACGAGATGCCTTGAACAAAGAGATATGCGCATGCGTGGCGACTGTTATTCAAAAGTCTAGCACTATACATTAGGTTTAAGTTTTTATTCATAGGGCTTACAAATTACTAATCAGGGTATGGGTTCTTAAAAAAAAGCCAGGGCAATCTTTTACTCATTAAAGAATGAATATTTTTCTTAGGTAGGTTCTAGTCACTTCTAGATATATATTATCATCTAATATACCAATTTCAGGTAACACTGATTCTTACAAAAGGTAAATAAAAACACAGCATAACTTGTTGTAAATATATGTATTTTCTGATAAACTTATACAGCTATATACATTCACCGTCATATATTATATACACCTTATATCTTAACGTAAGTACATTAGGTATATAAACCGTTGAGCGTACATATGGTTTATCGTATAAACATAAACAGTCTTAATGTATTCTTTATTATTGCACCTATTATTCTGTTCAATGAGAATTGATAAGAAAAACATAGTTTAACCGTCGTAATTTATAAATAAGCAAAAATGCCAAAAATTTTTGTCAGTTTTATGAAGAAATCTCGCTAGGTATATGAATATTGTATTCAGACTCGTCTTTGTTTATATTTAACTAGCGGTCCGCCCCGGCTTCGCCCGTGGTACATATTTACATTTTCTCTGCATAAGAACCATCCTCATACTTCAAGGAATATAATAAAAAAAGAATTATCGAAATCGGTTCAGCCGTTCTCGAGTTATGCGCTTACCAACACATTTTGTGATTAATTTTTA
Source organism: Colias croceus (assembly GCF_905220415.1). NCBI lineage: Eukaryota > Metazoa > Arthropoda > Insecta > Lepidoptera > Pieridae > Colias > Colias croceus. Next base: position 14,322,293 of record NC_059537.1, read on the forward strand.
TAGTATAGATTTGAAAGCTCTTTTTATCAACTCCCATCAAACAGACAGTTTATGTTACAAAGATGATTGGACGGAGTATAAAAATCTTAAGTAAACGAAAAGTTGTAATAGCCAAAAAACGAAAAGAAAACATTTTGCTACATTACAATCAATAAAAATAACATTTGTTCCGGTTACAATTAACCTGGTTTCGTGGACATTACCACATGAAATACTATTTATGGGTTACGAACCTTTTAATGGTGTTGCCAGTCGCAATGTAATTGGATCGCTGCAACAGAGTAAATATACACAAATGGAAGGCATTTTTATTTGTAGCGCTTTAAACAGTGAAGCTAAAGTAATAAATAAGGCACATAAGGAAAACATTGGTTGAAATATTTTTTAAACTGGCAACACTTTTCAGCACCAATGAAGTTACGTATCTTTACTTTATTCGTATAAATGGAAATAGGGTATAATATTTAAAAATAATGGTATCTAAGTTATTTAAAAATATACAACCTAATTTTTAATAGAAAAGATTACAGCGAATAATTTACTTAGCACCGTAAATTAAGAATTAGTTATTTATTAATTAGTTTAAAGCTTCAGTATTTTTGCTTCAATTGACGGCGATTGCATTGAAATGAATCAATTACAGTAATGAAAACTTAACTATCTTCAAAATTATACATCATCTTAATTTAAGAATAACTTATGATTAAGTAAGTAAGTACTTAATATTATAATCTCTCGAAATATTTAAGTTATAACTAACTTATTTCATTAATAATGAGAGACAGAAGAAAATAATTACAAAACGTTAATTTGAACACAGACTAAATAGTTCTATTGCGCGCTAACAGATATTAAAATAGCACCCAGTTTTGGCGGTTATATATCTCATATAAAATGGTATTAGAAGTTGTAAAAGATAAATACTAACTGACCAATACGAAACTTGAAAAACAGATAAAACTTCACTGTAAAAGGGAAATAAGATCGTTCGTTGCCGTTTGATATTTTAATTTTTTCAACAAAAAGTTTCCCTCCAAAATTCGCAAACTGCACAGCAAACTATCAAAATTAGAAACGTCAAACATAGTTATTAGTAGGTATTTTCGTTAGCTTTTTATTTAGAATAAAGGACCCTTTAATATTTGTAAAGTTGTTTTTTCGGAAACTTATTGAATCGAAAAACGTGCATGTGACAACACAGCCTGTAAACTTCTCAAAAATACTTACTACGCGTACTGGCCAGTAAGAAAAAAAAATATTCTTGACTATTTATTTTTAAGTGATATTATTTTGATCTTTTATTAAACATTTTTCAGTACGTAGATGTTCTAGAACACACTCGAATATTCTTTATCGTATAGCGACACTAGCCCGCGCTGGTCTGGTGGGTCGCAATGTTGGTACAATTATTGGTTCTTCAACGTCTTCCTTTGTCGTTTCACTGTAAAACAATGTTAGATTGAGATTCAATTACATTTTTGTTAGACATTAATTGATATTGGTACCAACACGTATGAACAAAATATAGAACTGAAAGGGAAATTGAAGAATGATTAAGTTTAATTTGAGAAGTCTATGATTAACTTTCGTATTATTTTGTCAAAATATTTTATCTATTCAAGTCATCAACCTTTTTTTTGATGTAGGATCAATAATTCCACCTTCGACAGAAATTATTTTTTTTAAATTAAGCGTCTACAAAATGTTAGGCTAATTACTGAAGCACTCACCTTATTTTGGAAAGCCAGTTAGTTATATCTACTCTTACTCCTTCACCACCTTGAGAGAAATAACCATTGTTAATACAAACTAAACATGCTTACACTAGTCTTAAACCGAGTATCTACGTATCTGAAATAATCACTTGGATTTTTTTTTAATCACCATCACTTCTTCCAGTAGAAATTACTTTAATGAAATCAGACAAATATACTTAAATAATTTTAAACTATATCCAAGCAAAATCGGATTCATGCAAACTTAGGGATCTATTTAATTCAAGGGTTTTCAAATTTCATGCAAGTAAAAGTCAATTTTAACAAAACCGATCTTTATTAAAAGCACATAATCTCGCATTACCTTTCCATTCTTCCCAAGTACCAAAAATTTACTAGAAACTTCCTAATATTATCTTTTACCATCTGAATCATTCATCTGAATGTATAGTCATGCATAATAAAATATTGCTAGAACTTTAACGTATTTCTATACAAATATTATAAAGAGGAAAGGTTTGATTTTTTGTTTGTTTGTTTGTATGAATTGAATAGGCTCCGAAACTACTTGGCAGATTTGAAAAATTCTTTCACCATTCGAAAGCTACATTATCCACGAGTAACATAGGCTAGGTTTTATCCCTGAAATCCCACGGGAACGGGAACTATGCGGGTTTTTCTTTGAAAACGCGGGCGAAGCCGCGGGCGGACAGCTAGTCATTTATAAAGAACTAGCTGTTCCGCGCGGTGTTGCTCGCGAACAACCATAAACTAGTATTTCTATAGGTAATCTGAATTCTGTCTATAAACTTCTCGGTCTATAAGCGTTATACACACGTTACACTGCAAAGTTTAAAATCCGTTGAGTTATTTTGTTTGTATGAGTAAAATCATTAAAATCAAAATTCATCCAAAATTTCGAGCTTAAATTTTAACGATAATTTGTGCTAATTTCACTTTTGTTAAAAAACACTGTATTGTCATTCAGTTTTATACTTCAGTAATTTTTTGTCCTTTAACTCACGCGAAAAGTTATTTCGCGGAAGGGATTCATAGATCATAGTTTTGATTATAAATCAGTATCACGTACCATTTTTTCCTTCCAAGGTCAAACCCTACATGCGTAATCTTTGTTATATTTTGAACCAGAGCACGTTTGTGCGTGATTTACAGTTCAAAAACAGTCTTATCTTGACGTGTTTTGATGGACTAAATACTTTGTTGAAGATTAGCCTGTGGTTGAAGTATAAGCGTTAGCTAAATTTTAAATTAACGGCAATTGAAACAGATTGCCAGACCTATCTTTTTCTTTTTTTTTGTGACAGGTAATAAGGTGAGGTAAGGAAAGGTTTTTCGTAATTGTTTCTATATTTTTTTTAATATTTAATAAAATTAATTAGGTATAACATTAAATACAATCAATACATGAGTATGGCCGCCAAATATTGTACAATAACAGTCGTGAAATCGTAACACACCGTAACATACGTGAATGATAGTAACATACGTGATTTTGTTAAGCCTAGTGTACATTACAACTAATAATGCAGGAGATTTTTTTTACATTTCTGTTTTATATTGTTAATTAAATTATTTGATTAAATTACTTTAAAACTCAATAAAACAAATTTAAATATTAAAGAAAAAGTTTTATTTCTCAAATTTTGTATTTCTATAATACTTACAAATGCAAGAATCATTCACAACTTATGATATTAATTACGAATACGAATTATTATAGTTAAAAAGTTACTAACTTCCGAAACATGATAGTTTTTGAAGTGGGTTCTCTTTATGTAAAAAAGTAAATTTTTAACTTTAGATTCTCTAGTGAGTACTACCCCTAAGAGCCGCTCACGGATGTTACGTAACACAATAGTAACACATGGTATCATTCGTGAATAAAAATATGGTTGGACATAACCTAAAAAGCCTTTATTCGCCAAAGTATTGTAGTAATAAGACGCCGCATAGTTTGATTTGTTACTAGAACACTAAAGCTACACACATAATTTAAATAATATAGTAAATTTGTATTCTTACCTTGCATAATTCTCACTCAAAATTATTAAAATGTTGCAAGCAAAAATGCCGACTACCTTTCGATTAACTTTGACAGTAACAAAATGGCGATTTTTTTCTAAAGGTTGGCCAACATGTAAATCGGTGTTGCCACTACTTAAAAATATTTTTGTGGCTTGGATATCTAGTTATTTAGGGTGTTATTTTATGGTAACCGTGCGTGAAGTATCATTCGTGAAAAAAAGTGAGACATAGTTTTAAGTGAGTTTTATATATTCAAACTCAAAACTCAAACTCAAACTCAAACATTTATTTATTCAATTAGACTTCTTCGAGAAGCACTTTTGAAACGTCAATACATATTTTTAACATTTACCACCGATTCGGAAAGCAGTATCTATGGAGAAGAATCGGCAAGAAACTCCATAGTTGCTCTTTTAAATCATTTCAGTATTACAATTTAATTTTACAAAATATGTAAGTAACTGTACGTATATATTATCATAATATGCCAAAGAACTGTCCTGTGGTTTTTACGCGACAACCCTCCATGGGTTTTTATCTTCCATATATTCCTTAATGCTGTAATAGGCTCTCTGAACTAATACGTTAATACTACTAATACGTTAATATATATTAATTTCTTTTATGTTATTTTTATTAGAACTTGTTAAAACTATCCACAAGTTTACAGAATAATTTAGAAATATCAAAATTTTACAGGTATCAATAGATTTTTGCATAATTTTGTGACTTCAAAGTTCAAAGTGTGAGATGACTAAGTGGGACACATGATTTTAGTATGGAAAGGAAAATAAGCATTTCAAAAAAAAATTGAGCTTGTTAAAGGCACTCAAAATTAATTTAAATTATTAATACAATGATAAATATAACATAGTGAAGCTGAAACTATTTAAAAACTACCATAATTACTATATAAAAAAATCTGGTGCTATATAAAATGACAAGGACATTTTTTTTTCTTGAATGTACAATTTTTGGCGGCCATACTCACATAACAAATTTGTTCTACAGTGAAAATTTTCCAACTTTATGGTCCTACATACCATCCAACTACCCTCCACTTACCTGATCTTAATAGGCTGTCTCAACGATATCTCCGATCCCGAAGACGAAGGTGATCTCGTAGCGAGTAGGCGGGGCGGGCGCGGGGTGCGGGGCGAGTGGGGGGAGTGGGGGGAGCGGGGGGAGTGCGGGGAGTGCGGGGAGTGCGGGGAGCGCCCGCCCAGCGCGAACTCCAGGCGGTAGTTGTCGGAGCGCGGGCTGCCGCTGAACGAGCCTTCTACACCTGGAATATTATGTTTATGAGTACGCAATAAATGGAAATGTTTGTTATGCTTTGTAAAGTGAAAATAAAGTGGTGTTTTTTAAGCTATTGCATAGCTTCTATCGCGGGCCTTGAGCGCGGGGACCGAATCCAGAAATTGCGTAACGATGAACCTCACGCTCCCCACTCCGACGGGCGGAGGTGTGGGTTGAAGGCATAGCATGCAATAGCTTTACCGCGGCAGTCCCCGAGTGCCACACGTCGTTTTTTTTTAAGCTATTGCATAGCTTCTATCGCGGGCCTTGAGCGCGGGGACCGAATCGAGAATTTCCGTAACGAAAAAACCTCACGCTCCCCACTCCGACGGGCGGAGGTGTGGCTTGAAGGCATAGCATGCAATAGCTTTACCGCGGCAGTCCCCGAGTGCCACACGTCGTTTTTTTTTTCTATGTTCCTCACCAAATCCTTTATGAATAATTGAATAGTAACTTTTGGATCGTGTGCTTCCAGATCTCTAGCAGTACCTAATCTATAAAATTTACCACGTTCGTGAAATCTGGTAACTTCTTTTTCAGTAAAACGGTAAAAAGATTAATGAGAAACTAGTTAAGGCATTTATAAAACCTATTTGCCCTCCGTCGCGATATGTAGAAATAGAAAGCGTTTTATTTGCCACCATGTAAAAAATATAAATCTCAATAATCTAACACAGAACAATCAAAAATCACAGAAAAATCTAGCAATATGTGGAAAAGAGTTCCTTTTAACATTCAAAGACATTCATTTCATTGGCATTTATAAACCTATCCTTCTTTATCGTTTGTTACCTACATTGTACATAGTGGAAACTCCGGATATACAAAGGGGTTAGCATAAAATGTATGTTACTGTGGCAAGGTTAAATTCTTTTAATGCATCGCGACTGTTGACTCACGTAGGTGTGGTGGATAATTGCCAGCTATCGGCGATTAGAAAGCACTCAGTGAATATTTAAATGATATATCGGTTTGTAGTTAGTGTTTAGAAACAGTAATAGTTTTTTATTTGGTCAAGTGTTTGGAAATATTCTTTGACTCTTTATTTATAAAAAGAGATTAATTAGAGGAGTTAGGGATAAATCTGGACTAAAAATATGCTGATTTTGAAAGGATAGGTAACCTGTCTTTCCTTATTTGAAAATTAATTGATTAGTGAAAAAAAGTACCTACCTACTTCAACACCTTGATATTTAAGAGATGTACGTCCAATTCAAATAGTTTTATATAGCACTAGCTTACCGCCCGCGGCTTCGCCCGCTTTCTCTAAAACGATTTGAGATTTAAATTAACCTATCTCTCAAGTTGGATCGAACTGCACATGGTGTGCGAATTTTATTATAATCGGTTAAGTGGTTTAGGAGTCCATTGAGGACAAACATTGTGACACGAGATTTATATATATTAAAGAAGATTACTATTACATGAAGTCACTAGTTGCCCTCGAGACAAGGAAAATATAAATTATGTTTTATAATTGATCATTCGCACTTACAAACAATAAGTTTATATAATCAAATCACGTAATCAGTAAGTAATATGGGCTGGCGGCCTCGACATCGCTTCATGTGGGACATACATTACATTTGCATTCATTGACCCTTTTTTCTAGCATTTAGTATGGTAAGAGATAATTTTAATTATTTATGCAAACGCTGCCTGGTAAATAAGAATTTACTGCAGTTACTATTTTTTCCTTTTCTTTTTTAAAGTTTTCATTCGATGTAAAAGAAATGAGGGGGATATCAATTCGCATTTGGGAGAACAGATTTTCATGTTATTTTAAGTTGTTTAGGTATTTAAAATTTGGTTTTTCTTATTTTCTAGCGCTCTAGTTTTTTGTTAAATTTTTTTGAAATGAAATTTCTTTAGGCGCGTTGACAGTCGAATTTAAAGGTCGCGTCATGGCAATACCGTCACGTCATGAAGTAAGGCGACGATTTTGGTATCTTTGAATCTTGCCAAAAAAGTTTTACTTCTGACACGTGTACTCGTCATACACGCTTTTTTAAAGTTGGTGTATCTTATTTTTTAAGAATTTACTTTTTTGTCAAAAAATTTTTTTTTCAATACAATATCGTATCCCTGTATAGCTACTGGCTCACCGTGCGCGTGCGGGTGGTGCGTGAGCGGCATGCGCGCGCAGGCGGGCGGGTGCGCGTGCGCGTGCGGCTGCGCGAGCGGCGCCGCGCTCCAGTCGCGGTACACGCGCCGCGCCGGGCTGCCGTTTGTGCGCCACTCCGAGAGCTCCACGCTGAGGACCTAAAGGAGAACACATTAACTCGTTGTATGTCAGATTTTACAAAGGTCGACGGATGAAACAAAAAAAGTGTGCGTGTACTACACACGTAAGAAGTGAAACTTCTTTATGACCTTATTTTTCAAAAAATAATTTACTATATGCAACTTTACAGAAATACGTCTAATCACGCGTGGTACGGTGGTAGGGATAAGAAAAAGATGGCGCGTAACGAAAAAATGTTACACTAAATTTTTTTTCCAACCCCGTTAAAGAAGTTTTACTTCAAAAAATTGCCTAAAAAAGGTGAATACATAGGAAATGACTGGGAAGACATAAGAAAATGCCTGCCTCTGCCATCTAAAATAATCGTACAAAACTCACACAGTAGCATTCAAATACTCAGGGTATATAAGACACACAAAGTATCCTGTCCGATATAACGGAATTAATCATTAAACAAAATATTAATTTGTCTCTAATATACTATTATTTCAGAAACATTTGTGTGACCACTCATAATTATTATTTATTATCGAGGTAATTATTATCTAATAGGGAAAAATCTCTCAATCATAAACACTCACCGGTGTAGAACTCTTACTCCGACCACTGATATCAGAGCCATTGCTCGTCCTGTTCCGATCTCTGCTCCTCTCTGGAGACTCGCGACAGGAACCGTCGGGATCATCGCGAGACTGGAAGGTATAGATACATTTATTAGTCATTTTATTGACATACATGTTATACCCATAACAACAGTTCTAATTAGTCTTTCTGTTCTAGTCTAATGAGTTGGAAAAGATGAACAAAACAATCAAATCAAAAATAGCCATTAGCTAGAGACTTACAAAATTAAATAGAAATATGGCTTACCTTTTGATGGTTTGAGGTTGGCATGCTGTTAGCACCACTGCTGACAAGCCGCAGTTGCTGTCTTATATTCGCCTTTTCCCTCGCTCGCTTGCGTTGGAACTCTTCTTCTACCCTATAATAGTATTTCTTATTAGTCAGGATCTTTACTTCGTCCATGTACAAAGTAAACATCCTGACTAAGAGAAGTATTTACAAACGCAGAAGAAACATTAGTAAAAGTTCTGCTGTTTTTACTTGTCCTAAAAAATCTTGGCATTAAGTATTTTTGGTTAGGTCAAATCTATCTATAAATTCAGCCAATCCATTTTATATATCTTCTATGTCAACACGCACCTCCTCATAGCTTCCAGCTCGGTTTTCCTCTGCTGCTCCTTCAGGTCGGCCTCCTTGGACAGCTTCTCAGCGAGTCGCCGCCTCTCCAGCTGTCTGACTGTGGACTGGAATGTGAACCTCTTGCTGCGGGGTTGCGGGTTCGTGCGCTGTAAAGGAAAATTGAATTAGAATGATTTATAGAATGAAATGATATGTGCAAATTGGTGATTGACTTGGAATGTTTAATTAGAAAGAATACTCAAATGTAGATGATAAGAAAGATAAGAATGTTCTGTAATCGTACATTTAATGGTTTCTATAAAAAAAATAGAAAATTTAAAAATTAAAAACATTGATATCATAAAAAAAGAGAAAGATACAATCTGGAACTTCGTGATCCAGGAAAATATGATTACCTATTGTACTTTAATAAAATATATCACGTATATAATGGTACCGTACTTAATTAACTAAAGGCTAAGGCTAAGGCTTTTCAATTGTATTCGAATGAATTCTATTAACTCAATATATTTTAACCATAACATAACAGCTAAATAATTCATAATTTCTCTCGTCCCGTCGTCACCATCAGATTAGCAAGTGAATTAGTGTCACCAGTCACTACATCAAAACACAACACACAATAGATGATTTCTTCTTGCAGTGGTATCTTTTGTGTGGGCTCACTTAGGCAGCATTTGGAGCGTGCGAATGGACGGGATCTAATGATCAGACCTGGTTTCCTTATGAGCGATTTGGAGATGAGATGACCTTAGAGTGTCACGCTTCGGAGTTTATGAGATATATATGCGTTTAAGAACTTTGCATCGTTTTAGTATTTCTGGTTCGACATCGCAAGGAAAATGAGTTTTTCATAATATAATATTAGTATGAATGAATAAAGAGCAGTCGCAGATATACGGGTATAGATATATATAAGAGTATCTAGCCCATATTTGACCCTATGGATCATCAATTATCCAAAACAGCCATGTGGTTTAATATTGCGTGAAACAGACAGATGCTATTTTTATTATGTATGAATGCATTCTCAACATTAATGCGACTCTTATATAAAAATTAAACCACAATGCAATTTTCAAATAGTGTGAATATTATTTAATAACAAAGGCAATGGAAAGCAGATGATTAAAATCTGGGGCATCCTTGCGTAAGCGGCCTCACTGGATGCGTGGTTCCTATTGTTTAGATTCGCTAATTACTGCGTAATTCTAATGCATGGTTAACAGTTTGATTGAGTAGGATAAGTGCAGGGCTTACGTTCAATTTGGTTAAAAGGTTTGCAATTAAAGATTATCTTGATTGAAGAGTGAAGACAAAGGCTGCAATCCTTTAAAATTCTATAAAGTTGTCTGGTATTGACTTCTGCAGGCTAAATTGTCGAATTTCCTACTAATTATAATCCATAAGAAAAATAAATTTATAATAAATTATAATAACATTTAAAATGACTTTAAAACAACGATACAGGTACATGGAATAACTTGCCTCTTCTCCAGTAGTAACGGTGATCCACAATCTGTCCGGAAGTCTTTACAATTATAATGTTTTATCTAACTACATTATTGCTATCAAGGAAAACGCAGCTTACGTGACACGCGTGAAGGAATTCCGCCAAACAATTTCCCGCTCAAATATCTTAATAACGATCTAATTCAAGTATTAGTTCCACGCGAATCGAGATGAGCAAACATCATGTGCCATAGTGTGCCATCTATTTTGTGTATGATTCATAATAATAAGTTCCTCTTCGTTTGCTATAGCTATAGGTCTTTTCTACATAAGATTTTTCTTTCATAAATTAATAACGTGAATAATTATACCTTAAAACTAAGATGAAATTGTAATTGCTAAATCTACCGAACCTTTTTTTTTAACGTTGGGAAATGCATTTACGCATTCCCGTCGGCAGTTTTGCTGTCCAAGGGGGTATGTGGGACTTGCACGAAGCCATACCCACTTAAACCCAACGGTGGCCGTCTAGATACAACTATCTCGCAATCTAAAAAACGTAATTTATTGAAGTATATAATTCAGTCGATCTATTATGTACTTATATCAATAGTAATTGGCAATTGCGTGTAACGATTAAACATATTATCGTATTAATTTAAAGAGAACAAAGTCTAAACAATACACTCCTATTAAATTAAATGGCTTTTTCGTGGTTGTAATTTATTGCTTCTGTTATAATAGAATATAAACATAGAGGTCATTCGTTATATTATCTATTATTTTACCATACAAATAGATATTAATCGACCACCAATTATACTTTTACATAAAGTAATTAATTAAACTAGCAATATTATAACAACTGTGTATTGCTTTGTTACTTGAAAACGTTATACATAAAGATAAGTACCTAAATGGCTAAATAGATAAGGTACTAACTGTTCCGACAAAATTCTTCTAGGACTCCTTAATTTATAAAAATACATTTTTCATAATTTTATTCACGTTCACGTTTATTAAAGAAGTAACCCTTTTTATGTTTTCCTTCATAATATCGACGTTGCTTTCTTGACTATGATACTTTTTCCCACAATTAAACACATTTTTCAGTATCATTATGTAGTTTTAGTTCATAATGATGGAAGGAAGAATTCTAAGTGGTGTAACGAACACATTCTACCCGAAATGAATATTTTCAATCTTCGACTATCTAGAAAACTACATATAGTAGAGAGGATATTTTACTAAAGAATATGAAAATCCCACGTAAAAGATTCCTTCTATATTAGTTGATGTGTAAAGAAAGTGCATACTTATACTATAAAATCATTTGTATAATTAATTATAAGTAATCCTAACAGCTAACAGGTAAGAGCGGCTTTGTTATTTGAGTTTGAACTTAAGACTCCTATGGCAAAGCAATAATACTTTGAATAATACAAGGTACCTATCTGAAACAACCTACGCGCACAAAACAATGACCAATTAGAAACGGAGACAAATGTCGCAAAATAGGAAATAATTCGAAAGAATACAAGTAACGCATTTGTTCACACTGGAGCGAATTTACTATTTAGTAACCGGTTGCGTTTGCATATGAGAGAATAGCTAATTTGATGCTGTAAAAAGTTACATTATCAACACATGTCGTTATTACTGTTTACTAAATCTGTAATCACTCGTTATCCTCTTGAAACTCGTAAAATAGGAATGACTACTATGAACTAATCTGAGGGAAATTTGGAATGCATAGCTATGTATATTGAGAGAAAAATGCGGAAGCGTGGAAGTATATATTGGAGGCTGGAGTAATATATTATACTCATATTTGTAAATAACTTGTCACGGGATTAAATTTCTGTAAAATTAATCCTTAGAGGGCCATAATACAGAAGACAACAGACAGGAGATTTTCAATTAATATCGTTTCAATAACTTAATATAACTTTTAGCATACTGTGGAATGTTTATGGTGGCTATTTACCGATTAATATTACATCCCACCAAAAACATTTTCATGTAAAATGTTGCCAAGACGAGCCCATATGACTCGCACTGTCAAAAAGTTATCAGATCTCATGTAGAGCCAAGTTTCTAACACTACACGCCCTAACTCTACAAAGCCTAACTTCACAAACTCTACACCTTAGTCAAAATATGTGGCTTGGCCATTTCGCTACATTCACATCGGCGTAAGGTGAAAAATTAATTCACTGTTCATTACTTTTGTGTTATACAATAGTTCTTGTAGTAACGAACGGCCAAGCCACATATTTTGACTAAGGTGTAGAGTTTGTGAAGTTAGGCCTTGTAGAGTTAGGGTGTGTAGTGTTAGAAGCTTGGCTCTACATGAGATCTGATAACTTTTTGACAGTGCGAGTCATATGGGCTCGTCTTGGCAACATTTTACATGAAAATGTTTTTGGTGGGATTTCATTTCTTTTTGTAAGTTGTTTGTAACAAAATTTTATATGTCAATTAATTTTTTTTTTTAACAAGGAGTACCTATACATATACATATCTACCTATGTATATCTAGGGGAACCAAGTTTTAGATTATGAGATTAGACCTCTAGCGTCATCAAAATTTAATTTAAAATTACAGGTCTCATACAAACTCCCATCCCCTAGTTTAAGGGGTTGGGGGATGAAAGTCATAACTTTATAATTTTTTTGTTGTTTTTGTGCTAATACTAGCGTACATACAAAATTTCAGCTTTCTAGGACATTAGGAAGTACCTTAAGAATTTTGATGATCATCAGTGAGTCAGTGACGAAATTAGCGTTTTTTAGATATAAATAAAATCTGAAGTATAAAAGCTAATGTAATTAAAACTTAATATGTTCAATAAGTCCGCTATTGTCAATATATCCCGAAAATTTTGTTGATCTAGCATAATCCAAAACCAAGTTATGAGGGTTCAAAAAAACGTCGAAGCGCTTCGAGAAAAGGTAGGTAGTGCCCGTGCGCTTCGCTTGTTCGCTTGGCTCGTCTTGGCGGGGACACTACCGTGCCCCCAGATATAATTCTTTGACATTTCGTTCGTTATCTTTTCCCACCATTAACGTGTTTATGTCATTCCTACGATGTCATATAAATTATTGGTGCATTCGTTAATTGCTGCATTCTAAACCAAATTGATTTTTTAACAATGTAAGTATAAAACTTTCTACATTTCTTCAATATTTAAATGGAAACCTATAAACAAAGCTAAGAAACTTGTCACGATCGTGTCGATGGTGTTACGAAGTGTGCACACAGCTGTTTAAACTTTCTGTGCCAACTGTGCATATTTAGTTACGATTTCAAATCTAATGTTCACTTACAAATTATGAGTTTGGGAATAGACCCACTTTTATTATCAAATTCGAATAGACGCTTCTTAATAATATCCTGTAAGTTTAGAAAAATCATTTAAAGATGTATGACTGTTTATTGTTGTAGTCCGATCTGATTTTTACTTGAGTAAAATACTAATATTATAAAGCTGAAGAGTTTGTTTGTTTGAACGCGCTAATCTCGGGAACTACTAGTCCGATTTGAAAAATTCTTTCGGTGTTAGATAGCTAATTTATCTAGAAAGGCTATATATCATCACGCTACGACCAACGGGAGAGGAGTCACGGGGGGTGAAACCGCGCGGAGCAGCATACATTAAATAGTTTGGAAAATCCAAAAGTGCACGCCTCATAATCTCATCCTTTACAATAAAATTGATTATTTATAAAGAGTACACTTTAAAATATAAAAAATAAATAAAATTAAACAGTTGGAAAAGTAAAGAAAGCGGTACCGTAATAATTGAGCTATTTTTCTTGTGGCTCCACCTAGATGTGAAACTGCGCAGGTTTAAGGGACTGACTACCAACTTATTTTTTTAAACCTTGGCTTATAGTATAAAGAATCGAGTTTATAATGGTGAATTTTGAGTACACTATAAATATAAAAAAATAAAATAAAGAATATATATAGATATACTAAAATTATGGAGAACAGTCGATATTTTTTTTTTTTGTTTATTTAATAACAATTAAACCACATCGAATCAGACCCTGAAAAATGAAAGGGTTCTATTCCTGAGCATACTCAAGCGTAAGAGAAAAAAAAGACTCGATTAGTAAAGTATTTCGGTCGCTATCGTGTTAACAAGAAAATCCTCCGCACATACAGACACACGGACGTCCAAGACAGAACTTTTTTAAACTGTTTTTTAACTAGTTTAAATAACAAAAATGACATCAAAAATATCATGAATGTTAAAAATAGTGTTTTTTCTTAATATGTGTGTGTATGTATTATCTTACAAGTGCAATGTATGATACATAAAGACATTTTAAGTTTGAATAATCAGATGTTTTGCGCGAAGTGACAGTAGTACCCACCTCAACGCTTCGCTTATGAGGCGTGCAATAAAAAAGGAACCGAATTTTATTAGGTTTATATATGAATATACAAACGTCGATATTAGCTTAATCAGTCGTAATGAAATAGAATGATTGAATAAACATTGAATAACTGCGACAAAAATGCCGCCCCACGCGCAATGATTCAACAAATAATTTATATTATGACTACTATATTGTTGTTAAACAATGACAGACATTCAGGGCATGTCCATGTGTTCATTGTTCGACCATAATGTAATGTCCTTCGAAGACAGGATAATGTTAGTGATAACTAGACATCGGATTATATGCACTAACCAAATGCCAAAATATGCATGCAAATATGCACTAAAAAAGGCCGAAATATGCACCAAAAACAGCTGATATGCCTAAAATATGCACAATACAAAATAAAAAAACAGCGAAGTTTTCTTAAAATTAAGTATAGTTTTTGTAGCAATATACAATTAAGCTTTTTAGCAAATTTTCGAGTGCAAAATTGTGACGTTTTTCACCCGCGAGCCCAGTGTTGCCACCTTTTCGGGGTAAATCTAGGCCTTTTTTGGAATTCAACCCGTGTTTTAAATTTTTAGCCCGAAAAGGGTAACCTAGCCCTATTTTCAATGGCTCAAAATTTACTTAAATGGAGCCCATTTCATTATTTTTTGCCATTTTACCATGCCAAAATAGGGTTTGTTTACTCGCTGAGCGTTCTGATTGGCTAATAAAGGTTTGTCAACCAATTAAATCTCCCGCTACTTAACGAAATATGCACGATTGGAGGAAAAAGGCTAAAATATGCACTAACGGCGTAATTAGAGAGTTATATGCATTTGCATATGCAAACATGCAAATGCATATAATCCGATGTCTAGTGATAACCATAGACGCAAATGCATGTCAAATTTTTTCAAGATGGTTCGTAAGCGCGGGAAATTATGACAGCAGCTGTTTGAACATGGTCTGTCACTTAAGTCAAAAAGAAGTACAAAATAACTTGAATAAATTCATAGAAAATATATAAATTGAGCTAAATTGAGCGTTTATCGAACAAACAGTGATTTAAATACAAAAAATTACAATAGTTATCTTAATAATTTACTAACCTAACAAAATGTTGCTTTTATCGACGTATCGTTTTCACCGGTTACGTGTTACTTGTGGGGAAATACAGCAAACATATCATAATATATACAGTTTAATGTAAATCATACATTACTACACTTAACTCATCTCAGCGTAACTAGGACAGCTTCACGGTGTGTTCGCAAACAATGATGTTTGAGGACAGGCGACCTCGCGTGCCGATATATGTATTTACCGACAGATGACTTAATGGGACTTGTTTTGAACTAATATTTGTACAAAGATTTTTGAAAAACCTTACTCAATGATCAGAAAAATAAATAACATGATATTAGACTTAACACGCTTTTATTAGCTTTACCTGTATGTTTGTATGTAACCGACTCTTTTAGATTAGATTTTGACCCACTCTTAACGGACAGATTAAATTCCACTTTACACTTATCATAGGATAAGTGGATTGAATGGTGGATATCATAGATAGGATCGATGAGAACACCATAATTACATATGAGTTTATCTTATCAAAGCATGCATTAGTTAAGTATTCATTTAAAACGTCATCCACTACAAGAATAACTCGTTAAAAACAACCGACTTCAAACTTGTACTTGCAACATTTACAAATACAGACAAAAATGCTCATAAAATAAAAAATACTGGGGCTATCCGAATAAAATTTTTATGGGACCAATTCGACACCATCCCGCATCGAACAGAAAAAGAATCACTTAAATCGATTCAGAAACCTCAAAAAAATAAAATCAAATCGATTCAGAAACCTCAAAAAAAAAAATACCGGCCGAATTGATAACCTCCTCCTTTTTTTGAAGTCGGTTAAAAACGGCCAAGTGCGTTGGTTGACAGTTGATAAATGGATGACAATGTTATTTGTTTATTCGAGGACATATCCGTTTCATCGAGTTGTTTTCCTTTGTTGGAACTTGGTTGGAACAGGGATTAGTGACAATTCATTGATCTGCATGAAAAATTCATTTTTTTTAATAAAGGTCCTTTTTTTGATTAGCGATATTGAAGTGTCTTTGGACCTAAATACAAGTTTGTCTAGACGTAGACACACCATTTTACCTAAGAATAACATTTTCATTGCTTCAAATGTAGGTTTTAGCATTAAACTACTTATTAATAGCACAATTTTATTTCCTAACATTAACAGTTAAGTTACATCAAATCGTAACTATTAATGCAATAAAAAATTAAAATTCATTATTAATGGCCGTCTGTAATCTATGATCTTCTGTTATTGCTATATTTACGAAATGGATGCTTTAACTAAGTGTATTCATCATTATGTTAATATAATATGTTTGTTGAAAGTTGTTTAAAGTTTAAAGTTGTTGTTGTTAGTTAAAAAAAAAAACTTTAACAATTTAGGGTAAAAATAACTTTTCGATACTAAAAAATCGTTCGGACAATATTAACTACTTTCCTGAAGCAATTGATATCATTTCTATGAAGCTCGGACCAAATTCAGTTTAAATTAGACTTCAGAGAATAATGTGTATACGAATTTAGATTATTTAAAATTATAATTATTGAAGTGAAACTTCTTTATCGGGGTTTGAAAAAAATTTAGTGTAACATTTTTTCGTTACGCGTGACATTTTTCCGTTACACGCCATCTTTTTCTTATCCCTACCACGCGTGATTCGTCGTATTTCTGTAAAGTTGCATATATTAAATTATTTTTTGAAAATTAAGGTCTAATAAATTAAGGTATAAAGAAACATTAAATGAAATTATGCGCGCATCAATTGCTTCGAAATAGGAAAAACAATACAATAAACTCTCGTGTTTGTATGAGAAAAATATATTGTTATTATCTAACCGTGTATTTTACATCTTTTAAACTATTTTTATAAGCAAATAAAAATATAGTTCAGTATGTTAAAACAGTTTGAACCCGTTACAAAGCTGTTGGAAATAAAGTTAAATTAATCGGGATAACTGTCCGTCAATCATCGTGTTACACGCAGCGGGAAATTGTTTAATTGTCGTTATTATTTTGTTCTTTATTTTTTTACATAGCTTAACTATCTTGGAACTAACAGTTACTACAAGACCAAGACTCTATCTCTTTTCAATTCTATCTCTATCTCTTTAGAAACATATTTTTTTTATTAATTGTATTTATAAAATGTTCAATACAACTCAATACCTATTCTGTCAATAACTTTTTAGTACCTAAAAGTAATTTTTTACCACATACGATAAATCTATGGTAAAATCTACACCGATCTTAAGAATATATATTTTTGAAATTCGATCGAAATAATTACAAAGATATTGATTTTTTTTTTTTTTTTTTTTTTTGTAAGGTGTTTCTCAATGTTAGCCAGAAGGGCTTCTACATTTTAACGCGGACGCGGGGGTGAACTGAAGGTTCACCCTGGTAGCGACATGCACAAGGGCGTCCCCCCTTGACGGGGACCACGAACCTCGGCTTGAGCTGTCGCTTGAGTGGAGGAGGCCAGAAGGGCCCTAATCGGACGGGCGCTCACCCGGGTGGGCGCGGGAACGCGGAACAAGGGACCTCGTCTTCGCCGGCGAAGACGGTGTACGCGTTCTGCTGTGGTGTGTGCGGTGTCGCGGTTTGTTCGACGTTGGGCTTCAATCGCCGAGTCTAGCCGTGCGTTAGCTTTGGTAATATCATCGTCGGAGTCGTCCAGGACATGTCTCGGCCGCCTACGACGATGAGTGGGTTTCGGGTTTCGCGACGTATGCGATGGCCTTTGTCACCAATGGGTTAAGGTGGTTTTTAGCCTTGCCGAAGTAGCGCTTAGACGCTTGCTTCATCCATTGGGCTATGGTGGGGAGTTCTAAGTCCCTATGTAGGTCCACGTTACGCACGAACCAGGGCGCTCCAGTCGCTGTTCTCATGAACCGCGACTGAATCGTCTGGAGCTTGTGTATGGAGCTGGGAGCGCAATGCGCGAAAACTACACTACTATAAGTGAGGATTGGACGGACCACCGTTTTGTAAAGTGTCACCTTATTTCTAAGGGACATTTTACTGCGTCTGTTAATAAGGTAATAGAGCCGGCTCAGAACATAGCTGGCTTTCTTACGGGGGCGCTAAATGACATGTGTGCGTCTAGAGTGACGCCTAAGAATTTGGTGTGCTTTTGCCACGGAATGACTTGGCCATAGAGTTTGACACTATCTATGGCCTCGGGGCCGCCGCGCCTGAAGAGCACGGCGGCGCTCTTGTCGGGGTTCACAGTGATACCCCATTTGCGAAACCATTTGCCTAATGCATCGGTCGCGGATTGTAGGAGTGGAGCTATTCTTTTGCGGTATGGACTCGACACGTAGAGTGCCGTGTCGTCCGCGAAGAGGGATAATTGCACTTTATCGTGCTTTGGGATGTCGCTAGTGTATAGCGCGAATAGGAGGGGCGACAAGACGGAGCCCTGAGGGACTCCGGCCTGGATGGGACGTGAAGACGAGCGCGTGCCGTCTAATCTGTAGCGAAAGGACCGGTTAGACAAGAAGTCTCGTATGATGAACACGAGACTGTCTGGCACGCCGAGAGTGTACAGTTTGTGATATTGATGTGAGAAGTGAAAGTCATAGTTACTATTTTTATTATTATTTTTTATTATTTTCAGTGACGGCTGTGATTATTGCATTTGATGTAAACTAACTTTTAACTCTATGTCGTCAAAACTGCGCATTAAACCATATTAAGATGAGCAATGAAAAACACTTTTTCATCACGAATAAAAAAAAATTGATAATTTAAATCCAATAGTATCTACCTAAGTGGAACCTGTTGAATATATCTGATCATGACATCAGCGGAGGTTACACCCAAGTTTTTAGTTTTTATTGTAATTATTATGGAGTGTCAAAAATTAATCATGTTTAGGTACGCTGTATTTATTATTATGTTGTCCCCGCTTCGTGCGGTATGATTTTCTTCCTTATTTTTAATATCCATAAATCTCAAATCACGTATTAGCATGCAAATAAAACATTGTTTCTTAAATCTCTAATGTTAAATGTATCAAATTTGAATTAAATCATGTCAGGGCTGCGTTTGGAAAATCAAGGTGTTGAAAATGATGAAAATAGTTACATAATCTAATTATTACAGGTATAACTTGCGATCTAGATGGCAAACCGTTAATTGTAAACTAACTTTATTTTCTGTTTATGATTTTTCAAATGTAAGTAAAGTTAAACATAGAAAATATTTTATTTTTTGTCCGAAACAATGTGAAAATATTTATCATAAAATATATTATTTTCATTTAAGCCGGTCATGAAATCAAACCTAATAAATTAAGTAAAAAGTTTCTTATAAGATACGTTTTTCATAGTTCAGTTATTTTTATATAATGTAGGTAACTCCATACACGCAACGTTTACTATAGGTACGCACCTTGGCTAATTCAAATTTGATATGCCCTGATTCTAACGAAAAATATAGTTAGTGCCTTTTAATTTTGTCTTTAGGACATGCTTAAAGTATTTTATTCATATATCTTCAATTTAATAATATCTAGTATGTTTTGTGCTGTATTTTCTTACTTATCGATTTTCCATTTTCCGAGACATTTTTAATTTTAAATACACGTTTTTGTTTTCTTTCAAGTGTAGGTTTGTAACCATAATTGTATAATACATCCCTGACACTGACTTGAACTTAGAACAACACTTAAAATGATATAATTATGATCGCAAATGCTCACAACATAATGATGGTTCGTGGGATGACATCACGAAGGTCACCTCTATGTAAATTGCATTGTTTGTCAATATTCTTCACATATTTATTACGATATGCCACCATAGTAACGTTATAAGTCTATTTTATTTATGATGCATAATCGTTTTCCTGTACATCTGACATAACTTCTCTTTATTTAATTTAGTAACGTATTCTTCTTCTTTTTTTTTTAAAGCCATATTATATTTTTCCATTATCGAACCTTATTTTTTACGCCGTATAAGCGACTATTTTTTGGTAAAATCAGATTAAAATATCTTGCCTGATGCCTGCCTGTCAAACTTCTAAATCACTTTTATATTCTTTTAGCTGCAAAAGCCATACATAATTTATTCTCGATATGTCTTAACTACCTGTATGTGCAAATTACATAAAATTTTATTCGATTATTTATCAATAATATCACTACATAGTATAAAACAAAGTCGCTTTCTCTGACCCTATGTCCCTTTGTATGCTTAAATCTTTAAAACTACGCAACGGATTTTGATGCGGTTTTTTTTTGATAGATAGAGTGATTCAAGAGGAAGGTTTTAGTATATAATTTATTAGGTTACAAAGCGGGTGAAGCCGCGGGCGGTAAGCTAGTCTATAATATTACTTAATACATTGTCACGTCAATTGATACATGATAAATGGTTATATTACACATGCTTATGCAAGTCTCATCTCCACATCATTTTAATATGTAAATGGCTGTCGATTTATATAATTTTTCAATTAATTATATATTTTATGTGAGCTTTAAACATAATTGCTTAATAAATACAACACTTTATATGCTTGCATTAGAATCTTTACGAAAGTGTTAGCACATAATATTACATATTTCATTTTGTTAAAAATGTAAATAAAAAACTACTGTACCAAAAATGATTTAAGGGGCAAAAGGCCGAAGGTATTTCAGTACGTAGACTATTTGTTTTAATTTTCTTTTATTACCGGGTAAAAGCGGAGTCGGGGAGAGCGCTAGTTTTATATATTGATGCAATAATTAAAATTATACTATGTAGAGTAACAGGAAATTACATAATATTATATACATGTGAAAGTAGAACATATAATTGTTAGTATTTTTTATTTATAATTGAGTCTGTAAAAATAGTTATATTAAACTAAGAGCACTTTACATAAATTTGAATAAAATAAAGGCATGTTGAACAATTTGATGATAATATCTGATGCATTTCGAGAGATAAAAGCAAAAGTGACTTTCACTTTCATAAATAGTCACGTATAATAATTTATATAAATATTTTTTTTTACTAGTAGATATAAACGAAATGAATATTTCAGGTGTGTATGGAGACTATCAGGAATATGGAATAATATTCAAACAAGCTTCGGGACCAATTTTGTTTTGGAAACAAAAATGCATTGGATTTTTAAGAAACTGTGAATACTAGTAAGAACTTGAACCTGTTGTCAACAAAAAGAAAATATAGAGATATTATTGCATATAATATTTTTTATAATCTCAATGTTTTATGAATAATCCTTCTTGTGAGGATTTAAGAAAATATCTGACAAAAACACATTTATAGACGTATTTCTTTGATCTTTCCGAATTGGTAATTGTGTCATACTTCTCGTAATGAATGACTTCGTTCTCATATTCATTTCCTCTCGTTACAAAGAAAGCGGATACGGTCAAACCCGCGGGTTATATAAATTTCATTTTACATACGTTTTGTAATACAGCATTATATGATAAAATTTATTAGCCGTGACGATTGCCTTTATCGTAACAATGTTGCAGATCTATCATAGATGTGCACATAGAGTATGATTTCACAGTTATTTTGAAAATTTAAACTCATTAACGCTGGTATATGTTCAAAAGTTAATAGGCAATATATTTATAAAATCTATCTATAAATTAAATTATTTGCTGAGATGATGTATTGCTAAAGTTGTAATATGTATCTTACACATGGTAAATTGAGCGTGTAATATAAACAGACTATAATAATATGTATACATTAAACCTAGCATTTAAATATTACTTATGTCGCTGAAATGATAATTTTATTTATTTTTCTATCAAGGTTTTTAGTCCTGTATTTAAACATTAGGGTCTTTATTATTTTATCTAATTTACTATCTAAAATAGCACCAAAATTTTTGAACATAAACTAGAATTATTTCTTTGTACCAATCAATCTGTACCAATACCAATTATTATACCTATGAGAATGTTGTTTTTGTGTATTTTCAATAAAATTTATTGTAAATTCAAGACGCGACTAAAATAAAAAATGTCATATTGTTGCTCTCCACTCCACAATTTTCAAATATTTTTTTTTAATAGATGAGTTGAAAAAGCAAAGAAAATTCCGTGTATTTTTTTTTACAATTGCGACGATCGAAAAAATCTTTTTTTGCTTTATACATGTTATATATCAATGTCATATTTACTAAGGTTAAATAAAATAATAAGAATTTTTTGTTAACAAGATCCCAGTATTTTCAAAATATAAAAAAATATATTTTTATAACATCAAATAAAATATTGTTTTCACCGATTTAATATAAAAATGTCAAAATTATAGATTTAAAATACAAAATTAAACTTACGACGTAGAACACCAGTGACAAACGCACACAACCAACCTCTAACACATGAACAGACACAACTGCGCGCGCGCACTCCCCACGGCTGGCGGCTTGTTTACATGTATGTAATAATTGTTGACATTTTACGTTATGTACAGTTGTTTTCACGCACGTGTATTTATTATATATAAAAGATTTTTTTTTTGTTGGAATTTTATTTTACGTTTAGTTTATCTTTTATTTAGCTTAATGTATTGGTTAGTAAATAGTTTTTTACGCTTTATTTTAATTGTGTTTCCTTTTGAATTATTTGCTTTCAAGTGTGCTCTTTTCATTTTTTATGGTTATGTATGCAATCAAGAAGCTTATATCTAATACACTGGAGATTTCGGTATGAACATTTGACGTGTAACAAGAAAATTGTTGTGTTTTATCACTTTCACACCTAACTTGGTATTGCCACTGTTAATACGAAGTTTTCCCAAGGCTACTATGTATGCCGTAATATTCTGTGCAAAAGGTTAGTTTTTGTACATGAGTTTGTTGATAAATTGCCAACAACGTCATTCAGAAGCATTATTGGATGAGACAATTATTATTTATGCTAAATAAAATAAGTATCTGGACCAATTATTAAAAAGCGATACTCCCTGATTATGGGTAGTTACCATAATAAAATTGTAGCAACTCTCACTTTGACAATATGGCATAAGTGTCAAAAAAAATTGCGTCGCTTCGAATATTTAAGTTAATATTGTTGCGTATTTAATAAATATTTTCCGAATATAAATAATGTATTGCATTGTGAAAAATTGCAGAAGTGTTTGGACACCAAATTCTGGCATAGAATTTCACAGGCAAGTGTATACTTATTTACGTTATTTACAATATTCCTCAATACTCCTGCATTTACCTATTTAGAATCATTTCAATGGCAAAAATTGTAAAATTTAGCATCATTTTAGAAAGCAGTCATGTTAAATTTGTTATTTTCCTTAATACTTTATCATTTTTCAACAAGTTTTCAATAAACAAAATTAACAAGTAAGGTAACCATGATGACGAGTTTTTATGGATAGTGAAGAGAATATATTGTAATAACAATATTATTATGATGAAATTTAGAACACCATTTTCAAGATTTTTACTAGTAATGAAACAACACACGACATCGGTATTGCACTCACATGTAGTTATAAGATTGTTCGTTTTTACATTGAAATTTATACTTCTTTTAACTTACCTCATATTTTTTGTTTTAGGTATTTCAGCTTTCCAAAAAGTTTTTTTTTTTTTTTTTTTTTTTTTTTTAATTATAATCATCTGCGATCAGTCAATTGACTATGAGCAGATACTTTGGATCAGAATAAATTGGCGGTTGAAGAATTAAGAGCCAGTGCCCTAATCCCCCTTGCTAATGTAGCTCGACATCAATATTAGCTCTTTTCAGGCGTTTCATGGGTTTTAGTTTAAGCAATTGCTGTGAGAGGGGATTTGGATGCATTCTAAGTTTTTGTGTGTGCTTTTTGAGATATTTTTTAGCTTCATCCTTAATTGTAGGCATTTCTAAATACTCATGAATTTCAGAGTTGCGAGTGTACCATGGTGCTGCTGTGAGCACTCTTAAGATGTTGTTTTGCACCCTTTGCATGCACATTAGGTTGGATTCGCTAGCGGAGGCCCAGAGTTGAATACCATATGTCCAGATAGGTTTTATTACTGCGCAGTACACTCTAAGTTTATTACTTAGAGAAAGAGTGGATTGTCTACCCAAGAGCCAAAGTAAGTTTTTGAAGCGGAAATTAACTTCTGCCCTCTTCTTTTTTATATGATCTTTCCAGGTGAGCCTACGATCCAAGAAGAAGCCGAGGTACTTCACGCAAGAAGAGTGTGGCAGAGTTTCTTGGCCCAAATGGACAGGCGGGCAGAGACCATGTCTAAGTGCAAATGTAATATGATGTGATTTAGGCGCACTTGCTCTTATGCGCCACTTATCTAGCCAATCTTGGGTTTTATTTAGCTGATTTTGTAGAGTATAGCTAGCTTTCTCGCGATCTGGATTGCATACTAGAAATGCGGCATCATCGGCAAATGTTGCTATAGATACCCCTGGGTGATGGGGAAGGTCGCTGGTGAAGATATTGTACAAGACCGGGCCTAGTACAGATCCCTGAGGGACTCCAGCTAAGCAAGCAAAGAGTTGTGATCTGGCATCATGAACCTTAACCTGGAACATCCTTTCGCTGAGGTAAGATTCAAGGAGTAAGTAATAGGAGTGAGGTAAAAACTGTTTGATCTTGCAAAGTAGACCCCTGTGCCACACTCGATCAAAAGCTTGCTGGACATCGAGGAAGGCGGCCGAACAGTATTCCTTATTTTCTAGACATTCCCTAATAATTTGGTAAACGCGATGAACCTGTTCTACCGTGGAGTGCTGGTCTCGGAATCCGTATTGATGGTCTGGAATCAACTGATCTTGCTGTAGTTGGGTTTTCAATCTATGCAGGACTACTCTTTCCCATAGCTTGGATAAGATCGGGGTAAGGCTGATAGGACGGTAAGATTGTGCTTCATTAGCTGGTTTCCCAGGTTTGGGAACCATTACAATTTGCGAGATTTTCCAAAGGGAAAACCATTTTCCAACTTTCCAAAAAGTAAAATAAAAAGAAATATATGTGCCCTTCAAGGGTAAAATTACTGAGGATTACGACCCAGAAAAAAATACCTTTTGAAAAATAAACTTTGTAAAGTTAGCTGAAATTTGTGCAAGGCGTTTATTATAAACAGTTTTTCTTTGATGATTTTGGCTTGAAATTGACCCGTCGAAGCAACGCGTTTAAAAAGAAGATCTGAGTAGCTTACAATTTTGTAAACAGCATCTGATGCAAAACACAACTTTCCTCTATTTACAAAGGATGTTAATGCTATATATCGGTTCATATCCAGGCTTTGTAGCCAAGAGTTATTTAAAACTATCATTCTATACCAATTAAAATTGTATGTACCTATAAAGTATGGCCAGTAATATTATAATATAATTAATACTGTTAAATATATATGTCGTTATTATTTATAGACCATGATTTTTAGTTTTTTTCTATTTCGAAAAATCCTGAATATACAAACCAGTGTGGTCACCCACAGAAAGAGACAAAAAACAACACTGACGTCATTCAAGGTTATATTTTCTTGTGACAAGTCAATGGTCATAGTGCAATCTCCAGTGTATTAGATATAAGCTTCTTGTATGCAATATTAGGATAGATAATATATTACATTGCAGCAACAGATAATAGATAAATTATGAAGTTTTGCTTATTCAAATACATAATATATAACGCATTGGTTTTTCTATAATTAAATTTGAACTTTAGTCGTTTATAATGTGACATTTAAACTAGTCTAGTCTAGAACAATGCAAAGCTAGAAACCTTCAAAATTCATTTTTATCTTCGCTGTTTAAATTATGTAAGAAGTAAGAACACAAAATGTTCGTCATAGATGAACAGCTTTTTCCGATAATCTTTTATCGACTTGGTATTGGTAATATCTTTATATATCTAACAATTTGAATATATCCTGAATATTAGAAAAATAAATAATGCATTGTAGGTTTATCTATTAATTCCAATGTCCCATCTAGCTCTCAACTTTGAAAACAATTAATCACAAAGGACTTATTTACTTGTATTTCTTATCATTCACATTCACACGAACAACCGAACCGAAGCCCATATATTTATCCAGTTATAAATTGAGGGATACAAACACGTAAAATATTAAATTCTACTCACGTTCCTACAAACACCGTACTACAATTATTTAAAAGCAGTGTACTTAGAAGTGGACCATTATTATTCTCCATAGTATTGTAAACCAGAAAATGGTAAGTCATGAAGTATTCAAAACGTGCGGTAGCAACATGTTAATTTATAAAAGAATTAAGTGTGATTTCCGGGATAAAACCTATCCTATTTCCCGGGGTAAAAAGTAGCCTGTCCTTTCTCGGGTATCAAAATATCTCTATACCAAATTTCACGCAAATCGGTTCAGTAGTTAAGGCGTGATTGAGTAACAGACATACAGACAGAGTTACTTTCGCATTTATAATATTAGTATGGATGTAGAGTATAATTAATCCTAGGTTAAATTTAAGGTGTTTGACTATTTAAGTATTTAATTAAACTTTTGTTTTTTATTTGAAATTCATTGATAACGGAAATTCCAAGGGGCCATCCATAAAGTACGTCACACGTAAAGAGGGGGGGAGGGGGTCGACAAAGTGTGACATGGTGTGACAAGGGGTGGGAGGGGTCCTAAGTTTCGTGACATCACATTTCAAAATCTAGAGGTACTAATCGCGTAATTTGAAATATAAATTAAACTAAAAAATATGTCCAACTCTATCTTTAGGGAACACGGTTTAAATTGTTTTGTTGACAATTTATATTCATTTATTATTTTATTTTTTTGTTATTGTTTCAAATATTTGATATTAAGTTGATTTCATACAAAAGTAGGTACTTAATTTAAATGGAAATGAAGCTAATTTCGGAACTGCTGTTTTAATTTAATAATTTTTCGATGTTAAATTTCAAAACATGTGACGTCACACTAGGGAGGGGGGTCTTAGAAATGTGACCACCTGTGACAAGGACGGGGGGGTGCTCAAAAACTCATGAAATTAGTGTGACGTACTTTATGGGTGGCCCCCAATTAAATGGCACTCCATCCTATTTTGTCTTATGAATTTAATTACTACGAATGTCATTCAATAATATGCGTGTAGACTGTAAGTTTCTTTCGCTACTTTTACAACTACGTGGCTATCGGATAGATAGACAGTTTCAACTTCAAGTACTTGTGAAGCACAGATACAGAAACTTAACCTAACCTAGTCTTGGGTTGAGTACATCAATAAATTGTTTAGTTGTTTACCAACATAAAAAACCAATCAGAACTTTCTAGAAGGGTGATCTTTTTGTTAAAATAGATAGATCTTGCTAAGTATGACTAGTGCAAAAGTTTTTGATGTATATTTTCGATATATAAATTACACAAAACTTATATTTAGTCATTTAAATATCTATGACCCTAATCCTCCTTTACTTTATTATAATATGTATTTCCTCTCGTAGAGAATGTTCGTAAAAATTTAAACCAAAGCTATGATAATACATATAAATTGTCACATTAAACAACTACCTCATACCATAATCATTTCCATAACACGATTCTAAACGGTCATTAACAAAACCTTTATGGCAGTATTATGACGAAAACTGACATTACCCTCTTAATATTACGTTCAGGAATTTTCAACAAGCGAGGTCGAATTGTACACTAAAAACGTGTCTGTTTCCCTGCTTTTGACTTTACTTGAATCATAATAAGGTGATCATTGGATCATTGGCTTTGAAATGGATGCTTTAATCAACTATTTACATGACTGAGTCAGGAGGATTACGTTTTTATAGTTAGCAACCTATGTATATTTTGGGCACGCTTTGTAGTGTTGGTAAATGGTGTGATGGATTTGAAAAGGGACACTTTATTAATTTAAATTAGAGAGTAATAGGTACTAATATCGCTAATACGACGGTAGACGGGAGACGGTTTGACTAGAAATTATCTACGGATCTTTTCTCTCACCCATATAGTAATTTTCTACTCAAAGAAGACAATCCGCGAACACACGTTGCGTATTATTATAGACCTAGCCGTATTTGGGTCCAATAGATATTTATAAGATGTCATTGTCCGAGTTACTCAAAATGGAGAAATAAACCATCCACGCAAAGACCGACATCCGCGCGGACGGAGTCGCGGGCGGAAGCTAGTTGTTTAATAATATTAATGTCATTGTTAATCTAACCATTAAATACCGTCTTCTAAATAATTATAAGCATCTATGTTAACAGTTTTAAACCATCTTCAAAACAGCATAGTATTTCCTATTACGCCTTCTGACAATCAGGCCAAAACGTCAATGAAGCATATCGCTATACAACAATGTCCTTGCTTCAAAACAAATTGCGAACAAACGGCCTAAGTACGGAAGTGTAAAGTGCTAATTGTTAGTGCGTGGGAAACACACTTACGCGACATTTTAGAACCCTACTAATTGGTGAAGATATTTGTAAACGTTGTTTGAACAAGAATTAAAAAGACAGAAGAATTAGTGCGTCGTATGGTAAAAGCATATGGAAACACAA
Organism: Colias croceus; assembly: GCF_905220415.1. Classification (NCBI taxonomy): domain Eukaryota; kingdom Metazoa; phylum Arthropoda; class Insecta; order Lepidoptera; family Pieridae; genus Colias; species Colias croceus. Next base: position 14,351,255 of record NC_059537.1, read on the forward strand.
TGAAGCAGATGTTACACTAAGGGGAGTTTGTAATAAACAGATATGAATAAAGATAAAATTGTGTCACTTGTCCTTATATGCAGTATACGTAAGGAAATTATTCAATCCTGGCGATTCTTATCAGGATAATAAGATAAACTCATGAAATAATTGTATTGTCACCAATCGCTGATAAGTGTACAAAGTTGGAATTAAACATGTCCGTTTAAAAAGGGTAAAAATTGAGCCTAAAAGAAATAGAAAGGACTATTTTATATAAGTCAAAATTGAGCCTAAAAGAAATAGAAAGGACTACATATAAACATACAGATGAAACTGATAAATAAAAGCGTGTTATCAAGGTCTTGGATACTTGGTAAAGAATTTAAGATGTTCTCCTAAAATGTTAAGATAATTGCAGTGTCCAAGTTACGAAAAAATCATGAATTAACTAATTTAAGCAGATTTTGTCAAAATATTTTTTTTGTTTATGAAATGAGTTTTTTGTTAAAAATCACGCACTTCGTTGTAAATCTGATATTGTGAAAAGTGAGCCATTGCTATTTTAATGTTTTATCAGTGTTCCAAATTTAAATTGCACAGACCGTAACAACTAGTTTTGAAACGTAATCTAAAAAGGTTAGATTTATGGTACATGTTAGATAGTTTTTTGGCACTAAAATATTTCGAAACCTTGATGATTTTTTCTTCTCTAGCTTGCAGATAGCTTAGAGCCTCGGCTTTTGCCGAGGATAAATAAATCGCGGTAGCATGCAATGAAAAAAGCATCGTATCATCCGATAAACTAGCCTCATCGGCTATTTGTGCGTACGAACGCAAAATTTCGTTCAAATCAAGCCTATGACGGTGCTTTTCCGGGGGCAGAAAACTACTGCTTGGCGCCCAAAAAGCCTAAGTACGGTAAGTAAGCTGTGCCGCTGGGAGATTTATTTACTAGCTGCTCCGCGCGGTTTCACCCCCGTGGCTCCACTCCTGTTGGTCGTACCGTGATGATATTATCTATAACCTTCCTCGATAAATGAACTATCTAACATCGAAAGAATTTTTTAAATCGGACCAGTAGTTCCCGAGATTAGCGCGTTCAAACAAACAAACAAACTCTTCAGCTTTATAATATTAGTAGAGATTTATTTAGTAACTCACAGTGACGGGCTCGACCCTCGCTGGCACGGCGCGCGCGAGCTCCGGCGAGGCGGAGCGCTCCCGCTCGCGCATCTCGCCCGCCAGCGCCGCGCGCGCGGACCGGGCGGCCCGCGCGGCTGTCTCCAGGCAACCGCTGGATTTGCTCCTAGGGATAAAATAAAAATAAAATAAAATAGTTTGGAAAATCCAAAAGTGCACGCCTCATAATCTCATCCTTTACAATAAAATTGATTATTTATAAAGAGTACACTATAAATATAAAAAAGAAATAAAATAAAACAGTTGGAAAAGTAAAGAAAGCGGTACCGTAATAATTGAGCTATTTTTCTTGTGGCCCCACCTAGATGTGAAACTGCGCAGGTTTAAGGGACTGACTACCAACTTATTTTTTTAAACCTTGGCTTATAGTATAAAGAATCGAGTTTATAATGGTGAATTTTGAGTACACTATAAATATAAAAAAAAATAAAACAAAGAATATATATATAGATATACTAGAATTATGGAGAACAATCGATATTTTTTTTTTGTTTATTTAATAACAATTAAACCACATCGAATCAGACCCTGAAAAATGAAAGGGTTCTATTCCTGAGCATTCTCAAGCGTATGAGAAAAAAAAAGTGTTAACAAGAAAATCCTCCGCACATACAGACACACGGACGTCCAAGACAGAACTTTTTTAAACTGTTTTTTAACTAGTTTAAATAACAAAAATGACATCAAAAATATCATGAATGTTAAAAATAGTGTTTTTTCTTAATATGTGTGTGTATGTATTATCTTACAAGTGCAATGTATGATACATAAAGACATTTTAAGTTTGAAAAATCAGATGTTTTGCGCGAAGTGACAGTAGTACCCACCTCAACGCTTCGCTTATGAGGCGTGCAATAAAAATTACCTGAGGGGTCGGTCTCGCGGCGCGGGCAGCGAGCGCGGCTGGTCGGGCGCGGGCGGCAGGTACATCACGTGCGCGCCCCAGCACCGCGCCGACCCGCGCCACGCACCGCTCTCCTCCTGGACAGTGGACACACCATTAGTGCGTTACCATTGTTAAGGTGAATGATGAATTGATAGATTATATCAGTTTGGGGAACAGAAGAAAATTAAACTGATTTTCTTTTTGACATGACAACGTCTTATAATTCGATACATATTCGACACACGATACATGACTCATGCGGCGTTACCTCGCTCTGAGGCGTTCCATGTAAGGCTTGAAGTGCGAGCGAGAGCGCGGAACGAGCGACAAAGAAGCACAATCGGCCTTAAGACGTTGTCACGTTCAACTATCGTCAGTAAACCGACTTTACAGACAACTATATTTTTTTTTTATGATTTTCGATTCCTTCATATTTATATTTACTAAGATTGTAAAATAGACTGTCAATAACTACCACTAAATAAACTGTTAATGCCTCAGCCCCCGGAATCACAGACACAATAGAAAATCTATTGTGTCTATTCCCGATCGGGCCGCTCTGTGGTCAATGAAAGAATGTCTGGTGAAATGTCGCTCGGAAATCGAATTTATTGGCGTCTTTTTAAGAGGATTATAAATTTAGCTATTTATATTAGTAAATAATGCAATCATATTATGATATTTTATTGTACAACTTTATAAAAGTATCATCATGAAATTCTTACCTTTTCTAACATCTCCGACTCCTCCTTAATCTCTTCATTCTTAACCCTCAGTGGTTGAAACAACATCGGATTACTCAGCGAATTTGGCGCGCTTTTCGTCAAAAACCAGTTTTGTTCTGGCTCATTTAACATTGGCTCATGTTCCAAGTCGAACTTTCTAGAACCAAGGGCTGCTCCCAACGCCCCGGAGACAGATTTCCTAAACTTCTGCAGGCTGTTGAAGCCCTGCTGCATTGGCTTGCCCTGAAAGCATTCGTAGAAACACGACATGCCTTTAAACTATGCGGCGTTCGTAGTTCTTTAAAGCTTACGAGGAATAATGATAAATTGGTTTTTAGCCAAGAGAAAAATGCTGAATTGGCTTGAAAATAGTTATAGAAATAAAGATTGAAGTATTGGTAGATGCAACAGAAAAGCACAGTGTAAGAGCTGGCTGGAAATTAGGGAAAGAAATTTGCACCTTGAATTTAGGGGAAAAAATAGATGTAACATAAAATGATTGTAGAAAATGAAACTATAATAATGTGATGATAATTATCTGTATTTAAAATTAAAATGATAAAATTCTTGTTTCATTTTACACCATCTAAAGAAATAGGTTAAAATATTAAGAATGTAGATGTAGGTACACGATGGATTAGTAACACAAACCAATTGTTTTTTTTTTTTCAATTTTCAATTGGATAAGCTTAATAAATCTGAAAAAAGCTGATCCTTAAATGTAATTGATTCGAACTTACAAGTAAAATTATTATAGACAAAATGACAAAATTCATACTTTTTTTTTGTGTTACAATATCATTAGTAAATCATAAGTAAGAGATATTCATTTCTATTCAGAACAGTAGAAGAGAAGCAAGAGATAGAACAATTTACCGTTATTCCTCCATCGTACACGGGAGGTTAGGCTACTCATGTTAGTCACATGTAAATATATAAACAAGAAACATATAATTACTAGTAGTATGTCTGAAATGAAATATATTACATTCGCTATTTTCCATAATCAGTGTTGTCTTTTATTATGAACGAAGGTATGTACATTGTACAGTATACTATTCAAGGCAATTAACAAACAGATATTGGACCTAAATTTGAGTTTGATTAAGCAAGTGATCTATTGAAAAACTATATAGATTTATTTTTCTTAACAATTTAGGTTAGGAGAAGGTTAGGAGATTATTTATTAAACAACGCATTAAGCTAGTTTTCGGCTACATCCATATTTATGATATTTAATTTATCGTAATAAAAGATAATTCATTTCAGACAGTCCTAACGTCCCGCGCACGCAAGCATGCGGCCTCACTTTTTCGAGTCTTGGCGGCGCCCCGCCCTCCGACCCGCTGTCGCCCAGGTCCTGTTGCGGCGTCCATGTGGCTTCTGGTGCCACCTGGATACGGAAGACAGGGTTAAGATGTCGATACCAAGAAGACAGACACACATACAAAAGAGCTAAAAAAGTTGATAGTGTCGTCTATGGTCTCATAATAATAAGTACTAGCTAAACATAGTTATTTTGAAACTAGCGGTCCGCCCCGGCTTCGCCCGTGGTACATGTTTACGTTTTCTCTCCATAAGAACCATCCTCGTACTACAAGGAATATAATAAAAAAAGAATTATCGAAATCGGTTCAGCCGTTCTCGAGTTATGCGCTTACCAACACATTTTGCGATTCATTTTATATATATAAAAGATTACGGACATTACAATTGGTTTATGTCACAAGTGTGAATAAACAGTTTACATATTATAGTTGTTTTCATTCATTCATTTAAAATTGGTTTACGGTATCATATTTCATTCTTTGCTAAATCGAAATTTTATCTATATTAGTCGAAATTTCGATGGGGTTAGTAAAGTAACTACCAAAATAAATAAAACAATTAATGAATTAATCTAGTATTATCTCGAATCAAGTCTAAAGTCTGCAAACAATATTACTTACATGATGTCTAGATGGCGAATCTATCCGATGATCACTGTGTGCGTGGTCACCAGATATTCCTGAATCCCCGGATTTATCCGCGGATTGTTCGGACCGGGGTGATGAGTCGCCAGATATATCTGCAGACATCTTCACTTCAACAGCTAGTGGTCGAGTTTCTGAAATATAATAATAATTTTTTGTAATTTTTCACAAGGTTTGATTCAATTGGTTTAATATTTCGTTTAAAAAGAGTCATTTTTCTATCTTTAATTTTTTTACCTATCTTTAAAAAACTAACCAACTATAAAGGCAAGCTTCCTATGTTTCAAGACGTTAAGATATTATTCTATGTTGATAGAAAATTAACTATCGGAGAAATAGTGTACTTACTGGCTTTCATGGTGACAAATTGTGATTTAAACCTAAACAAAATCAGAAGTATCTCTAATTATTACCAGCAATATGAGCATCCAAGGCGGCTAGCTATTTCCATGCGGCAGGACGACGCTGATTACGAGGAAACTTACTTTAAAACAATATATTTTTTAACCGACTTCAAAAAAAGGAGGAGGTTATCAATTCGGCCGGTATGTTTTTTTTTTATGTATGTACACCGATTACTCCGAGCTCCGAGGTTTCTGAGCCGATTTACGTGATTCTTTTTTGTTCGATGCGGGATGGTGTCGAATTGGTCCCATAAAAATTTTATTCGGATAGGCCCAGTAGTTTTTATTTTATGAGCATTTTTGTCTGTATTCGTAAATGTTGCAAGTGCAAGTTTGAAGTCGGTTGTTTTTAACGCAGTTATCGCTTGTACAAAGTAACTGTAAAACTCTGGAACGACCTACCACCTACAGTATTCCCCAATTCTTATAACATGGAGACCTTCAAAAAGAGCACTTATAAATACCTAAAAAACCGGCTGCTAGCTAAGGATTCTCCAAGTTATCCCTAACAATTTCCCTCTTTTATATCCTTCCCCTTTCCTGAGGACAGCAACACATCCACTTCCCAGTGGAGTGGATGCTTATGGGCGGCGCGTATCGCTTAACACCAGGCGACGCGTGTGCTCGTTTGCTATCCCATAACATAAAAAAAAAAATTGGTTGCCTGTAAAGTCGGTATACGGGCGAAAGTTTTACGTGACAACGACTTTTTATGTCTGTCTCTCTCGCTCTTAGGCGGGCTAACCATGCCCGCGTGCCTCTTTCGGTGACTCATCGTAACGTTACCGAGCGTTACACTTTTTCATAAGTGACTCCCAGCCGCAACCTAATTTAAGACGTTGTCACGTCAAAAAAAAAAAAAAAAAACAAAGACTTACCAGCAAGATGAGCGTCCAAGCTGGCGAGCTGTCGCCAGGCGGCGGCGGGCGAGAAGCGCGGCGCGTCGGGCGGCTTCTTGGGCAGCGTGGGCCGCAGCCGCAGCGCGATGCCCAGCGAGCCCTCCGAGCACGAGCCCGACGACGAGGACAGCGCTGACTCGGAGGATACTGTCGAGTGGAATTGAAATAAATCTATACTAAGGGTCAACTCACACCAAAAGAGCGGCGAAGCGCAGCGCAGCGCGGCGAAGCGCGGAGTAGCGGATGCCCGCGACTTCTCGAGCATTCCAGCGACTTCTCGAGCAGTCGCGGGAATCCGCGCGCCTTCCCGCGATGAATTCACGGGTCGCTCTTTGCGCAGTTCGAATGCTCGCGCGCACAGACGCGTGCGGGGAGCGGGCGCGAGGGGCGGGATATTGCCAGCGGCCGCTCGCGAATGCTCGAGCATTCTCTGGAATTCCCGCGACTTCTCGCGCAGTCGCACGGTCCGTCCGCTGGAATTCCACGGAATTCCAGCGGCGCCGCGGGCATCCGCGCGACTCGTTCGAGCTTCTCATGCGATAATGAGTATTATAGTAATGAAAATAAAGTTAAAATTCATATGACACGGAAACTGCGCTCCGCTTCGCCGCGCTTCGACGCTCTTTTGGTGTGAGTTGACCCTATTACTAGCTTACCGCCCGCGGCTTCGCCCGCTTTCTCTAAAACGATTTGAGATTTAAACTATCCTATCTCTCAAGTTGGATCGAACTGCACATGGTGTGCGAATTTTATTATAATCGGTTAAGTGGTTTAGGAGTCCATTGAGGACAAACATTGTGACACGAGATTTATATATATTAAGACTAGCTGTCCAGGCAAACGTTGTTCTGCCTTACTCTTATCACTTAGAAGTGTGAAAAATAGATGTTGGCCGATTCTCAGATCTTCCCGATATGCACAGGAAATTTCATGATCGGTCCAGCCGTTTCGGAGGAGTATGGTAACTAACATTGTGACACGAGAATTTTATATATTAAAAGATTAGAAGATTATATAGCTAAAGAGTTTGTTTGTTTGAACGCGCTAATCTCAGGAACTACTGGTCCGATTTGAAAAATTATTTCGGTGTTAGATAGCCCATTTATCGGGGAAGGCCATATATCATCACGCTAAGACCAAAACTAGCGGAGCAATGCGGGTGAAACCGCGGAGCACAGCTAGTAATTAATAAAACACAGTTTTATCAAAAGAGTAACAATACAAAAATTGGGCACATAATATATTATTTCTTTATTTTGACCTTCGTAATACGACACGTTTTTGAACGAATAATCATTAAATTTGTCAATATAAATCTAATTTAAGGCAATGTTGCAAACAATAAAAATCGTGTATTGCCCGTCTCAATAAATAACTTCCTATTGCATCACTGCATAAATAAAATAAATATTTAAAAATAACAAAATACTATAGTTCATATTATTACGGAATAATCAAAACAAATGAATCCCTGAAAACTTAACTAGAAATATTAAAAAATGATAATGTTTTACTCACGGTTTCTTTTACAGGTCTGTTGTAATCTCTCGTTGAACTTATCCAGCTCGTCTTCCTCGTGGTAGCCCAGTAACTTCTTCTCGATGAGGTGGAAATTGCTGAACTCCTCGATGATCGGACTGCCGAGACCAGGAAAGTCTTTTAGGTGATCCTGGGTTTCTGTTTGCTTGCTTTCTATCATGCCGAAGTAGAATTGCTTGGATGGTGCTTTTTGTCTGTAAACAAAGGGTTGAAAAATTGAAAATTATCGCAAACTTATCAGCAATTCTTTCTTTGAAGGAACATACAAATTAGAAACATTAAAAACTTTTACTTACTTTTCTTGTGGTTTACCAAGAGGCTCTTTTTTCCTCGTCGGTGAGTGTTCAGGAGTAGATTCCTTTCCGGAAGCTTGTCCTCTGTCAGGCAAAGTTTTAACGTTTTCTTTACTATCTGTTTTTAATTTCTTCGCATCAGTACATTTCATTTTATCATCAACGGGTTTAGCTTTAATCTCATTGATCCGACTCAATGGTCGTCTAACATTACTTGGTTTCCAATCTTTCGAGTTAAGACTAGACTCTTTGACTTGTGTTTTCGTTGGGTTCACTTTCGTTTTATCATTCTGACTAGTTTTGTTACTAACATTACTTTTACTAACTAACTCGTTTCTTATTCTACTCGTTGCCTTTTTGAGTTCCATTTGAAATTCATCTTTTTCTTCATTATTTCTGTGCAATAATGAAGGAAGAGATTTTCTCAAAGGCGACTTGCTATCCAGCTTGTTTGCTGTAATGTGGTCTCCAGCAGCTTTCAGTCTACTTTCATGCGTAGTTCTCGGAGATTCACTTTCTCTTATTGCGAGCGTATTATCAAATGTTTTTTCTCTTCTCAGAGAAGGTAATTGAAATTCAGTTTTGCTAAATCTTTCGGAATGTCTGAAGTTCCTATTCAAAAGTGGCGTTTTCCACGCTTCGCTGTTTTCGTTTGTTTTTGATGTTTTAGCCCGGCATCCACTCACTCGATCTATTTTGTTCCTGTAATCTTGTCTTCCTTGCAACAGTCTTTCTTCTCTCTTCAAAGAAGTGGTCGTCTGTAGCATGTCAACATTGTCTGGGTATTTCAGGTGGTCCTTGTCTTTACACGGTGATCTGTATCGTCTCTCGAAAGACGTGTCAGTAAAGTCAAGTGACTTGAAGTCGGTGTACGTACTTCTGTAGGCGGGTTTCGTTTCTAGTTTTAAGGGATTCAGTTTTTTAGTCTCGTTCCTTGTACGGAATAGTCTTAATTTCTTCTGAGGTTCACGTTTTGAGTTACCATCCACGCAATCTGGCGAAGATTCTTCGCAATGCTGAAATGCGTTGAAAGGAATTAGTTTTCATACGTTTTAATCTTTGAATTTTTTTATTATTTTTTGTTAAAGTACCTATAGAACACATCTATTGAAATTGAAATTCTAAGTGAAAAATGCACATTAAAATAAATGATTGTTTGCCATATTAATTCAGCCAGTGCCAAGTCTTTCAAAGTTCATTAATAAGATTTAATAATAACGGTGTTTTACAACTCACATCGTTGGCAGGTGGTGGAGGCGCTCGGTACTTCTTGCGGAAGTGTTTATTGTTACACCTCGGCCTCTGCTCCTCCTCTCTGAGGTCCGGCTCCGAGCCAAACCGCTTGTTTAGGCTGGCTGTAATATAATTATATAAAAAATGTCAGTATTAAATTAATTGAGAAAAATACCAATTTGTCAAGAATCCTATAAAATAATGATGAGTTAATCTACTCAATGGATTAACATGAAAGCTACATCTTCAAAGCCGCAGTTAATAAGGAATGAGAATTTAACTAAAACTAAACTTAAAATTTAATAATCCTCTAGGATTATATTATACTAGCTTCCGCCCACGACTTTCTACGTGCATCCCCGTTTTTCCCCGTTCCCGCAAGAACGGGAAATCCTTTCTTAGGGGACGCCTACGTTGTTACATCTACCTGCATGCCAAATTTCAGCCCGATACGTCCAGTGGTTTGGGCTGTGCGTTGATAGATCACTATATCAGTCACCTTTGAGTTTTATATAGGTATATAGATTTTTTCATAAATGATCATATTAAATAAAACCCATCACATAAACTTTCCAGATTCAAAAGCGCTACAACTAAGATTCACATTTCACATTCTTAAATGAAATAAACATTAATGTTTACAATAGTAATGTTACTCACAGTCACTCCTCCGTATATCCAGGTTAGTGTGAGATCGATGCAGCATCTCCCTCTCAGACCGGAACTCACACTCCGCCCCCCCGGCTGACCGCGAACGGTATATGTTGGAATGCTGGAATTTCAAATTATAGTAATGGCGATTAATATGAAAAACTAATGTGAAAAATATGGTGGTTAAATAGAGTTCTACTTAGCTGCTAAATAGAAACAGTTATTGTTAAATAACAAATCCTAATTCTTGAAAAACATCAGAAACTATAATTGCAAGTGTGTCTCAGAATTTAACGTATTACCAGTCGATTTAGAAAAGCCTGGTTTTAATTAGATAGAGTTTAGATAATGAATACGTTCCAGCGAAAAAATGACGCTCACTTCGAAAAAACTTTTAGTTATCGTTAATTAAATAAGAAACATATGTTGACGAGTAAGTCGAAAACCCAAGGAAAACAAACAAAAACAAAACAAATCAAAGGCAGTTAAAAAACAGAAATGGACTCATTAAAATAATAATTACTCCCTGCATATCAACTAGGACCAACATCTTTCACTAATGGGACCGGGTCCCGGAAGCTTTCAGTTAAGTTATTTGCTCATTACTTAAGTGCCTCATTAAGTGAGCACTGAGCCACTTCATTATCTACATTGTCCCTAGATCTGTATAAACCTAAAAGGCTTTTAAATCAACTTCAGTACTAGGGCACGATGTTTTTGCGTTTAATGTATTTGTAATGTGCACTAATAAAAGTATTGCAATATTCAAAAGACGATTTTTATATAGAATATAAATTAAAATAAGCATGTATTTAATCTCCATGTATTTCGATTCAACAAAAATCAGATGCAGAATCTAAAACACAAGGATGAAATTTTTTTTTAATTAAAAAGGTATTTACAAATTCACCACGTACCTACTGATAACACTAACGTCCGTCTATTTAACATTATTTGTCATTTTAACAGACAGATACGATAAACAAACTATATAGTCTGGAACTTGATAATGGATAGGTATGTCCAGAAGCTGTGAAACCAGCAAAAAGTATTTTTTAAAAGATAGACATCAATTGATAACACGAAGGAGTAAATATCAGTGTTGTTTCACACAATCCTTTGAAACGAAAAAAAAACGAAACAATCTTACCACATGTCCATGCGGCGTCCGGTCCACGGTCATGGAGGCAGGTCGGCGGCCGCTGATGGTGCCGCCCGAGTGCAGGATCGCGCCGTTGTCCGTGCTGCGCAGGCGCGGTGACTCGGTTAGCGATGGCAGCACCTGCAAGTAATAATAGATTCATAATAATTTATATAGGATGAAATAGGATAGCTCGCTCGGCTCGTGCGGGTGTTTAAAGTACACAAAACATATTCGTCGCTTCACTCCTCGCAAACCTATTTGCTACGTTAAAAACCTACACTACTTACAACCTGCTAACTAAAATAATAAGGAACTTGGGAATAAAAAGTTACAGAAACTTTCTCTGTAACTTTTGCTGATATGGGATATTGGCGTTATTATAATGTTAAATTACTTTGTATTACCTAACCGTTATATTATTTCTTAACTGTATTTTTATTTTGGTGTAAAATAAAATATGAATGTAAATGTCTACGGCTGAAATTTCATAAGAAAAACTTGATTTTGTGGCATAAAGAGTAAAATAATAATTACCTTAGGCGCATGTCGGAGCGGCTCGCTCGGCAGCGTGTGGACGCGGCGCGGCCGGCCCTCCGCCGGCTGGCTGCCCGCCTGCCCCATGCTACCCCGACCTGATCATCTGCAACAATACATTCAATTGTTATTTATTTACTCCTTGAATATAAGAATGGAAAAGTGAGCAAAAACAATTGAAAAGGGTGAAATTCTTAAACAAAAATATCTAAATTCGTTTACAAAATTACAAATAATTATTCATCCCTTATCGACTATTTTGTTCAAGCTATTTACTACTCCGATAAAATCGGAATAGGTAGTAACAAAATAGTAGTACATAATGTAGTTGAAAGTTCTTGGTAGCCGTTCTATCGTAAATTTTTCAAAGCCTCTTTTGCAGTCTTTGATTTTACATTGACAGATAACAAACAAACGGAAATCAGTTGTTTACAGTACTGAAAGATTATGTTTTTTATCTTCCTATATTGATAAACAATATAGCCACGCCAGTCTTATATCGTTACACGTTACATAATAAAATACATAATAAACAATCCTAAAACCTAGATACAGTTAGGTACAACTCAACGACCTACACCTGTGACTCAGTGATCGTGCGTACGCGCCGCGTGACCTGCCGGGTCGCGGGGTCAAGGACAACGGTTTGTAAACATACAACCGGTTTTGTATTATAAATTTATAAAGAATAGAAAAAGTTCGATCACGAGGCGGGACTCGAACCCGCATCCTTCGCGCCATTCCGGGGCGGATGCCTAACCAACTCAGCCACTCGTGACCCGCCTGAGCAATCGAATTTATTCTATCCTTTCAGTTTTATGTGTCTTAAGGGACACACCGCGCGCCATCTATTGAGATGATTTAACAACCATTTCAACCAATATGAAGCACTTTTCAGTGAATACAATATTGTAACGATGGAACACGACCTTTTCTTGAATTTATATTTTTTGGTTTTTATGGCATTCAAATGCTTTATAAATATAAATTTATAAAGAATAGAAAAAGTTCGATCACGAGGCGGGACTCGAACCCGCATCCTTCGCGCCATTCCGGGGCGGATGCCTAACCAACTCAGCCACTCGTGACCCGCCTGAGCAATCGAATTTATTCTATCCTTTCAGTTTTATGTGTCTTAAGGGACACACCGCGCGCCATCTATTGAGATGATTTAACAACCATTTCAACCAATATGAAGCACTTTTCAGTGAATACAATATTGTAACGATGGAACACGACCTTTTCTTGAATTTATATTTTTTGGTTTTTATGGCATTCAAATGCTTTATAAATATAAATTTATAAAGAATAGAAAAAGTTCGATCACGAGGCGGGACTCGAACCCGCATCCTTCGCGCCATTCCGGGGCGGATGCCTAACCAACTCAGCCACTCGTGACCCGCCTGAGCAATCGAATTTATTCTATCCTTTCAGTTTTATGTGTCTTAAGGGACACACCGCGCGCCATCTATTGAGATGATTTAACAACCATTTCAACCAATATGAAGCACTTTTCAGTGAATACAATATTGTAACGATGGAACACGACCTTTTCTTGAATTTATATTTTTTGGTTTTTATGGCATTCAAATGCTTTATAAATATAAATTTATAAAGAATAGAAAAAGTTCGATCACGAGGCGGGACTCGAACCCGCATCCTTCGCGCCATTCCGGGGCGGATGCCTAACCAACTCAGCCACTCGTGACCCGCCTGAGCAATCGAATTTATTCTATCCTTTCAGTTTTATGTGTCTTAAGGGACACACCGCGCGCCATCTATTGAGATGATTTAACAACCATTTCAACCAATATGAAGCACTTTTCAGTGAATACAATATTGTAACGATGGAACACGACCTTTTCTTGAATTTATATTTTTTGGTTTTTATGGCATTCAAATGCTTTATAAATATAAATTTATAAAGAATAGAAAAAGTTCGATCACGAGGCGGGACTCGAACCCGCATCCTTCGCGCCATTCCGGGGCGGATGCCTAACCAACTCAGCCACTCGTGACCCGCCTGAGCAATCGAATTTATTCTATCCTTTCAGTTTTATGTGTCTTAAGGGACACACCGCGCGCCATCTATTGAGATGATTTAACAACCATTTCAACCAATATGAAGCACTTTTCAGTGAATACAATATTGTAACGATGGAACACGACCTTTTCTTGAATTTATATTTTTTGGTTTTTATGGCATTCAAATGCTTTATAAATATAAATTTATAAAGAATAGAAAAAGTTCGATCACGAGGCGGGACTCGAACCCGCATCCTTCGCGCCATTCCGGGGCGGATGCCTAACCAACTCAGCCACTCGTGACCCGCCTGAGCAATCGAATTTATTCTATCCTTTCAGTTTTATGTGTCTTAAGGGACACACCGCGCGCCATCTATTGAGATGATTTAACAACCATTTCAACCAATATGAAGCACTTTTCAGTGAATACAATATTGTAACGATGGAACACGACCTTTTCTTGAATTGATATTTTTTGGTTTTTATGGCATTCAAATGCTTTATAAATATAAATTTATAAAGAATAGAAAAAGTTCGATCACGAGGCGGGACTCGAACCCGCATCCTTCGCGCCATTCCGGGGCGGATGCCTAACCAACTCAGCCACTCGTGACCCGCCTGAGCAATCGAATTTATTCTATCCTTTCAGTTTTATGTGTCTTAAGGGACACACCGCGCGCCATCTATTGAGATGATTTAACAACCATTTCAACCAATATGAAGCACTTTTCAGTGAATACAATATTGTAACGATGGAACACGACCTTTTCTTGAATTTATATTTTTTGGTTTTTATGGCATTCAAATGCTTTATAAATATAAATTTATAAAGAATAGAAAAAGTTCGATCACGAGGCGGGACTCGAACCCGCATCCTTCGCGCCATTCCGGGGCGGATGCCTAACCAACTCAGCCACTCGTGACCCGCCTGAGCAATCGAATTTAAAACTGAAAGGATAGAATAAATTCGATTGCTCAGGCGGGTCACGAGTGGCTGAGTTGGTTAGGCATCCGCCCCGGAATGGCGCGAAGGATGCGGGTTCGAGTCCCGCCTCGTGATCGGTTTTGTATTATTAGATTTTCTTTATTTGGAGTAATTAATGAAATTGTGGGAAATAATGCAACTTGATATAAATTGAGAATATTATAAAGTGAGTGTATTAAAAACGTATGATTTTTAGCACAGATTTACTAATCTAAGGATCATCAGAAAAATAACCGATTCCTTTAAATTTAAAGAAAATGCTAATTTATTAATACAATTAATACATATTCATTTATTTCCACAGAGACAAACCAACGCAACGTCGAGTTGCATCTCTCATTGATGCAACTACACAAATCACGTAGATTCCTAACCTACTCTACATAGCTAGAAAACTATCATAGCTATGATTTCAGTGAAAAGCATATTATTTGTGTAACGGATACGGATACACTACATACATAATATGTTAAAATAAGCGCATACTGGAATTATCTTTTGCTTTTCAAATAAATATTTATTTATCTATTCAACTAGCTTCTTCTTCTAGAAGCATAAAGACGCGTTATAACTTATAAATAAATAAACATTTTCAGGACAATTTTAACACACGGCACGATAAAATATAATGAACCTATGTACATTGCTACTAATAGTTACCACCGGTTTAATGTTATTAATTTGAATTTAATCCAGAACTATTCTCAACCAGAATTTAACTCAAATAAAACACAAATGACTAAATTGTTACTACGTAACTAATACCTTCGACAATTAGTACCTACAGTTACGTATTATTACAACCTTCTCAACCAGAATTTAACTCAAACAAAACACAAATAACTAAAATGTTACTACGTATATATAATAATACTCTTAACAATTAGAACAGTTACGAATTCTTACAACCTAGTTACAAAGTTCATGTTTATAACCTATAGTATAGCTAAATTGAACGACATTTATTTGATTTACAACCAGGAGGGCTAATAAATAAGGATTAATAGCTTATACCGGTTAATTTATAGGGCCCGTTAGGTAGCGGCCTGTGTTTTTGATTGTTGTTAGAAACTGGGCGAGCCCTTGGATTCACTTCCTTTGGTCCTTTGGTATATCTATTTGAGAACTAGGGTCAATTTAAATGTCATGTGACATGTCTGTTGTCTACCCTAGAAGGGTTTTGATCTTTGATCTATTTTCTTTAATTAAATTCAGATTTCAAAACTTTATACTAAACTCAAAAGTAATTAAGAGGCAAGATTCGATTTTTTTTGTCTGATTGTTGCGAACACTGAAAACACAACCGATTAAAAAGGTATATTTTTTTTAAACCGAGTCAACTTAGGCGAAGGCCGGGATAAGCGGCTAGTCAAGATTCTAATCAAATCTATCGTTAGGCATGAAATAAAAATCACCTAAGCGTTTTGTTTGCACAACGCGTTAAAAACATCATTCAGGAGAGTCGCAATTACGCGGCAATTAAAAACCTGTCGAGAAAACACGCCACGGTATGGAACTAGTATCTAGTCATCAAGTATTAGTCGATTATTATCATAAGAAAGTGATCATTTCACTTCGGACGAGAAAATGTGCGCATAATTGCACTTCAAAGCAACGTTCGATGCGTTTGCGCATGATGACTTGTTTAGCTTTCAAAGTCGCTTATATCGATGACATATTTGTGAATTATAAATTAATAGATTTCCGCCCGCGGCTTCGCCCGCGTTTGCAAAGGAAAACCCGCATAGTTCCCGTTCCCGTGGGATTTCCGGGATAAAAACTATCCTATGTGTTAATCCAAGTTACCCTCTATATGTGTGCTAAATTTCATTGTAATCGGTTCAGTAGTTTTTACGTGAAAGAGTAACAAACATCCATACATCCATACATCCATACAAACTTTCGCCTTTATAATATATATTAGATAATATATATTAGAAGATATTAAATATTAAAATATTAAGATTAAGATAATATATTTTGATTAATTGGATATATCTAGTATGTATTTTTATACAATCATCTAATACTATAAAGCTGAAGAGTTCGTTTGTACGCCCAAATCTCATCATCATCTCTCTCAAACCATGTATACTGGACTGATTTCAAAAATTATTTCACTGTACTCTATGTAAGTGATCCCTCGCGTTGCCGGGGCGGCGCATAAACTTAATCTGTTTGTCTTTCTACTATGGAAATTGTAGACAAAGTAATATTCACATATAAGTGCATATAAGTGCTTACAAAACCAACTAAACGATATATTTTTATCCATCCGTCCGCGTGATACACGTCTAAAACATGCATCATGTATGCAACACAATTTATTCATGATTATTACTTTTATATTGTTTCTTATGACCTCTAAATCCTACGGGAGGTCTACATTAATAACTATTTGTCAAATTAGCATATAACGTAGGAGCCGACATCTAAATACTAGTTGTGCGCCCCGGTTTGTTTATGTCCACAGTGGGTGTTCTTGTAGGTGACAAGAATTGTTTAAACGAAGCTGTAAATAACTACTTACATGCCTATCTGTATACTAAAAATAATAAAGATGAATGTAGTTTTGTGGTGTTGATTTTTATTAGATTTAATATTGATAATTTACAGGACATTTAACAGGAAACAAACACACTCAAGTCACAAGTGGACTCTTGGAAAACTTATAATAGTATATTTATATTTTCTACTACTATCTAACACGATTGTGAAATTGTTTTAAGTATTTTTTATATTAACCTAGCTAAATACATATTTTGCTAAAATTATGCTTTTGAACTCAGCTGCACTTATAATAATCGAGTGTTTTAAAACTCTTATCATTTCCTATTAAGATAGCATCTATTCTCACTCATTCACAGGCCTACGTAGTTTATTATATAACATGAATACACGACAAGTATTTTATAAGCCGCAAGTTTTAAGGCTTTATAATATAAAACAAAGCGAGCGTTCAGCGAATAAGCGCATTCCCGTCTCAGCCGGCGGCAATCATTAACATTGGGGCTACAAAACTAGCGATTAGATTTCTATATTTTATTTTAGAAGAAGTGATGTGTAGCTTGGAAATTTAGTTTATTATATTTCGTCCGAGCTCTACCCGCCTTGACCGAATTTAAAATAAAATTTAAACATAACTATGACCGCCACGAAAATATTTCTTTCTACTGGTTAGAGACTTTTAATTCTGTTAAACCACAAACAGAGTTCCTGTTACATGCTTATATTACTTGATTACATCCAAGAAGAAATTCTATATTCTAGCTCTGCAATAAATCGCAGTAGAATCAGGGTAAACTTAGCGTCATCACAACAAAAGGACGGCAAAAAATCAGCAGTTACCATAACATCGTAGGTTTTTTTTTATTTTAAAGTAAATCGCGGTACAATAAGCAAAGCTCCTCAACATGCTTCTAATGACGATGAAAATATCTATGATCGTAACTATTTAGCAAGATGTTTGTGATCATTAAAAATATAATTATCTAATTTAACAACGATGAAATCCTATTTAACATCAAATATGTATCTATCTTCTCTGCAAGTAAACCGCGCTGTACTCAGCAAAGCTGTCCACCGCTACTTTTGCGGCGCCAGAGCAACTGTTCACAGTTAGCTGGGAGCATGGACGCGGAAAATTATTCGCTCAACGCTTCCGTGCCGCGATCTCGATCATCACTATATTGCGATTTAATAGCCGATGATTGCAATCAATATGTTCGCTGTTTATTATACTTTAGTGAGCGGCTGGTATTTGAGCAGGAAACATCTGGATGCTACGATAAGAAGTGGGTCACGCAAGGATCTTGTATGAAGGGATGGTTTGATTTGTTACTTCTAGTTTTATCACGTTCTAAGACTTGTGCAGGCACGATTATCAAATCTGTTAATGTTTATCCATGATCTTATCATTTTAAAGATTATAATTATAATTGATATTCAGGTTATAGAGAAAAGGGATGGCAATCTTGTAATAATGAACTTTATAATATATTGCAAGGGTAATAAATATCGATCATAAATAACAATGTTATATGGTATTTTTAAGTTTTTGAAGACATTAAATGTTTTTCAATAAACTGGGATTAAAATTTTGCATAGTCATCTAATAACATAAGTCGGTCATCATTTTTCTGTACATGAAAAAAAGATATTACGAATTAGGCACAAAACAAACTCTACGTCATAAGGTATTGGTGAACTAGATTACATAGTAATAAGAACAGTAAACGATATACAGTTAAGTGTTGAGAACAATGCAGTTAGAATATTACCTTCGATTTCATTGATGCCACATCAAATCGAGTATTAAAATTTAAGTTATCCTATTTAAATAACACTAGGCGAGATCACGATTACATAATCCGGAATTTGTGAATATATTTTGAAGTGTTAATCGTTTGTGTGCTTTTACACTACACGGTGATATAACGATATCGGTGCAATATCGCGTGATTCTTGTTAGTTAGATGTAGTTTTAGATTCACTGTAACAGTATACATTTTTCTTCCGTTCAAGAAGGCTATGAACCTGAACATTACTCGAACTCGATTAGCTAGATCATCCTCTTTTTTCAAACAAGTTCGTATCTTATTGATAATTGCCAAATATAACAGTTATAAATTATAGTTTGACAATGTTAGTTCTTATAAAAATGGATAAAAGAATAAGAGATTGGTAGAAATCTATAATAAACTGTCAATTGAAATGCTTCACTTACTTCTACTTATATGATCGCAAATGATATTGTCTTTACCGTATGTATTTATATTATTTTGTTTTTGTTTCCATGCGTGTTACGATCGACGTGATCAAGTCAGTGTGTCGGTGTCGTGTCGTTACCGTTAGTGTAAAAACATACACACGTTAAGGTCAGCTGAGCAATATCGATGCCATATTTGGATGTTTTGTTGATTTGTTTCGAATCATTTATATAAGATGTATTATTTAATAGATTTAAACGTCTGATTGTTTTTGTCCTTATACGGTTTCTTTGGCGTTTGATTTGTGGTGTAATTTCAATTAAGAAATATTTTATATGTTATGCCACCTTTATTATTTACTAGCTTTCCACCCGCGGCATCGCCCGCGCAGTCAAAGAAAAACCCGCATAGTTCCCGTTCCCGTGGGATTTCCGGGATAAAACCTATCCTATGTCCTTTCTCGGGTATCAAAATATCTCTATACCAAATTTCATGCTGTTCAGTAGTTAAGGCGTGATTGAGTAACAGACAGACAGACAGAGTTACTTTCGCATTTATAATATTAATAAGGATTTATTCAAAATAGGAATATTAAAAACAGATTTGTATTTTTCTGTAAAAAAATATGTACATATCATGTTACAAAACAGACGATGGAAAAAATGTTCGCTACCTCATTGTTGCAAAAAATACTGAATGGTTAGTGCCAAGTTCTATTCTAATTTAGCACAAAATATGCCTTTGATTTTGCATTACCTGACTTAATTCCCATAAACTAAAAATGTTTTTTATTCATGTAAACTTTTACAAAATCTTATGAATAATCATTTTTTATTAAACCACCACCGATTCGGAATATACGTTTACACACATTTAGAAAGCTTCAACACAGCAATTGCAAGCCTACTAATTGCATGAGTATGTACGAGGAATAACATTTGGAGGAGACTGGCATGTCCAAGAACCAGAAAAAGATCTACATCTTGTGACAACTGCCAACCTTTACTTGGTCCGCGTGTTTCGATAAATCCCGAAAAGGGCTGAGTAGGAATGATAGGAACAATATGAGCTTGATGATGCACAATTAATTACATAATCACAAACAGCCAATAAAAGAAGCTAAGTAGAACATTACACCATCTCGAAAGATAAACCGATATTTACTGCATTAACAACAACGTTACACATTCACAGCTCATAAAAGTGCAATCCATTAAATCTTTTCCTAGGATTGTCAATTGTTTTTAGATGAGGTGGGAAAGTCGCTCGCGGACGGAGTTTAACAGATTCTAGTGCGATTAGAAGATAAGTGTACACTGTACGGTGCTACTGGGAAACGGGTAAATAGTCACACAAAGTTACAATTAAATAGCTATGGAAATAGCTCATTCAGAAGCGATTGTTTTGTTTAGACTACGCTTACACTTTGTTGTAACTAATAACTACAAATAGGTCACAAGACATTATCGTACGATGGTAAATGTTAAAATATGTAATGACGATTCGAAAGTGCTTCTATATAAAAGAAGTCTTATTGAATAAATAAATGTTTGAGTTTGAGTTTGATATATGGTCGGAACTCACACCACACATTCAAAGATTTGAATATGTAAAACTAGCTTACCGCCCGCGGCTTCGCCCGCTTTGTCTCAAACCTAATAAGTCAAAATCCGTTCCGTAGTTTTAAAGATTTAAGCATACAAAGGGATATAGGGACATAGGGACAGAAAAAGCGACTTTGTTTTATACTATGTACCTAGTGATTAGGTAAACGTTCTTAAAACTGCATTTACTACGGCCAATGACTGAATGTCGCCTGACGACGAATGAAATGTTACAGGAGATATATTATACACAAGTTTACATATTCCTACACTTTCACAGTTCCATGGAAGCTCAAGGAGATCAGGGACCGTATTATGACCTCTTATTTCCAACTGTCCCAGTAATACATAACGGGGTTTCCGAGGCAGAGGGGTGTTATAAAAGATAAGGCATGGAGCATGTGGAAGGTAACATAGCATGATGAAAGCAGTTTGACTAATAGGATTGGCTTATTTCCACCTCTTACAGTTTAATGCTTGATTGGATAGTTGATTAAGTATTAAATATGTACTAGTTATTCATGGTTCTAGTATTAAAACTATAAAACGAAGACTATCTTATAATAATTAATTTCTACTATTTTTACCTTACGTATCTACTAGTTAATACATTCCATTCGAGAACTATTGTAAATGTTGTGTACACCCTTTATTGATAAGTGCATAATATTAATTAATTAATAATGTTAATTTTATCAATGTCAAATGTAGGTATTTATTGTTTGTGTTCCAAGTTAAAATAAATAAATAAATTCCTAAGAATAATATTCGTAGTAATATAATAAGTAGTAGAGGATATGCAAATGATCTGTCAGCCGGTTGTACTACAATGAACATAGTTTTTATAACTACTTTGATAACTCAAACAATGAATCTACAACGTGGACAACTACTATATATTCTACAAAACACACACTTTCTCTATAAAATTCACACATTAAAGCGAATTTACATATCATAATATCATCTTCCGCAACAATCAGAGCGTGTACCCTCGAATTCGTAACTCGGTTAACTCACAGACCTACAAAACATGTGTTATTATGTTAATTTTGTGATAGTATAGACAATTTTGACTAGAGATGGTACTATACGAGGAAGAAGGCATTGTCCTCAGTGGGGTAATGAATTTACATAAAAAAAACTACGATGCGAATGAAAAATACTGTGAAAACTTCGTCGTTTTGGAAACAAAGGTCACAATAATTCCTATATCAAAGCATCACGCATGGCTGGACCAATTTATCAAATATTTTTTTTATCATTAAGGAGGATTTAAATTAAAAGTTCTAGGTTCAAAATTTCGCAGTGGCGAGTCTGTCAGACTCACGTAAATTTATTAATTTAAATTAGTAAAGGTGCAATTAAACACGTAGGTAATTGCA
This sequence comes from Colias croceus, assembly GCF_905220415.1. Lineage (NCBI taxonomy): Eukaryota > Metazoa > Arthropoda > Insecta > Lepidoptera > Pieridae > Colias > Colias croceus. The sequence goes on from NC_059537.1 coordinate 14,373,426, forward strand.
GAAGCTGAAATAAAAATTTAGAAAATTTGAAAGTAACGCAATGCAAACTATGACTATTTCATTTTTATAATTTAGAAGCTGAAGCATCTGCACAAGCTCTTATTTACATAATTCATGTTAAGAAATAATAATTGACGAAACCGTTCATGTACCACAAATATTTAATCCAATAGAATCATTCACATGCGACAAGCACACTAACACACATTTAAACTGGGCCCTATAAACATGTTAAATACCTAAACCTTTAAGTGCAAGATTTTATTATTTATGTAAGCACCGAGCGGATACATAAATTGTTCAACCTACATACTCTAATAAGTTAAAATGCTTTGGCAAACCTCAGGACCGGTCCCATTAAAAACTCTTGTGACACACAAACCGACGGGCTTATCCTAATAATATTGTTATGTTAAAGTTTTGTATGGTTGAAGGTATTGTGAAGCAAAACTACAAAACAGGGCACAAAAAGTTTTCCGAGTTAAATAGGTACGTAATAACATGGTGATAACGGACAGTATCAAAAGCAATGTGTTGTGATATGAATAATAAATAAATATTTCTTAGTATTTTCTAGGGTTTGATTTTACGCGAGTATTATACATTTAGAAATTAAAGACTTTTTAACGGATTTTAAACGCGATTTAATCAGACCAGAATCAGGGAGACCCCCGTGACCACGCTCGCTGTAAAGTGTTCGAAACGTCGGGAAAATAATATAATGATTAAATCGCGTTTAAAATCCGTTAAAAAGTCTTTAATTTCTAAATAAATATTTCTTTTTTTATCATCAAATTCCCAAAAAGCACGATGGAACCGGATTATCGTATTTAAATGGCTAATATTGAAAATTTTCCAATTAACCAGATTTAAATAAACCTTGCAATGTTTACGTTGTTATACAATCAAGAGGTCAACTATAAATGGTCGACTTATTTTGTTCATTGAAACGAAACGAGGCACTTGTCAATAGTCACTATTGAAATAATAATATTTGTTTAAAACCACTTGTATTTGTCTACAAATAGAAACGTGAGATGATGGTCAGTGTGTCAGAATAAACCCTACTCAAACTCAACTGAAAATAGATTCCAACTCAAAAATAAATGATTCCAAATTTATATTACATCATACTTTTAAATAGAGATATATAAAATTATATTTAAAAGTGTGATTTAAAACTTGAAATAGTATAAACTAATTAGTACTTTATTAATTAGAGAAGATAAGTTATAGTGTTACATCAAAAAATACATGTTGTACAAAACGTTTGAACTATCTAATTACATGAAAGTGAAAATGTATTTAATATATTTAAATCTCTTAAGTATTTTCAGAGCGAAAGTTATTTTTGTTTTTGTGTGCGTTTGGCGAATCTCCTTATTAAAAGTAAAAATATAAATATTCAAGTTCTTAATTAGTGTTGGAAGTAAAACCGTATATCTATCTATTTAATATTCCGGTAGCTGCGTGTTCTAATAGATTGTTAGTTCTTACATGTTTATACATGTAAATTGTATGACTAGCTGCGCTCCGCGGTTTCACCCGCATTGCTCCGATCCTGTTGGTCTTAGCGTGATGATATATAGCCTATAGCCTTCCTCGATAAATGGGCTATCTAACACCGAAATAATTTTTCAAATCGGACCAGTTGTTCCTGAGATTAGCGCGTGCAAACAAACAAACAAACTCTTCAGCTTTATAATATTAGTATAGATAAATTTTTGCTATAGATTTATTGCTTAAACCTGTGCTTTAACGTAGAAAAATTAATCATATTTTATCTTAATAAATAATTATTTATACAATAATTATTTACAAAAATTAATACATAACAATTTAAACAACAAAATATAAAAAAAAAATTAAAACACACGAGATCTTAAAGTCAGCCAATGATCAACATCCTCTACAATAGAGATGTGTGTCCTGTAGCCAACGGACATCCTAAACAAGGCAGAATAATTAATAACGTAATTATTGCGTTGAAACATAATTACTGGCTGGAAATAGGATGTGAAAACGAGACTTTTCTCTTCGCGAATGGAAACTGGCCATTACATATTTAAGATGCGTATAACGAGCTGTTGTGACGTCATGGTTTAGCTTTAGGTATGTGCGAGTGGAATGGTATTTTTTTTTTTGTGGCTGTGTTTGGAGTACACGGAAGGTAGAAGGTCCAATTATAAGTCATTGAAATTTAATGAAAATCAGCCCTGAAACGCACGTGATATTGTTGCAACGTTTGCTGCATATCTGATCTTCATGTATTCTATTTTTTTGTTCTACCTACTTATTAAACTGTTTATATAAGATCATCATAAGATGATATTGGCCTTCTGCCGGCCACTGTTAGAATTAGATTTGATACGCTTAACTTCATTTGGGCATTGAGCAAATATTTTTTCATCATCGAATGTCATGTTCTCAATTAAGGTTTTAATCTTCCTGTAGATCATTCACCATAGATTAAATAAATAAATGACTTTTTCGACAGGCTCCTACTTTCCAAAAACTTCAAACATACCGCTTCTGGCAACCCCACAGGAATTCGTTGCGTGTTGCTAGCAAATTGGTAGCGTGAGGAATGTTGTGTCATTTGTCCAATACATTATAATCTCTGACGCATCAATTATCGGCAATTAGCGACTGATTTATCGATTGTCAAAGTGTTATTGCTTAATGCACTTTTAAGTCAATATCTTTTGAAGGATAGGAAATCCGGGTATTTTTTGTCTTTGGTCTTATTAAATACCATTCTATTATGTATCCAGCTCATCTGTTATACTCATGTTATGCTCTATTGACCGAGTGAAGATGTTTTAAATGAAGATGTTTCAGTAATTCCAATTAATATCGCATATATTTTGTTACCTTTCGCAATTGCTGAATTTAATTTAACGAACCTATCACCCTTATGAATTATTAGTCTACGATTCTTTCAAATAAGTACTTAATTTGCCTAAATTATAATTGAACAAGGACGAAGTTGAGGGCCCCTGGCTGGTTTTTAATATAAAAAAAAAATATACAGCCAAACTACCATTAATTTGTATTACAATTGAGATAAAATCATAATACGCTCAATAAAACCTAACTCTTTGTTCAAATTTATTAATAAAATAAAACAACGTGTATCTGATTGCGAACGAGAGGCAAGTATTTTAATGACTAATGAGCAAGAACGAATGAACCGATACATTGATACAATTCATACAGTCACAAAACGAATTACATTCTTCACTCTCTTATTCACTAGATGACGTAGGTTTCATTTGATGTCCATAGATTAAAAACAACACCCCCACTACATCACATGAAACCAAATACAACACATACAATACAATTATAAACAATCATTAATTCCCAGAGCTTTAATACATTTATAATGCTTGCTTGCACAAAGTGATTTTGTAAAAATATCAGCTGGCATATCGCTAGTACACATATATTTAATACTTATAATCTTATTTTCAACAGACTCCCTCAAAAAATGATATTTGATATCAATGTGTTTGCTTTTTCTATGTAAGACATTATTAATAACAAGTTTTTGGGCGCTCTGGCTATCATTGTACAAGGTAATAGTATATGCTGGTTGATTAGTGACTTCAGACAACAATACTCTTAAATACATAGACTCTTTACAAGCTTCTGACATAGACATATACTCAGCTTCCATACTGGACAAAGCTACCGTTTTTTGTTTTCTACTTTCCCATGATATTACTCCCCCTGACATCATAAAACAATACCCTGTATATGATTTTCGATCAACACAATTATTGGCCCAATCAGCATCAGCAAAACCTAACAATTCAGAGCTACCTTTGACATACCTTATACAATAATTTTTAGTCCTTTTTAAATACCTAAGAATGCGTTTAGCATAATTCCAATGAGTGCTATTATGACAAGAATTAAATTGACTTAAGAAACTCACACTAAAAGTTATGTCAGGCCTCGTTAATACAGACAAATACATGAGACTACCAATCAATTGCTGATATGGAATATTAGTATCATTAACATTGTTATTTTTATCTATATTTAGTTTTAATTCCATAGGTGTACTGGCCTCTTTACAATTTAGCATGTTAAATTTAACTAATAATTCTTCAATGTATTGTTCTTGGTCTAAAGTACATACATTATTTTTATAATCAATATTTACTCTCATTCCTAAGCATTGTTTTACATTTCCAAGATCTTTAATTTTAAATTTAGTATTCAAAACTGAAATTAAACTATTTGTCTCTACTTTACTGTTAGAGTATACAAAAAAATCATCCACATAAAGAGCAACAATAACTTTTACATTGTCATGAAATTTAGTAAATACACATGGTTCTATATAACTTCTCTTAAAGCCTAATTCTGTCAAACATTGATCAACTTTATCATACCATGACCTTGACGACTGCTTTAAGCCATAGATAGCTTTATTTAATTTTACAATTATTTTATCATTATTACTATCTAAATTAACTTGTGGATGAGCCATATAAATATCTTCCTTTAAAATACCATTCAAAAAAGCAGTTTTAACATCCAAATGAGTAACTTTTAAATCTAATTGTACAGAAAGTGCAAATAACAATCGCAAAGTACAGTGACGCACAACCGGTGAAAATGTCTCATCATAGTCAATACCTGGTTTTTGGGTGAAGCCCTTCGCTACCAGACGAGCACGATATCTAACACTGTTATCACTATCAAACTTTCTTTTAAAGACCCATTTACACTGCACTAATGTTTTACCTTGAGGCACTTCACTCACTATTGTCCATGCATCATTCTCTTTGAATGCTTGAAGTTCCTCTTCCATTGCAGAAATCCACTTGTCTTTATCAGGACTTTGAAGAGCATGGTGGATACTGACTGGATCACTTTGATTCTCAGCATTCGACTGCATGCACAGGTTTGAATAACCATAACGCTGTGGTGGTCTCCTCACCCTCTTTGGTTCATCTGGTGGTTGAATCTCAGACACATCCTGCAATATAGCGTTTTTATTATTCATCTGGTTAATATCCTGTTTAGCTTCTTTGTCAGCAAATTCATCTATGTCTTTCTTTTCTTCTTTTATTTCTGAGATTTCCCCCACTGAAACTGATATTGTTTCATTCATGTTACTTTTTAAGTTTTCTTGAATTATGACATCCCTGCTTACTGTCACACATTTCTTAACTGGGTCATAAATCCTATACCCTTTCACATTTTCAGAGTAACCAACCAGTATATGTGGTTTAGATTTAATATCCCACTTTAATCGCTTTTCTTTTGGAATGTGCACCATGGCCTGGCTCCCGAAAATACGAATGTGACTAAGATTAGGTTTCTTATTAGTCCAAAGTTCAATTGGTGTCAAGTCTTGTAAGCCCGAAGCTGGTGACCTATTTCTAAGGTACACGGCTGTGTTTACCGCTTCAGCCCAGAACTTTTTGTCTAGTTTGGCATCAAACAACATGCAACGAGCCCTTTCTACTAGAGTTCTGTTCATACGCTCACTGATAGCATTCTGTTCTGGAGTATAGATATTAGTTTTCTGATGAAGTATACCAGCTTCTGCCAAGTAACTATCAAACAATGTATTACAAAATTCCAGACCGTTATCAGTTCTAAATATTTTAATCCGCTTATTCTGTTGATTTTCAACTAAAGCTTTAAACTCTTTAAAATATTTAAGTGCTTCATTCTTAGCTTTCAAGAAATAGACAAAAGTCATGCGTGTGTAATCATCAACAAAGATTAAAAAATACCTGCAGCCTCCAATTGAATTCACCTCCATAGGTCCACACACATCCGCATGAATGATGTTAAGTACTTCACTACTTCTGGTACCAACATGGTTAAACGGTAATCGTGACTGCTTCCCTTGGCAACACACAACGCACGAACTTTTATCAACAACAGCTTTGTCATTAAAGTCAATGCCCACAACTGCACCATCTTTCATTTTGGTGAGGTCTTTGCTGTTCAAGTGGCCCATCCTTTGATGCCACAACTCACTTTTTCCACTGACAGTCGTTGAGAGCCAACAGCTGTGTTTATTTTCTACAATAAGTTTATAGACACCGTCAACTAACCTTGCCTCTCCTATCATCTGATTTTTACTGTTGTAGATATAGCAATGATTTTTTTTGAAATCCACTCTGTTTCCATTTTCAATTAATTTACTAACAGATAATAAATTCGTTGCAATACTTGGCACGCATAACACATCTTTCACTGTGATATTATATCTGCTTTTCGACGTAATCGTAACAATATCAACATCACCCGAGCATAATACAGCCATCACTCCATTGTTAGCCGCTGTAATTTCCTTTATACTCGTGTTTTCTGATGGATTCCGAATATTGTTCACGTTCGAGGTTATATGCACACTTGCACCTGAGTCTAAGTACCAATCATCTTTCTTGAAGTTTTCCCGTAAAAATAATGCAGAAAAACAATTTAAGTTGTTTGTCATCGCACTTTTCACTTGTGTACACTGATTTTTGTAGTGCCCAATCTGTTTACAACGATAACACTTGATGACTTTCTTTTTGCTATTGTTAACATTTGACGTATCGCCATCTTTGTTGAATGTGTTTCCGATCTTACTGAATGATTTTGATCTTTGATCGATATGTCGACGCCCTCTAGTGTACAACGCTGTAGTTTCCGCCGAATCATCATTCCCGGTCAAATCTAATAATTTGGATTTTACAACATCCGCCGTAATGGCGATCCCTGAATGTTCAATGGCCATGAGCATTGGAAAATATTTTTCAGGCAATCCTGCCAACATTAAACAACCAATCCACTCATCATTCACCACAAAACCCGTTCTAGATAATTTCTGCCCGGTTTCTATTATTTGAGTAATATAACTTGTCATTGAATCCGATGTTTCGAGACGTATTGAAATTAAATTCCTTAATAACATGATTCTTCTCGAAAAGCCCGCGTCATCAAACATCTGTTGTAATTTCTGCCATAGTTGTTTAGTAGTCTTAGCATCTTTAATATGTACATATAACGAAGGATCTATGGTTAGAATCAACTTGGCTTTCGTCATAGCGTCTTCCGTAATGGCGTCGCCGGTTCCCTCAAGCTTGACAAATTTTGACTTTCCTTCAAGTACTAATAGGTTTTCAGCGGCAAACGCCCACTCGCTATAATTTTCTCGGCCTTTTAGTTTTGGCACATTTGCAATAAAGGAATTTGTACTTGAAGCCATATCTGTTGATCACACCACAACGCCGCGCCACGTGCAACAGGGATGAAAAAATTTTTTCACCGTGATATATGACGCAATCACTTTCTAATCACTGATGCTAACTAAAAAACTATAACTTTACAACTTTTGATAACTAATTCTATGGATCTGGGCCCATAACCTATTAATAAAATAAAACAACGTGTATCTGATTGCGAACGAGAGGCAAGTATTTTAATGACTAATGAGCAAGAACGAATGAACCGATACATTGATACAATTCATACAGTCACAAAACGAATTACATTCTTCACTCTCTTATTCACTAGATGACGTAGGTTTCATTTGATGTCCATAGATTAAAAACAACAAAATTGTTTGATAATATCTTTCTATAGTTCAAGGTGGAATTAAATATGCAAATTAGATTGATTGGTATGTTATTTAACTGGCTATAAATCATAATCTCATTCCAAATTGCAAGATTATAATGTCTCTTTAAACAAACTGCAGTAGTATTAAATTGCACACGTTTTGGCTGTTTTCAAAACATTTATAAAAATTGAAGAAAATGTTATCAAATTATCGATCAAGAAGAGATTATCAGTTTTAACAACTAAATAAAATATTCATAGTCTTAAATTAAGGTCATTATTATAATGTTATTGCTTGTACCTCTGTTAATTAGATGTACTGTCTCTTTTATGGCTTGTCTTTGCGAGGCGTGCATCGAGACCGAAATTACATCATTGAGAGTTCTTGAAGATTACCCGCATGTACTATATACCTAATGATTCAATGTATCATGTATGTTCTCTAAAATACACAATAAACATATATTTTTTTATGTACAAAGTTTTGGAGGGAAAGCCAACGAATAACAAAATTACCTCACTTATAGCATACTGAAATATTGGGTAAAATCAACTAAAATCAAGCATGCTTATTATACGTAAACATTGATAATTAATCATAAATGGATAATAGAAAAGTTTTTTAAACGTTTATAACCGTACAGACTACAGAGTTGCGTGCGCATAATACATACGCATCGAGTAGCGTTCTAAACGCCACTGCAAAAGTGGGTTATACGGTAGGGTTCCTTTTTCCCAACATTAATTTAAATTTTTTAGAATAAGGCTTATATAGATTTAAATGTGAATTAATAAGGTAAGTACATAAAGATACACTGTAAACAACAAATTATTAAATCTATTATAATTTGCGACCGTATTCCAGACGAAAATACACATCGTCTGTACACACAAAGATCGTCTGTATTGGCCCTTAATTGTAACTTACAAGGAAGACTAGCAAGGTCGAACCGCTCACGCACTTGTTACCAATCTCCCAATATTTTCCCACAATCCATTTACATTATACTTATTATACTGAATAAATGAATAATATAAATTATTTTGTTTTGTTTTATGTAAAAAATTAACACTAACGCCTTTATAAGGCCTGATTTCTATTAACGAGCAAAATGTATGTACTAATTTAAAAGACACCTGAGATATAAAAACAAAAATACAACAACCTCTACGATTAATATCTAATAATTAATTTATGTTAAAAATATTGCCACGGGCACGGTGCCACGGCGAAAGCTAGTTTTCCGCATGCGGCTCCAGTCAATCTTTTTTTAGCCATTAAATGCAGATATCTTTCTCTCAATAGTGTTCTATACACAAAAAATATTCAGTTTTTCAGTCGCTATAATGTAAATTTATGCAAACAATACATAATATCCAAAGTGCCTTTACAAGAAAGTAAGGAAGCATTTTACTGTTTTTTTTTTTTTTATAAAACGCAAGCTCAGAATAAATAGACGCCAGTGCAAATTAATTTACCATGAAAAATAAACGCTAGTGCGAAAACCGCCAAACACTGACAGTAACGAAAAAGTAAAAGGGTGCGCGGCACTCCCTAGACACAAATCGCCCAGTTCGATTCCGGTTTGAGCACATTTCGTAACTACAACGCGCTTACGATATCTCGCTTTTGGAACAAACAAACGATTATAATACTCTTTATGTATTTACGGTAACGAATCAAAATTATAATAAAAAGTTATAATTCAGTTCAAAAAGTTAAAAATTAAGTATACAAAAACTTTTTTTAAATAATTGAATAAGTAGTATTTACAATACTTGAATGAATTGAGATGACATCTCCACATCTATCTGATCTATCCATTCATGAAAAAGTCTTAACTCTTAAGCATACACATATTATGAGAATAAATAATGTACAAATTGATCATTTCATTTACACGATCATTTCATTAAAATAGCAATGTTTTACGCGTGGACATTTGCGTCCAGCGAAGCGTATACTTACAAATTTATTATTGTAAAGAATTAACATACAATCTATTACTATTTCTATTAAATTATTAAATATTTCAAATTTCAATACTTCCAATCTTTCTAAAGGTATTATTTAGGCATACAGAATTTAACAAAATAAGAAACTTCATCCATAAAATGTTATGTAACATAGTTTTTATTAATATATCATGTTTTTCGTCATCTATTTCCAATTAATCTCAAATAATTTCATTGCTCTCAATCAAATTCAGCAAACATTTACACCAAACCACAATAACGCACTACCGCACGAAACGTCAAAAAAACGCAGCGTTTTAACGCTTGAAAAACGCTCCTGACCATTACCATTCGCTCGAGATACCAATATAATATAATCAAACAGGTGGAAAGGTCACAGGCCGCACCCTTGAACGTTATCGCGTGAGAAAATTCATTATCTTCTAATTGAATGCACGACTTGACAGCGGATAAATCAAATAATTACTATTATTTGGACACTTGTTCCGATAATATTATTTAATAATATTTGTTTATTATTGAAAGTGCTATGTGCTGTTTGTGTTGCAATGTTGAATACGCACGTTTCTATTCACATTATTTAAAATAAACATAAATTTCTGATTGTTAATTGTAAACTATCGCATAAACGAAAACGATGATTAAATCTCAGTCGAATTCTATTCCAATCTAGTTCTTTCAGTTGCATCTACTGAATGTGTTTCGATCTATGGTTTCGATTGGTGATTTTTTAGGTTAATACCACACCTTTCATTATTATTATCGCTCAAGACAAAATAGTTCAGAAAACAGAATAAAACTGTATAAAAATAATAATCCATGACACAAAAGATGATCCGCAAGTCGTAGAACTCACGTTTACAAATTGCGATACAAATCTGAAAAATAAACGCACATTCAACCTTTTTATGTCTACAGATTGTTTACACTTAAAATGAATCTGTGCCTAGATCGTACTATGATTATAACTGCTGTATGCTAAATGAAATTAATACACGCAACACTTATTATTTTCATCATATTTATTTCAATTTAAAAAGTTTATACCGTGTTTTATTCCGATTCTAATAATATGCATTGTACATTTTACAGGTCATCTTTTATTGAAATTGAAATGTAGCACATAATATGATCTACTACAGATTAAATACAGATTAAATAAGCCAACGACGACAGGTCGTCATCTGTGGTCTATAACCTATACCCTATCAATTTATTGTATTTGAGATCGAGGTGACGTGGAGGTGACGAAGTTTGAAGTCTCGCCGCTATCTGTTAAAAATATTTTCAAGACTGAACTTCGAAATATTTGAAATTTGATTGTTTCCTTGTAGGTAACTAAACATAGATAATATAAACACGTCTGAATCTGGAGCGGAAAGCTAGTCTATAATAAGAAGGGTTTCTTTGAAAGCTTAAAAATAGCAGCATATTTCGACCCTTTTAAAGATAAGCACCCTGCATTCTTTTAATGCAGTTTTTATAATGAAGTTAATAAATCTGACGAAAGGTTAACAGTAGATATGTAAAGGTCACTTGTTTATGAAGTGAGAATGTACCAGCAAAAAGTCCATTTAATGCTCGAGAAAAATATCATCTTCAAAAACATCGCTTATAATTAGTAAGATGTTCGCACTACGCATTTTATTGTCGTTTTTATTTTTCTCTGTATCAAGGACTTTAATGCGACAATAGTTTTTTCCTATGACGATTTTACGTTGTTTAAAACTTTAAATAAAGCTTGATATGATATGTATATATCTTATAAGCGGCCCTCGAAGGAAAACATTACTTTTGTAGATCACCAATAAACACTAGCGGCTTTACCGAGATTAACCCAGGCATAAAAAAATTGTTTTTGTTAGGTTGTATATTTCTAAATGTTAAAATTGGTCGAAGAGTGGTTTTTCAGTTAGATCGTCATAAATAAACACACAAAAATGAATCTTTATTACTATAGTTTAGACAAAACAGATACTACAATTTTATTTGATAAAAAAAATCTATAAAATGACAGATCATACGGCGGCCATTTTTTGCTATGAAATGTTAACCTGATGGGTTCGAGAGTATCGCATTTGTAACCGTGAAGGAGCAAATTATTGTCGTCGTTTATATGTATTCCTTTTATATTTTACACAACTTTATGCCGGTATTATTGAAACAAAGGTTTGTTTTTATGGTCATTTCTTTAAGAGTATGTTTTCTCCTTTTGAAAAGAGGTTATTGACACGTTGAGTAACGTTGGTGTGGAATATTCACTTTGATAAATTAGAAATGTTTCCAATAAACATTGATTAATAAATATACAGTATTTATTATATAGGTTGGAACTCGTATGGATACAAAATTTTATAAAAGGCGATATATTATTTTTAAATAGGTACTTATAGACAACCTGTTTACCAATGATATTATTCATATTAGTGTAATGAATTAGAGCTAATACAAACCTGACCTTTTATTTAATGAATGGAGCGTAAATTTAAGTTTATTAAGAGTTTTAATGTTGTTTCGAAATGTTTACAAAAAGTTATAAAACACGGATGGCAATCAGGTAATAAAATAAGGCCATAAACACACCTCGCGGCGCACCTGTGGTGAAAGTGACCTTACACCTTTATACATCGTAATATTGCATCATTAATATAAAAAAAAAAACATATTAAGGTGCGTTTACTTCATACTTAATTTTTAATACTTCATACTCGTTTTTAAAAGTTATTTCTTATATTTTAGGATGAATGGTTAATGGTTGTCTTTTAAGAACCTATTTACAATGAATTATGAATTAGTATCCTCGTCCCTTGTCTCCTAGTATGATATGGGGCATTTTTATTTTTCCTCTGATTGATTTATTAATATTTAAGAGCTAGCACGCATCAACTCTATGGGGAGTTGCATCGCTACGTGCGCGCACTTTCTTACTAGCCCATAGAGTTGATGGGAGAGACAAAATAGTTGCGAAGACAAAAGTTGCTCTTGCGCGCTAGCTCTTGTTAGACAAGTAGCTGTTTCAATAAATCAGTGTCTTTCCTTATTTTCCTGGCTTGTTAATTGTTTATTTTTACGTACTCTGTGTTTCAAACTCAACTTTCTCTTAGAAGTTTTTTTCGTTGTGTTTTTAATTTATTATGTTCCTTTTTTACAATTACATTAATTTCAATAATTTGTCACTGCTCTTATAAAATGACGAAACCAATAGTGGTACAATAAATGTAATCTTACGTAGCGGCGCGTTTGATGTCCGTGGGAAGAGCGATCACTTAAGGCGCAGTAATATTTATACTGTACTTAAGGCGAAGTTCCGCGTTCAATCCCGACGTGTGCTATTTGCAATCGGTTTGGCGGAATTGTGTAACAGAGGTTGCTATTACTAGTGTTGATGTTCCTGGGTCTAGAGTAGGTGTAAACATATATTTATATATGTGTGTTTGCGTGGTAAAGCTAAAAACGTCAAAAAGTTGTTTTGGTAGTCAGTGATTCACCCACTTTACTTAATTAACGCTGTGGGCATCAAGTATTTATATACTTCAATCACTATGATTCTTATCCTAATTCCAAAAGATGCATTTTTAACTATTACATATTTGTATTCTAAGAAAGAGGAACTATCTTTAATAATAATAATTAATGAGAGAACATCCCATATATTGCAGAAAATTAACATTAACATAAGAGGATCAACGAATAATATTAAAATTCAATATACGACATCGTAACTTGCAGGTAGTAAGTAGCAAAAGGTCACGTAATATAAAGACAGTTTGTATCTGTAGCTCAGTTTATATTAGCCTAGATACCTACTTGGTATAATTATAATTTGTTAAATATAAGTGCAAATAGCGATAGTATGTAGAAAAATAAACATTACCTAATATGCTTCACTTTCGCCTTGAATTTTACTTTGAATAACATCCATTTTTTTTTTTAATTTTAATGTGTTCAAAGCCAATATTTATTAAATAAAATGCTATAAAATAACAAAGTATTAATTAATAAAGTAACAACAGTTTTAAATACGTTTTGCTCTTTGAATATATAGTATTGTATGATCTGTGCTTTGAATATAAATAAAATTAAATAAAAATGTACTAACGTAGCCTTAAGCTGAACAATTTGGGCACTGCAGTGACACTGCAATTACCGCTCCACTGCAATTAGACCTCCATCATGTGCCGTGTGTCACTGCACTAGCGTTGACCCGCGGGTTACACTGCGTTCCGAGAATTATTTCCTCGAGGTATTATTGTTATTTATTAATCATAAAATTTTTAGAACTTTTTAACTCTCATTTCTCGAAAGTTCTCGCGAATTAATATGAATGAAGAATATATCTGGTGAATGTTTTACATATTCAATTAAGGCGGAATATGTTATTGGTAATAGTTAAGTTTATATTTCAAAATCATTTACTTTGATGAGAACTAAAAATTATAGATACTAACAAAATATCTGGATTTATAAATGTTTTTATAAAATAAATATAACGAGCAGTCTCGGAACTACAAAGTCTCCTAAATAAGAAAATGAAAAGCAAATCTGCTAATGACAGAGCCAGTTAAATTTTATAAGTAACGGAACAAAAGCGTAATCTGGTACAACTCAAGAATTCTCCCAATTTCCAAATGAGCGCATCTTATCCAACAACAATAATTACAATGTTACATAATACCTACACATTACACCTTCATTACACAGATGTAAAGTGCAATATAATTATAAAACCTCTTTTTGCCGGAATGTTCTTCGTAATCACTAAAAAGGCTGATTGAGTGTCACGCACTGTTGTATGGACGTGTGAAACTATTATTGAACCAACATTTATGAAAAGGCAAATAAATCTATAGGAATGGATAAAACTGAAGTTTTTGTTATGTTGGAATAAGAGTTTTCTATAAAAAAAATATGCAAGAATATATCTTCTAACGTTGAGAAATTTGAAAGTTTTCCTTTTCTTCAAAAGCTAAAATAATGTCTATCTATTGCACGCCTCATAAGCGAAGCGTTGAGGTGGGTACTACTGTCACTTCGCGCAAAACATCTGATTTTTCAAACTTAAAATGTCTTTATGTATCATACATTGCACTTGTAAGATAATACATACACACACATATTAAGGACGTATTTACAAATTGACGCGCATCAATTTTAGGTATTGAGTCTTACTACTACACGTGCACGGCTCACACACACATCGAAATGCGCGAAGCGGCGAAATTATGAGTAAACTGACACGACTTGATAATTGAGCTTATTTTTATTGCTATGTTTTTTTTAACTTTACTTTGATTTGTAAAGTTTGTAACGTTGAATGGTCACAAAAGTAGATACCATTTATCTAATAATTTCATTGGACAGTGATTGTTTGGTAAACAAGTACTTGCCGAAGTGTACTTCGAAGACTGGTACTGGAACTCATAGACGAGTGGAGCTAGGTGTGCCGAATTTGGGCTCGTTTTGTTAGTAATGTTGAGACCTTACCTCCGGACTTGATGGAATGACCTGCAGGTGTACTTCGAAGACTGCTACTGGAACTAATAGACGAGTAGAGCTAGGTGTGCCGAGTTTGGGCTCGTTTTATTAGTTATGTTGAGACCTTACCTCCGGACTTGATGGAGTGACCTGCAGGTGTACTTCGAAGACTGCTACTGGAACTAAAAGACGAGTAGAGCTAGGTGTGCCGAGTTTGAGCTCGTTTTATTAGTTATGTTGAGACCTTACCTCCGGACTTGATGGAATGACCTGCAGGTGTACTTCGAAGACTGCTACTGGAACTAAAAGATGGTTAGAGCTAGGTGTGCCGAGTTTGGGCTCATTTTGTTAGTTATGTTGAGACCTTACCTCCGGACTTGATGGAGTGACCTGCAGGTGCATTTACAAAATATGTTTTATTAATTAATGTAATAATATAGTGTCGACTTATAAAAATACTACAGGTTTGCCGGCAGCTTCGCCTGCATCATTTTTAAATTTAACCCAAATTCGGCGCCATTTTGAAATTCTTTGTTAATTGACCGATTTCGTTCAAAATCGATATCTGAGGATCCTTAGACCCGATTTCACCAATATTTTCTAAATCAGAGATTTATTAATCGAGCTTCAAAATAAACATGTATTTTAACATCGTTGTCAACTCTTCAGGTCCCAAGAAGGAAATCTAACAGCCGTTTATCAAATCGACCTTTAACTGAGCGACTCACGAATCATTCATTCGTATTATAAACCGCCCGAAACAAAATGTCATAGTTGACAATGCCATAGTTTCGCACATTAGGGCTATTTGTTCTAGTTGTATAATAACTGTCATGTTTGGTAATTCGACTAAATCGAGATGTTCTGATACAGTATAAAATTTAATAATCATGTAGTAACTTTTACGTTTACTGGTTTATATGTCAAACGATTTGGTCGTTACCATGGTTACAAAAATGTTTGATGTTATTTGGAGATTGTTTTGTTGTGATTTTTCTTGTGTTATTTTAATTTTATTTTGAGTTGAATAAATACAATAATTTTGAAGAAAAATCGCGGTTCAATTTCACTTGGTAGAAGGTAAACTGGATCTGGTTGAAATTACGAAAAAAAATTCAGAGTCCGAAGGAAAGTGGAGAGATATCTCATACTAGAAGAGCAATTAACAAGAAAAATAAAGACAAAGATAAAAGAAAGCAGTAAATTAATAGTAAATTCTTGTTCGTAATAACCTAGTATCTAGTTGTTATAACCAATTTATTGAATGATGTTGATAGGTACAATCTAAGGGTACAATAAAAATGTTTTATAAAAACACAAGTTTTATTTATTTAGGTAACTAACATGAAAAATTACATATTTCTATAACAATGTCACATTTAAATTAAATTAGGATCATCATCATCGTCAGCCCATATACGTTCTCACTGCTGGGACATGGGATTGGTTGTGCTAACTTAAACTTAAACACGGTAAAGGATCAGGTCATTATCCACCACGCTATCTTATGATATGTCGGTTTCCTCACAATGTTTTTCACCACTGAGCCATCACTGCACTGCACTACAATAAGCAGTTGGTCTGTAGGTGAAACTGATTGATTCCTAAAACAGAATTTAAAATTAAGATAAGTAGGTACATTTCATAATCATGAGGAGGCCTGAGCCTTACCTGAGTAGTGGTGAAGTTTACATTTGAAGTACCTATATTGGTATTCAATACTAGATTTGACATGACTCACAGGATTATTATGGTTTAATTGAAAATAATACAGTATGTAGGAAGGAACCTTTTATGCACATAAATATAAATATTACCTCACGAGATAGTTTTACTCACAGATCCGACGGTTATTCGAGTTTATCTTCAATTAATTGCAATACTTCCAAAACCGATTGTTTTGATAAACGAAATCTTGTACTAAAATCAACATCATCATATTCTACGAAACAATGACGACCTCTTTATAAATTCTGGGCCGTCGCGTTCGCACTATATAATCCAAATTATACAAATCATCCAACACATCTTCATTTTCAAAAATAAAATAGTATGCAGAGTCCATCTTGACAGCAAGAAAACATCAAATCATTTTTTCTAATCGCTTGTTAAAAATTTAAAGAGCCTCTATGCCAGTAATTAAATATGATGCCGTGTTAAGGAAACTAAACCTCGATTAGGTCATGGTGGGACACTCTCTTACATTGATGTCCCGTTAAAAGAGTTAACAACGTGTTAAACTAACTAACAGAGCTTGGTGAAACTGGGCCTTAGGATCACAAAACAGGAAACTGTTACAAAAATTTGAAAAAGTCAACGCCATTTTGAAATTTTCTGTTATTGTACCGATTTCGTTCAAAATCGATATCTGAGGCTCCCTGGGATCGCAAAACAGGAAACTGGTACCAAAATTTTAAAAAGTCAGCGCCATTTTGAAATTCTTTGTTATTGTACCGATTTCGTTCAAAATCGATATCTGAGGATCCTTAGGATCACAAAACAGGAAACTGTTACCAAAATTGAAAAAAAGTCAACGCCATTTTGAAATTTTCTGTTATTGTACCGATTTCGTTCAAAATCGATATCTGAGGATCCTTAGGATCACAAAACAGGAAACTGTTACCAAAATTGAAAAAAAGTCAACGCCATTTTGAAATTTTCTGTTATTGAACCGATTTCGTTCAAAATCGATATCTGAGGCTCCCTGGGATCGCAAAACAGGAAACTGGTACCAAAATTTTTAAAAGTCAGCGCCATTTTGAAATTCTTTGTTATTGTACCGATTTCGTTCAAAATCGATATCTGAGGCTCCCTGGGATCGCAAAACAGGAAACTAGTACCAAAATTTTTAAAAGTCAGCGCCATTTTGAAATTTTTTGTTATTGTACCGATTTCGTTCAAAATCGATATCTGAGGCTCCCTGGGATCGCAAAACAGGAAACTGGTACCAAAATTTTAAAAAGTCAGCGCCATTTTGAATTTTTTTGTTATTGTAGCGATTTCGTTCCAAATCGATATCTGAGGATCCTTAGGATCACAAAACAGGAAACTGTTACCAAAATTGAAAAAAAGTCAACGCCATTTTGAAATTTTCTGTTATTGTACCGATTTCGTTCAAAATCGATATCTGAGGCTCCCTGGGATCGCAAAACAGGAAACTGGTACCAAAATTTTAAAAAGTCAGCGCCATTTTGAAATTCTTTGTTATTGTACCGATTTCGTTCAAAATCGATATCTGAGGATCCTTAGGATCACAAAACAGGAAACTGTTACCAAAATTGAAAAAAGACAACGTCATTATGAAATTTTCTGTTATTGTACCGATTTCGTTCAAAATCGATATCTGAGACTCCCTGGGATCACAAAATAGGAAAATGGTACCGAAATTTAAAAAATTCGGCGCCATTTTGAAATTCTTTGTTAATTGACATATTTCGTTCAAAATCGATACCTGAGGATCCTTAGGATCAAACTCAGCTCTGCTGGTTACGCTGGCAGAAAGATTCGACAGTTAACTGACATAGAAACTGCAAGAATTGTATATTTTGCTTCTTTACCAGCTGAATTTATTAAATTTTGGTACCAGTTTCCTATTTTGCGATCGTAGATCCTCAGATATCGATTTTGAAGGAAATCGGTACAACAAAGAATTTCAAAATGGCGCTGATTTTTTAAAATTTTGGTACCAGTTTCCGGTTTTGTGATCCTAGAGATCTTTAGATATCGATTTTGAACGAAATCAGCACAATAACAAAAATTTCAAAATGGCGTTGACTTTTTTTATTTTAGTAACAGTTTCCTGTTTTGTGATCCTAAGGATCCTCAGATATCGATTTTGAACGAAATCGGTACAATAACAAAAAAATCAAAATGGCGTTGACTTTTTTTAATTTCGGTACCAGTTTCCTGTTTTGCGATCCCAGGGAGCCTCAGATATCGATTTTGAACGAAATCGGTACAATAACAGAAAATTTCAAAATGGCGTTGACTTTTTTTCAATTTTGGTAACAGTTTCCTGTTTTGTGATCCTAAGGATCCTCAGATATCGATTTGGAACGAAATCGCTACAATAACAAAAAAATTCAAAATGGCGCTGACTTTTTAAAATTTTGGTACCAGTTTCCTGTTTTGCGATCCCAGGGAGCCTCAGATATCGATTTGGAACGAAATCGGTACAATAACAAAGAATTTCAAAATGGCGCTGACTTTTAAAAATTTTGGTACCAGTTTCCTGTTTTGCGATCCCAGGGAGTCTCAGATATCGATTTTGAGCGAAATCGGTACAATAACAACGAATTTCAAAATGGCGCTGGCTTTTTAAATATTGGTACCAGTTACCTGTTTTGCGATCCTAGGGATCCTTAGATATTGATTTTGAACGAAATCGGTACAATAACAAAGAATTTCAAAATGGCGCTGACTTTTAAAAATTTTGGTACCAGTTTCCTGTTTTGCGATCCCAGGGAGCCTCAGATATCGATTTTGAACGAAATCGGTACAATAACAGAAAATTTCAAAATGGCGTTGACTTTTTTTCAATTTTGGTAACAGTTTCCTGTTTTGTGATGCTAAGGATCCTCAGATATCGATTTTGAACGAAATCGGTACAATAACAAAGAATTTCAAAATGGCGCTGACTTTTTAAAATTTTGGTACCAGTTTCCTGTTTTGCGATCCCAGGGAGCCTCAGATATCGATTTTGAACGAAATCGGTACAATAACAGAAAATTTCAAAATGGCGTTGACTTTTTTTCAATTTTGGTAACAGTTTCCTGTTTTGTGATCCTAAGGATCCTCAGATATCGATTTGGAACGAAATCGCTACAATAACAAAAAAATTCAAAATGGCGCTGACTTTTTAAAATTTTGGTACCAGTTTCCTGTTTTGCGATCCCAGGGAGCCTCAGATATCGATTTTGAACGAAATCGGTACAATAACAAAGAATTTCAAAATGGCGCTGACTTTTAAAAATTTTGGTACCAGTTTCCTGTTTTGCGATCCCAGGGAGCCTCAGATATCGATTTTGAACGAAATCGGTACAATAACAAAGAATTTCAAAATGGCGCCGAATTTGGGTTAAATTTAAAAATGATGCAGGCGAAGCTGCCGGCAAACCTGTAGTATTTTTATAAGTCGACACTATATTATTACATTAATTAATAAAACATATTTTGTAAATGCACCTGCAGGTCACTCCATCAAGTCCGGAGGTAAGGTCTCAACATAACTAACAAAATGAGCCCAAACTCGGCACACCTAGCTCTAACCATCTTTTAGTTCCAGTAGCAGTCTTCGAAGTACACCTGCAGGTCATTCCATCAAGTCCGGAGGTAAGGTCTCAACATAACTAATAAAACGAGCCCAAACTCGGCACACCTAGCTCTACTCGTCTTTTAGTTCCAGTAGCAGTCTTCGAAGTACACCTGCAGGTCACTCCATCAAGTCCGGAGGTAAGGTCTCAACATAACTAACAAAACGAGCCCAAACTCGGCACACCTAGCTCTACTCGTCTATTAGTTCCAGTAGCAGTCTTCGAAGTACACATGCAGGTCACTCCATCAAGTCAGAAACTAAATATGAAATTTATAATCCCATAAGTATGAAAAACTATAAATAAAATCTTTCCTTGGTGTGCCTTGGTTGTCGGTGCAGAATGCGTCAATGATCAAGTTTATTAGGTCAAATATTTTGTATACGTACAGCGATCTTTTCGTAAACGAGGAGCTGCCTACAAGCGTCACAGCGTCTACTCACAAAGGCGTCCGAGCGCCGACTAAATTACTAAAATATTTCATTACAAATTTTTGTACAATAAATCAAGATAGTGTCAAATAAAATAACCCTTATTTCCATGCAATAAGTATCACGCGTTACAGTTAAATATGTGAAAAAATAAGATTTGATTTTAATTTTTTTCTCAGCTTATTTGTAACATTTTGATAGTTTTAGTTCCTACCTTTTTGAGTTGGACATGTCTGCTTACTTAAAATATTTTTAAATAAGTAAATTTATTTTATTAAATAATAGAAAAATGCTTCTATATTCATCACGATATTGTCAATTTTGTGTGAAGAGGCAACGGAAATTATTTTTTACAATATTATAAACCAAAATTTTCGATTAAATAATTCCTACCATTTAAAGATTAAGGAGTAATCTATCTATGGTAATTATTAGTCAAATTTGGTTTTGTATTATTTTGCCGCAAAATGCATCGAAAAACTGCTTATTTTTGTCAGATTCGTAAACGCGTCCTTAAGAAAAAACACTATTTTTAACGTTCATGATATTTTTGATGTCATTTTTGTTATTTAAACTAGTTAAAAAACAGTTTAAAAAAGTTCTGTCTTGGACGTCCGTGTGTCTGTATGTGCGGATCCTTTTTCTTGTTAACACGATAGCGACCGAAATACTTTACTAATCGAGTCTTTTTTTTTCTCTTACGCTTGAGTATGCTCAGGAATAGAACCCTTTCATTTTTCAGGGTCTGATTCGATGTGGTTTAATTGTTATTAAATAAACAAAAAAAATATCGACTTTTTTTTTTTTTTTTTTTTATAGTGTACTCAAAATTCACCATTATAAACTCGATTCTTTATACTATAAGCCAAGGTTTAAAAAAATAAGTTGGTAGTCAGTCCCTTAAACCTGCGCAGTTTCACATCTAGGTGGGGCCACAAGAAAAATAGCTCAATTATTACGGTACCGCTTTCTTTACTTTTCCAAATGTTTTATTTTATTTCATTTTTATATTTATAGTCACGTACTCTTTATAAATAATCAATTTTATTGTAAAGGATGAGATTATGAGGCGTGCACTTTTGGATTTTCCAAACTATTTCGCCATTACGTCTGAAATACTAAAATGAATTGGATGAAATTTCATATATAGATAGATGAATATAATATATATAAACGTATCGAATATACTACATACTTGGAATAAAATGTTGATTCGAGGAACGCAGTAAATTAAGTTAATTTGGTGAAGGTTACATCACTCTGAGATAAGAGAAAGTATAACATATCATTAAAACGCATCGTCTTATTTTCAATTACACATAATTTAATAATTATGTACCGTTTATTTTACGTGTGAATAAGAAAAGACAAATTGTGTTCGTTCTTGTAACTTCAATTAGTACTAAGTACATAATAAGAGAGAGGCATCAGGGAGTTAATTTAGGTTATATCATGTTATATTTAAGAACCCATTTTTTTCGTATTTCCTTATAAAATAATTTTATCTATTTTATGTGTTTATATTCAACATAAAATTAAATATATACTGATAATTTAATTGTGTAGAAAATGCTGAAACTAAAATCTAAATATTGGTAATGTGTAGTTGTTCCATACTGACCATAGGCGTTTGAAATTCCTACAATTTTCGGTTATACATAATGTATTTATGTAGGTGTGATGTTAAAACAGTTGCCTGCTTATTTAATTTAATAACTAGCAAAGTGAGGGATCATCGTGCAAAAAAGCAATATGTTGAAAAGCTGTAATTATAAACACAATTGTGAAGGTTCGACGCGTTCACTGAACAAAATAATTTAATTGAAGTGAAACTCCTTTATCGGGGTTGAAAAAAAATTGAGTGTAACATTTTTTCGTTACGCGTGACATTTTTCCGTTACGCACCATCTTTTTCTTATCCATACCACGCGTGATTCGACGTATTTCTGTAAAGTTGCATCATCTTTAGTTTCTGTGATCTGTGAGTTGCATATAGTAAATTATTTTTTTGAAAAATAAGGTCATAAAGAAGTTTCACTGCTTACGTGTGTAGGTACTAGTACACGCACAAAGTTATTTTTTTAATGTGATACCTAGTGTTTAGTCGCGGTGCTGCTCGCGAAAACATATTTGATGATAACAATTTCGTATGACCTTTTTTTGACGATTACAGTAAAATAATTATGAAGAAAACAATAATAAGCAACTCCGTCTTACTGTGCTGAAGGGTCCGCGTGCATTTTGATACAAATATTTTGTTTTATTTAAGTAAACCTTCATACTTTATACCTCTATAATTTTTAACCGACTTCAAAAAAAAAGGAGGAGGTTATCAATTCGGCCGGTATATTTTTTTTTTTATGTATGTACACCGATTACTCCGAGGTTTGTTGTTTTTAACGCAGTTATCACTTGTAATACAAATAGTTTTGAATGTATCAAAATTAAAAGTGGTTCAAATCTCAAACCGTGGCATCGATCCCAAAAAAACATTATCTGTCTGTGGCCCATTGAACCGCTGTCTATGACAATGAAAATACACGATTATTAATATTTAATTAAAGCCTGTGCTATATCAGCTAGAGCCAATACAATAGCTATTGAATGGTTCACTGGTGTTATTGAAACGTGTGATAGTTATTATGTAAGGAATTGTATACAATTTTAACCCATTATTTAGTGATTCAATTTCCTTCTTAGTGTAGATGACGTAGGTGTTAAACAAAAGGGAGGTTCTAAATTTGACTCACATAACGGTGTAAAATAGTAAAGTATCTATGTTAAATACAACAATTGAAATTAATACCTTTCTATTAGAAGTTAAACATTTATAAAATCATCACTTTAATGTTGGAGCTTGAGATGGAAAAGCTACGGAAAACATATGTTACGATATTATACCGAAAAAAAACTTAAGATGAATGGCTGGGATGTACTACATGTGATAGACATTCCTTAGAATGTCTATCACATGTAGTACCTACATTCTAAGGAATGTCTATCACATGTAGTACACGAATCCAAAACAATAGGCAAACAAAATATAGCAAAATAATAAAAACGTGACGCGCACGAGGCAGCGTGTGGTCCACATTTCGCTAGCGGCCACCATGGCTATCTCTCATCTGCATTGTTTGCTGGACGCTCTAATAGCCAGCAGTATTGACATGTAATTAGATAGCGGCCGGTGGCACATCCGCGATACTATGCTGTTTTTTGTCTTAAGAGAATGAGCGGTCCAGAGATGGTCTGTCGGCTTTTAAGGTATTAGGATATTAGGGAATAGAAAGGGTAGTACAAACAGGGTATATTATGTAAGAGAGACAAATAAATGGATTACATTATTGATACTACTCGTCTTGGAGATTTTCGTAGTTGTGACACAACTACCGGACTATAAGCATGTTGAAAAGCTGTAATTACAAATTACAAAAAGAAAGGCTAATCCTTTTAAAAACTATAGATAATTCTGACATTAATCCATTTAGAAGTTGTTCGGAATTTAATGAATCGAATAGAATCTGGGACTTGGATGGTCCCGGAAAATAACATAACACTGCCATAATATTTCTACCATCAGCTAACAAAATTCGTTACAATAGCTATTTCTCATTGATAGATACGTTTTAAAACAATATAAATCGTACAAAAACTAATCAAGTAATTCCACTCTAAGGCAAGTTAGGAACGCATTGTATAGCTGCGCCCGCGGCGTTGCTTGCCCATTGTTCTAAGGGACCATTGTTACCGCTTCTAATGGTACATTGAATATTATGCAATTGTGTTTCTGATGCGCAAACTGAATAGAGCCGATGAAATATTTTAGAGCGAAAAGCCTTGGGTTCGCTGCCTGTAATGAAGATAGTGGGGAATTAAAAATTCTAACACTTTATAGTTTTGTGGTATTGTGGAACATCATGTCCAATGTCAATAAAATCTTGATCCCGAGATATTTTACATCATAAGTTTAGTTTCAGCATTTAGTTTAAACACTTATTTGTCGGATTATTTCATTTACAAAATTACAAATAACTTATTTACAAAATTCTCAATTTTCTGAAAACACGGAAAATGCAACACAATTTATCCGTATTTCCACGCTCAACATTAAAAATAAGATCTAAAACCTGATCAAGTCCGGCACGCTTGTGACACCGTCCCCATTGCCCATACGCAGCGCTGTGCGAGCCGGGCGTTCTTTGCTAACCTTTTTAATTACTCGTCGATAGATAGAGATTTTATTTTATTTATTGCTAGATTTTTTTAGTGTTTTGTAAGAATTGGTAACGTGAAGGTAAATTCGATCACACAAATCAAAAATTCGAGAAATCCACATTGCAAAAGTAACAATGTTTAAAAATTTGACATCGATTTAAATTTTAATAATTTATACTAAAAATGACAGAAAAATCCATATTTTATCCATTACCTTCAGGAAAATTATTTCATTACTTCATCAAAATTGAAAAAAAATCATCGTTATATGTATCAATTTGGGAATTGGCAAAGAGACTTGATGATAAGCGGGAAAGAGTTCCAGTAACGTTAACATGTTTTCTTAGTTTTCTTTCACTACCCTCAAACCATAATTATAGTACATATTTTATTAAAAATAATTAGGTACTTAATAAAAATTCTATCCCTACTTTCCCACGGAACGTCGCTAGTCTTCCCATGGACACTAGAAATGATCAAAAAAAGTGTAGTCCAGATAAAATATAGATCGTTAAAGTCGATACAGTTTGAATGCACAGATGGCTCTGTTTTGTATTTTTTTACATGTTCGTGGCTTGTGCTATCTCGCGATCTGACGACTGATTGGATAGTCGGAATATCTAATGCGCTAGGCTGCAAGTCATGAGTGGATGCTCTAGGTTTTGCGGTAACTTTGTGATCTAAAGGGTTACTACGTGGAGTGACAACAGAAAATTTTGGATTTCCTTGTCATATCATTCTCAGTCACTCATTAGATGTCGTATGACACAATTTACTAATTTATTTGAAGATTTTACCTGCACTTTGTACCGACATCATAAAAGAGGAATTGAGAACATTTGATTGATTTTTTTTTGGCCTTATTTGTTGAATGGTTTTTCCAATTAAATTTTTGTTTAGTTCTGTATATTTTAATGTGGCTCAGTTTTATGTTAAAAATAATTATGTAAAAATAGAATAATGAAATCTAGACGTTTCTTAGTAGACTAATTCTCATTATTTATCTGTCCATTGCGCTGTTTTCTCAAGCACTTATTCAAAACTGATATCTCCAAAGAATACTCGTATAAATCGCGCATCGCTGCTACTTGCGCCGCAGTTGCGCACGCGCAGCAATCTGCGACAGACGTCTGTAATTGATCAGCACACCTGTCGGTGGCCGACCCACTCCATCTTGTCTCTTAATGCCGCTTAACCCGTGTTATCTTGTTCACTTTGGTAGAGTATAACGGATGAATGAAATAAGTAAAAGTATTAACTAGTCGAACATATTATTGTAACATTTTTTTTTTATTTGCGGCATACCGCATACTTGCGTAGAGGAAAATTCTTGGATATTTTATTTGCTGAAAGGAAATTGCTTGTACAGACTTCAATTTACAGTCAGTAACGTCCATATTGAGATGATGAAAGTTTTAGTTTTGGAGACAGACTTGTTAAAAAAAGCACCTTACCCAATTTTTCGCGGAATTATTTTCTGAAGCGACGATAAATTACGTAGGTATTAGGTATTATGAGTTACGACGATTAAAAAGCGTTTTAGAAATAAGTCTTAAATAAATACTAGGGATGTAACGATACCGATACCGATACCGATATATCGGCCGATATAATCGGCAAGCCGATATATCGGTATCGCCGATAATAAAACAACCGATACCGATATCAAACAATTCAAAAAACCGCGCCCAATGAACAATGCGGGAGGCCGCCCGCGCGTGCGCACTTTGTTTTCTGAAAAAACTCTACCAATAGTAAACTTTTATTAGATACTGATTGTATGTGTATTACTTAAAGTTTAACTGACTTTGTAAAATAAATAGTTTTGTTGTTTTTTGATTTGGCATTTTTATTTAAAAGAATACGATTAACAGTTGAGTCTCTGTTAAATGTTGGAAACTTTTTATGCATAATTCACTATTTATTTTTCTACCAAGCCATCGATATCGGTATCGGTATCGGTATCTCCGATACATGACAACAAATATCGGTATCGGTATCGTATCGGCAAAATCATGTATCGTTACATCCCTAATAAATACGTAACATATATAACAAAAAACCTGGTAATGCTATCCTCACACGACTTGACCAATAGTAGGGATTGAAGCGACAGCCGCTGGCGCAATAGTTACGAGCCATTTACTACGTTATTACCAACAAAGGTGACAAAGACTCACATATTAGTTTAAATTACTTTAAGTATAATCCACTTAAACGAAAAAGTTAATCGCATTATCATTTCAATAAATCACACATGAAAATTAAGCTTCCATAAGCGTTTAACTATACTTAAATCGTATAGTAAAATAAATCATTCTTTTACCAACGAATTTCTGTTAATCTGACTTCGTTATTAATTTATTCAATGCCCCATAAGGCTGTATTTCAAGTTAAATGGCGTGAAAGGGAACTTATGGTAGCTGATTAATGTTTTCCATTCGATTACGACATGATACGGAATGTGTAGTCAATATGGCCGGCAGACGGTACGCCTACCGAAATTATACGTTTTTTGACATGCAGGTTGGTGATATTTATGTGTTTGCGTTATTGGTCATTGTGGGGTTTAAGCTGATTTATTTAAGCTCTTTCAGATACCTTAATATAACTATCTGCCAATGAAGTTACCAGTAGTAAAATTTCTACGTCCTACAAAGGTCCTACAGTGGTCCTACACGATTCGTAGGTATTTGAAATGTTCAATGAAAAAGTATAATTAAATTAAAGTAATACAAAATTATACTTTTAAGTATGTAATTCGATCAAATTAGCGGAGTCCCTACTCCCTACTTATTGGGTGGAGCCATTAATTAGGAGAAGAAGAAGTAATTGATACTTATTTTATTATTTTCTTCATGTAGGTTTTTTAATTATTATTTCTACTCTCTCAATCGAGCCTGGTACCTAATTCTTGTTAACGAATATACCCATTAATTAAAGTCCCTTACCAAAGTTACACATAACAATTATTTGTCAACATACCTAGGTATCAGTTCTATCTAGTCTTCCCACGAGTTGTAAATTATGTAATTTAGGTCGATACCACAGACAAGACACTAATTGTTTTGCACAGATAAAAACAGAGTTGCTACTCCGTGCTCAAAGTTTGCGTAACGCTTAAGGTGGTGATCGAATAAGTCACATATGGTATAATATTGAAAAATATTGGTAGTGCAAATAAGAAGAACAACATGGGTTGAAATGGACCCTTCATGGAGGAAATATTCGAAGACAAAATAGTTTTTTTGCAAGAAAAAAAAAGCAAACTTTCAATGATTTTGTGCTTTTAAGTACCTATCACCCTAGACACATATCATCATATCCATAATGGGTTTCGTAAGAAACTTATTGATTATTAAACCAATTCGTAAAATAACATAAACCATTACTATAAAGCCATTCTAACTGCTTCAAATTTGTGTCAATGCGAATTATCCATATCATAAGTAAATAGTAAACACAGCACATGCATCCAAGTCGATCATCACCTTAATATTTGCACAAGAAATGAGTAATTTATGATCTGTAACGCGTTTGCGACACGTGTTCTCAGAATATAGTGGACTAAATGTTTACAAAAACAATGGAAAGCGCTTGTCAAATTACACTGACATGTGGTCAGTCACGAAGGCTTTTAGAGCCATTTAGAGCTAAATCCACAGATAAAAAATATTATATGACAGCTTTTCTAATATGTATGTGAATATATTATGTATTATTTAATCTGTGGAATGATGAAATAAGAGGTTCCAAAGCTTAACATCGTAACAATGCAAGTGTGATGAAGAACTAAAATTTAGACAATAAAAACGCGAGTCAAAAATATTTACCACTTACTTTTAAAGGTATTTTTAAAATGTGTATATTCTCTACATGTAATATGTAGCGCATGAAATTGAAATTTTGATTTTTGACAAAATTATTACCTTTTTAAAATATACGGTCGGATCACAAAGGCCTCGCTTCCAGGTTTTTTCTGTAAAGAAAAAAAAAAGAAAGTTAGAATTATCTTTAAAAAAACACACATGTCTAAGTTTTTATCTAAATAGATTCTACAAAAACACGTACCTACTAAATTAATTACAGATCTGCAATTTCGACTTGAGGTTTATAAATGTGAAAAATGAAAACGATCTTTTCCATAATAAACATTGAATCGAGTACACGAAAGCCGAAACACCTACCAAGTTTACCTTCCTCATATCTAGTGTTAAATCGAACGCAGGAAAACAATAAAACTACCAAACATAACATCATCAAAACCTGGTCAATGTACGTGGTAATTACAGTAACAGGTGGACCCGCCCGGGGCATTTTTACTTTCCAAGTTACCCAATATAATACTTATTATGACGAAATCTTACCTTTCATTAAGTATGAGGAAAATTGTTCAATTCAGAGGAAAAATTTAAATTTTATATGAAAGAAAGGTAACGGTACAGATAATATTAAACTAGTAACGGTGATCTTTATAAATTAATTTAATATAAATATAGTAAAAATTAATAAGTGAGGCCGTATTATACGCGAACTGAGCACATTAAACATTTTTCATAATAAAATTTAATTTAAGATTCAATGGTTATCTATTTCAAACTATAAACATCTAAGTTATATAAGTAATTTTAATATTATATGCCCTTAGAAATTATTATCCTAAACAAATGAACCCCAGTTCTTAGATATTATCATTTATATGGCTTTCATTAACGGTAACGTTAGTATAATACGCCACATAAGAGATCTTATAAAATCAAAGATATTAAATTAGATTTAATTACCCGATTGAAATTAATAAAATTAACACAAACTTTCTGAATTGGAAAGCAAATACCATGTAAAAGCTGATTAATAAACATTCCCGCGCAGACGCAGCGCCGTCACATGTATACGGTCAGCAAAATGAAGTGAGTAATTTTATGTACGGTCAGCAGAATTAATAAATAAATTTTCATTGATTTATGTTAAGAATTATTCTATTAATTTTATACTCAAAAATATTGAAATTAAAATATTTTGAGGATGTAAAAAATATACCTATACAAATCCTAATAACTAAGTACCCACGAAAGAAATTTAAGCTAACTAGTGTTGTTTCAAAAAGCATACTTGTAAAAAATCAATTATATGCTTGCTTATGTATTTATGCTTGAATATAATAATTACGTGTATAAAGGAACAACTTTTAGAAGGACACAAATTAATATTCTTATAAAAAATCATGAATTCATAAAAGGTTCCGACATACAGACTGCATATAAGTCGGAATGTTTATAGTGTGTGGTCAAACCAGCGATCGAAAGTGAAACTGTGTGACGTAGATCGGTCAGTGACCCGCGATAAGAGATAACGTGTTACCTGAGGTCATTCGTTCTAAACTTATTTGGATTAGGAAAAGTTCTAATAGTTATTCTGTTTGTAAAACGATAGTGTTGGATGGAATTAAAGTTATCTTGTCGAAAACCTAAGATCTAAAATATTTTAATGGACGTCTTCTAGGTTTTCTACACAGGACACAAATTTTCATCACTACATATAGTATAAAACAAAGTCGCTTTCTCTGTCCCTATGTCCCTTTGTATGCTTAAATCTTTAAAACTACGCAACGGATTTTGACGCGGTTTTTTTAATAGATGGAGTGGTTCAATAGGGAGGTTTTAGTATATAGTTTATTAGGTTTGAGACAAAGCGGGCGAAGCCGCGGGCGATGAGCTAGTATTGTATAAAATTTATTGTTATCTATCCATCATAAGTGTGCACGGTACAGTTTCAATAAAATCTGTCCGTTTCAAGTGAGTCAAAATCGAGTCTAAGGTTACATACAAACTTACAGGTACAGGTAAAGTTAATAAAAGCGTGTTTAAAATAAAATATCCAAATGAAATCGATATGTACATATACATATATATCACATGTCCGTCCGTGGGCAGCGGCCTAGAATTCAAACTATGATCGCATAATTACGTAGTTTCGAATAAAATATGGCAACATTGCAAATCTGTCAATGAAGGTCTACTTGGAATTAATTTATCACAAAATGGGCATTAGAAGGGAAATATTTTTAGGTGCGGCAATAAGGGTCGAATACGGCAATGAGCTGAAATTTGCAGATAATCTTTAAAGTAGCTTTTGACCACGACTTCGCTCACGTTGACAAAGCATTTATTTATGAACTCGTCGGAAGTTGGTAAATGCTTGGCAATATTATGGTGATTGCAATAATATTGGCCCATTTTCACGCAAAAACAAGTTTGACATGAAAACGTTATTATATCGTTATTCGATAACGAACCGTAACGATAACCGTTATTGGAGATAGCAGTTAATTTAACGATTGTTAACTCATTGTAGCCATCAGTTACGTATTCGAATCATGTAACGTGTGATCTTTTTTGCACGTATGAGATAGGAATAAAATACCTATACATACATGTACCAACGTTTTTAGATATAATTTAAATATAGAGTTTGTTCACATTATAATTCGAGCAATATTGTATGTTCAATTTAAAATATTATAATTGATCAAGAAATAAAACGAAACATTTATAAGTAGTTAGAAAGAAAACAATAACCAAATCGCGATTTAAATCAAATTCCTTCAAACAAATCCACTAACCACAAAAAAACAGTAGTTATAACTAGAAATAGATTCATTCACGAAGTATCGATGCATTAAATCGATTACTCAACCTTTCATAGCCCATCGGCTCTGAGGCCGACACGCATCCTTGGCTCACCAGCCTCCGGCTATAGTTGAGGTCAAATAACTAACTTATAAAAATATTTGGAATATTAACAATATGGTTATATTTTTAGGTGATTTACAATTTATTGTGGTGTTTATGAAAATTGTAAACCACCGTAAAAAAATAAAAACCAACACTATGTGCTATCAAAATTATTAATGTCAATTATATTTACCTAATTATTACAATCAAGACGATATTATTATACTGTAAATGTGTTTGGTTTTGTTTTCTAAACCGACAGAAGTCTGTCCACACTAATTGTTTACATTGTAACAAGTTAACAATAAACATTTATCTCAGCAGTGGTGGTCTGAACAATGTGCGTATGAATTAATTTTTTTGACGTGACAACGTCTTATAATTCGATAAAGCCGGCTGCACGCACGAAAAAACATGACTCATGCGGCGTTACCTCGCTCTGACTCATCTGAGGCGTTCCATGTAAGGCTTGAAGTGCGAGCGAGAGCGCGGAACGAGCGACAAAGAAGCACAATCGGACGTTGTCACGTTCAACTATCGTCAGTAAACCGACTTTACAGACAACCAATATTTATTTAATTTTTGCATGCTCTAGTCTCGAACCCTCGACCTTTCTATGTAAGTGTAGTCTTATCATGTAGCCACAGTTCAGATTAATGTTTAACTATTTAGCATAGTATTATCTCTAGTTTAGCATACATCTGTTACAATGTAAACAAGGGCCTGTAAGGGCAGGACCGGCTAGCCGCTAATCGTAGCTTTCTCAATCACTTTCACAGTTTCATATTATTTAACGTATGGGTGTTACTAAACGTTAAAAGTAAAAGTTGGTATCGATAGGCGGCTCTATAGATATAAAATTACACTGAGGTACCGGTATTTCATAATACTTGCTAATATTATAGAGTTTGTTTGTTTGTTTTAACGCGCTTATCTCGGGAACTACTGGTTCGATTTGCAACTCTTTCGGTGTTAGATAGCCCATTTATCGAGTAAGGTTATAGGCTATATATCATCTCGCTAAGACCATCAGGAACGGAGCACTGCGAGTACAACCGCGGAGCACAGCTAGTATTTTATACGTCACTTCATATGTTTACCAAAATAACATTTTCAGAGTGCCGTAATGGCGTAAATAGTTATTTTTATGAAGAGTACAAAAAAAATAATCCCGCATTATCTGGGATTATCTATGAAATTCAATCCCTCCACACCTTTACGTGAAGGAATAACAAACATATGCGAAAAAATATACATACATAAACATAATATATGCATAGCGTGATACATCTACGTTTTACCTTACAACTCAATTTACGCTGTATTTGAGGAAATAATCAAAGAATCGATAAATATGTTTGTTCAGGCATCGGTACACTTTGTACCTCTTCAAACATTCTTTGGCTTGACCAAACATACACGAGGTCAATATTATCGAACTTCAATATTGATTTATTTTATTATAAGGGATATGCTTTAAGGTTACTGTACACTAACGCCCATATCTTTGTCCGTGTTACAATACATTTCTCCAAGATAAAAGCCATTTAATTATTTTTTTAATATGAAGAAAAAGTTCCTAATCAAACAAGTGGAGATATTTCGGAATTTAATAATTTATGTTTATAAGTTTTGTTAAAAACGTTAGATACTTTTACATCATTTTATAACTATATATACGACAATATTATTCATTTGTGAACTTTAGTGCATTTACGTAAGTAGTTAATAATTTAATATACCACAATACGGTCCTTAAAGCTCGAACAACAACTACACTTACCAATAGAATCATTAAGGACGCTATAACGTATTTTTACAAAAACACGCTGTTTTTCGGTACCATTTTAACTTAAAGCAATTACACGTGAGAACATAGTAATATCTTAATTTAAAGATAATATATTCAGCTCTACGTTCATCTTATAAAAATTGTACGACGTCATACAAAATTGTCGCTGAAATACGTTTTTTCCATCACAATAAACGCATAAAATGCAAAAAAATGGGGTCTAAACCGGTACCATTTTAGGAAAATTAAGAGCCTAATCTATCTTCTTAACTATATCTTATTGAGGGATATATAGTCCTTTATATATGGTGTAATTTTTATGAATCTAAATCAAAATTTTATTTCAATAATGAGCTAAATTAAAAATACTTGTCGATTTCTTCATACATTTTGTTCTCGCGGTTCGTCAGACCGCGCTCAGAAGCGCTCTTGGAAGGACGGGTGTATCGCTCCTCGTGCCAAAAATAAAAACGAAATAAAAAAGATTATTGTGCGTGCACTGTCTTTTTCGTGATTTGAAATATTTGATACTTTTTATGAGTAAACTGTATAAGTTTCATATTCCAATTATTTGTAATTTAAAATTATGTTTTTAAAATTACCTTGCCTGAGATCCTCTTTTTTATGGGTTGTTGAATAGATAGGGTGGGGTAAAACAATTCAAGATGGCGTCGATGAAAATTTGGCTTTTTTTCGTGATGGGTGTCATTTTCATAGTTTTTGGGGTAGCTATTACCGAATATGAGGTCAAAACTGAAATCCAAGATGGCGCCGACGAAAATTTTACATCTTTTCGTCATGGGTGTCATTTTCATGGTTTTTGGGGTAGCTATTAACGAATATGAGGTCAAAACTATAATCCAAGATGGCGCCGACAAAAATTTTACAACTTTTCGTCATGGGTGTCATTTTCATGGTTTTTGGGGTAGCTATTAACCAATATGAGGTCAAAACTGAAATCCAAGATGGCGCCGACGAAAATTTTACATCTTTTCGTCATGGGTGTCATTTTCATGGTTTTTGGGGTAGCTATTAACGAATATGAGGTCAAAACTATAATCCAAGATGGCGCCGACAAAAATTTTACATCTTTTCGTCATGGGTGTCATTTTCATGGTTTTTGGGGTAGCTATTAACCGATATGAGGTCAAAACTGAAATCCAAGATGGCGCCGACGAAAATTTTACATCTTTTCGTCATGGGTGTCATTTTCATGGTTTTTGGGGTAGCTATTATCGAATATGAGGTCAAAACTATAATCCAAGATGGCGCCGACGAAAAATTTGACATCTTTTCATCATGGGTGTCATTTTCATGGTTTTTGGGGTAGCTATTAACGAATATGAGGTCAAAACTAAAATCCAAGATGGTCGTCGAATTTCAAGATCGCGTCATGGTAATACTGTCGCGTTATGGAGCAAGGCGGCGATTTTGGTATCTATGAATCTCGCCAAAGAAGTTTCACTCCTGACACGTTTTCTCGGCACACACGTTCTTTTTTATTTTATTCTCTTCGTTTAAATGTTTTAGATAAACTTTATTTTAAATAAAGTTTAGCGAATATATTTAAAGAATATATTTAAAGTTACTAATATCTGTCAGAATATTAACATGATTGCCACAGAGTTGCGTTTTATATTAAATTTCTAAATATGCATTTCAATGTTCTTTAAAATTGTTTTTTTTAAGACTTTCTACAAAACTGTGGTTGTTAACGTTTTTGTTATTTTATTTAAGTTTACTTTAAAGGAGTAAGAAAAATATACCTAATTATCGACGGTTACATTGGGGATTTGGTAATAGCTGTCTCAAAAACCTTGAAAATGACACCCATGCCGAAAAGATGTAAAGTTTCGTCGACACCATCTTGGATTTTAGTTTTGACCTCATATTGGTTAATAGATACCCCAAAAACCATGAAAATGACACCCATGATGAAAATATGTAAAATTTTCGTCGGCGCCATCTTGGATTTTAGTTTTGACCTCATATTCGTTAATAGCTACCCCAATAACCATGAAAATGACACCCGTGACGAAATGATGTAAAATTTTCGTCGGCGCCATCTTCGATTTTAGTTTTGACCTCATATTGGTTAATAGCTACCCCAAAAACCATGAAAATGACACCCATGTCGAAAAGATGTAAAATTTTCGTCGGCGCCATCTTGGATTTTAGTTTTGACCTCATATTCGTTAATAGCTACCCCAATAACCATGAAAATGACACCCATGAAGAAAATATATAAAATTTTTGTCGGCGCCATCTTGGATTTTAGTTTTGACCTCATATTGGTTAATAGCTACCCCAAAAACCATGAAAATGACACCCGTGACGAAATGATGTCAAATTGTCGTCGGCGCCATTTTGGATTTTAGATTTGACCTCATATTGATTAATACTTATTTAATAGCTACTCCAACTCCTTGAAAATGACACCCATGACGAAAAGATTTCAAATTTTCGTCGGTGCCATCTTGGATTTTAGTTTTGACCTCATATTGGTTAATACTTAATAGCTACCCCAAAAACCACCCACATTTGCAAATGTGTTTGCTACTTAGGAAAAGTTCATATTTAAAGATATAGGTAATGTGAATGTGTGGTAACGAATTTAATTTATTTCATTCCGACTGTTTCTCGGAATAACATACATTTACTAAGAATTGCTTACAATGCCGGGTTTAATATATTGCCGGTAACATATAATATTATGTATGATAATAATTCTTAAAAAAGTATTTTATACATTTCTTAAAAAGCTTCGATATTGTATACAATAATACAATTCATATTCAAAATATTGTTGTAAAATAGTCACACTTTTTTAAGTTGGTTGAATACACTAAAATACTTATATGGATCGTACCTACTAATAATAGTAACAAAATGAATTTTTAAAGTTCCCAGTAATCTTCTGGAATCAATTTCAATAAAAATATAAAAAAAAATAATATCAAGTATGAAGATGGTCTATAAAATGGAATGCGCTATGTTTACGTGAGCGCGATGTTCCCGCGAACCACGTGGCGACGTTAGATACCTAAATTTGAGTAACGCAGATTTGTGACAGCGTCCTTAACCGAAATCAATCGCTTAATCTCAATTACAATTCAATTTCCACTAAAACTTATCCTTGAAACACATTTTCAACTCAACAAGGTTCCGTATAACTGACCATTCATTACGTAGGGTTCAGTCGTGAAAGGTCTGGACCTTAGCATTTAAACTACAAGACCGTAAACAAATGCTGCTACACCTAATTGTAACAAAATAACATGCACAGAAGCTTATCTTCTGTTATCTATATGGCTATAGAAGTCGAAAGGTATGGTCAAAATGAATTTTCTTCTCTTCTCTTTTACTCGTTGAGTATTGCGGAATATTATCTTCTTACTTCGATCCCATCGAAATTTATCAGTCTAATCGTAACTAGGTGTGACAAATATTTAAAAAAATATTTACAAAAAAGATATCAATATAAAAAATTAGACATCTTCAATTGGTGTCTACAATTTTTTTAAAAGCTGAATTTCACAAACTACTTGTAACTTTCACTTGCGGACAGCTGATGTTATACTGAGAACGTTATAGAAAAGTTCAAAATATTAATTTAATTTAACTTCGATGAATACGTACCTACCTACGTAGGTATCATCTACACTTCTCACCAGCTTTGCCTGCGCGCGTAGACCCGGACAAAATAAACTAATTAAGTTATTAAAGCCTGTGCTACTATATTTTTAAGGTTTAATTGAATGATTACTATAAAAAAAAAACATTCACATACACATTGAAATCCATTTATAGGCAACCGTGAAACAGGCGGGAAAAAATGACACCTATCTCACTCAATCATAAATCGAACTAGGAAGAACCGCGCTTTTTCAACCTGTCATCCGACGACAGATTAAAAATCCCACGGTTAAATATGGCGGATCGATAGAAAGTGAATATTATGCTAATAGAACCTCTTCGGAAAGGCAGATATTACAAAATACTTTCCCTTTTACGTACGAAGCTTTAATTAATAGATTTTAATGTTTTGACCATTATCAACGCAATAAAAATTATGATTAGAGTCATTTATTTTAGCTATAATGATTTACATAACACTTAAGTAACTTGATACTAATTAATTATTGTCATGCTCTGTGAACCAGAAAACAAGAAAGGACTTATATGCTAATATGAACGTTATGTAAAATTTTAAATTTGTGATAGGACAATACTTTTGTAAGATTATTAAATTATTTTATATTGAGATTAGACATCTAACATTTCCATAAAAGTTTAATTCACTTTTAGGAATTTTCAGTCAGAATTAGGAAACACATTAAAAAAAAAGTTTAACTCTTCATCTACCTATGACGTATCTTCTAGCTGTCAATGTCACTGACCATTACACCAATCGGTAGTCAGTATTCAAATGACCATAAAGAAATAGAATAATGTGTCGCCATTAAAACAAACTTAATTCTTTTTCTTCAACACTTTCCCACGAATTGTATTATTTTGTAAGCTAGTTTTATTCCCCGACTTTGTTTGCTCAGAATCGAAGTAGCAACGTGGAAATTTTGTAAGAAAAGTTGGATCAAAATTTGAAAATATTGTGTCTATCAGGTATTATTTATTATTACCTAATATTTCCAGAAATGTACACCCAATTTTAAGGCGCAATTTCCGCCAAACAGTGCTTTGAATAAAATTAATAAGAAGGACAAAACTATAATTTTAACGTAGGCGTCAATTATGGTGTGGTGCAACTTTTTAATACAATATGACTTTATTCTTAAATATTTCAATATTGTTAGTCTACAAGGTAACGTTAATATTTGACACAAAAATGAAGATAAAAAATTACATTTTTGAATATTATAAGTTACTTATATTAAATATAGCAGTTTGAAGACTATATTGTATTTTAAGCACAACGAGATCATTTAATTATGACAATTCCGAGTTAAGTCATATTCAGTATTCACATGGGAGTGTTTTAATTATAATAAGCACGTATCTTAATAAAAAAAATGTACAATATATAAAGGATTTTACGCAATTGACACTTAATTATAAATCTTGCACCTTAACAAAAACGTACACCCAGGTTTTATTTTTTATAGCAACAAGTTTAATCTAGACCGTATATGGTTCGAACCTCTGATGGATTATTTGTTAGAATTTGACCCACAAAGCCTTATATGTCGATGCGTAAGGGCATCTGACATTCTATTTGAAAATATACCTTGTTAACTTTGAAGATATAATTAAAGATTTAACGAATGTGGTGTTTATCTGTAGTACTGTATATAATCTTATGTAAGTTTATATCTTGGTATGAAAAATACAATTTTAATATTGAAAAACATTGGTACAATAAATGGAAATAAATAGAATGCATTATTTACTTTCAACTGCAATAAATTACTTAGCACTACTTTACGAAATTGTTAGGATCATTCATAAGTTGTACGTATTGGCATACATCGTAAATTTTAATGTAACTAGCTTTTCACCTGCATCTTGTTTAAACTTCACGCTCGTCTTGTTTTAAAAATTTAACAAACTTTCATCTTGAAACACTTTATCTATTAAAAAAACCCGCATCGCAATCCGTTGCGTAGTTATTAAGACCCTACAAAGGGACAGACAGAAAGAAGTGACCAAAACTGTGACTTTAACACATTTGACCAACTACTTAACGAGCAATGCCACGTGCTACAACTAGTTGAACAACACAATAGTTGGAATCGATCACATATTTACATAAGAAGCGGCGACGCAGCCGCGCGAGACGACGCGCTCCATTTACACCGAGATGCTAGCACTAAATAACATTTCATTTCATATGTACCGTCTCAATCTTAATAGATATAGATACTTTAATAATATCTGTGTTATCTCTCATTTTATCATCATCCATTGAAAAAAACATTAGGACTTCAATTCATTTCAACTAGATCTGTCCAGATCCAGATCATATGTGATTATGAAAACATATTAATACACACATGACCAGCAACAGTGTTGCCTTCCAAAAAACATTGTTTCAATAACATCTTCATGATAACAAAAAAGGCAATTTAATATAATTCAGCCATCAACATCAATTAGATGCCAAACTATTAAAAACTATATCAAATTCATTCACGTTGCGTGAACCGGACGAAATGGCGAGTCCGTGGGAATGGTCTACATCGAGGCATGGGCGCAGGATAATCAGAGATTGCCACCGAGTGCCTACGCGTACCAACCATGTCCATTACACATAGAAAAACAACAAACTTTTCTTTATTTAAGTTGCCAGTACTTAAGTGGTATAGACAAGCTCATCTCGAGTCTTGACCATCTTGACTGGACGTTCAGCGCGTAATTTGAAATTAGAATGTGATGGCGCGGCGCTATCGCCATTGTTTAATGTACTAAAAAAACATTTTTGTTACGATGTAAGAAAAACAAAACATAAACATTTTAAGTTACTATTTACAGATTACAAATTATAAAATTGTTGTAAAGTCAACAGCAGTTATCTTACGAATAACAGCTATGAATATTTCCTTGATAATAGCGTAGGTAAACTATTCGCGTTTTTTCTGTTTCCCGCTAAATCGCACGTCAAAGCGGGAGAATTAAAAATATATTAGACGCTTTATGACCGTCCACACTCCAGTGTTAAGATTGTGTGGTCTAAATAACCATTACACAGTAAAAACCACAGACCAATGGTCTGTAATCATTGGCTTAGATGCTCTATGAAGTATAATGTCTTTTTGTTACCAGATCGCCATAATAGTGCCTGGAAAGTGGGTGATCTTGACAATCGTAATAAATACTTCATGACTTTTGCTGTATCGACACTCTTCAATATAAATACGTAAATCAGTACAGCAAACTTGTGCAACTGTGGTAAAGAATAAAATATGATACATGATGTTCATATTTTTAGTTAGCAATTGCTATTAGCTTATTTAACATTTTTACTTAATATATACATAGTAGAAGATTATAACAGTAGGTACAGTACGTGATGTTAATTAAAACTAGAATGCAGAAGATCAATTTATTTCATAATCATTTTAAGGTGTTCTTAGACAGAGTGATTTAAGTAATCAAATATTAAATTTTTAATGTAATGGTTATCAAAATAACTCATAATAACATTTGATACGCAATGTATGATTTCGTGAGAAGTTTCATAACTTAAACGTATTGCTAATTTAAAACTTTTGCAATCGATTTATTGAAAATTATAAAAACTTTGCTTTTTTTCTTTGAAGTCGACTTCAAGTTATGCGTAAGACAGAACACTTATTAAAATCACCAATGTAAAATTGTACTAGAGCGGCCAGACTAATAAATGACAATGAAAAATATTTCCTATAGCAGACTCCGTGTTGGAATTTTTAACACGGTGCCATGTTATTAAATATAAACTATATGTCGGCGTTTAAGCCCGCTGCGTTTATCTACCTCGTCTATCGGCAGCTTAAAAAAGCCTCGGAAATGGGCCAGCATTCCGCGGCCCATTAACCGTGGTGTTACCAGCTAGTGTTATAGTATTTAACTTTTTATTGCCAGATGATATCAAATTCTTGTGACTGCAACACTGCTCATTTTTGTTGGCTTTGTCGGCGCGGTATTTTAATAGTAAAAAGTGACTTTTAATATTGCTAGTTTATTTGCAATCTGTGGCGTTTTCTTATATATTATTTTTTTATCTCCCAGTGTTATATTTGATTTCAGATAAAAAATCTTTATAATCATGTAGGTATGCAATATAGATAGATATGTAACAGGTATTGATTAAACGTATAAGTATACTAGATTCCCGCCCGCGGCTTCGCCCGCGTTTGCAAAGGAAAACCCGCATAGTTCCCGTTCCCGTGGGATTTCCGGGATAAAAACTATCCTATGTGTTAATCCAAGTTACCCTCTATATGTGTGCTAAATTTCATTGTAATCGGTTCAGTAGTTTTTACGTGAAAGAGTAACAAACATCCATACATCCATACTTACAAACTTTCGCCTTTATAATAGATTAGATTAGATTAATGAAAATTTATAGTATTTTTTCAAGCAAAAACACAACATACTTTAATACTACGAGAATTCAAAATTATCTTCTTTTCTTGGTTGTCCTCCAGCAGAAATCGAACCCGTTAGTTCTACGCTGATGCGTACCTACACTATGTAC
Source organism: Colias croceus (assembly GCF_905220415.1). NCBI lineage: Eukaryota > Metazoa > Arthropoda > Insecta > Lepidoptera > Pieridae > Colias > Colias croceus. Next base: position 14,415,137 of record NC_059537.1, read on the forward strand.
ATATACCCAGGTACATAAACAAACATTACAAACGTGTAAAATGACCTACAATTTTCTGTTTCTTCGTGAAATTCTTCTATACATAATCATAAATAAACACTTTCTCCTAAACATATGTTATGTTCGAATTTTTTAGAACCAGTTTCGATTATTGACAGCTATTTTATAATATTGCCAGATGCTAATTATAATTTATAAGTATAAAGATTATAGTTTACGTAATAATACTGACGGACCTATACATATTGCATAAGCATCTAGTATAAGAAGAGATTTCATGTTTGTCTGTCTTTTTGAACAAAATTCATCAATAACACTGGTCAACAATGATTTTGTTGCCCTGGATGTGAAAGTGGTTTCGAATAATTTAATGCATTTTATATATAGAACTATTAATGGTTTTGGTAGATTGGCTCTAGTTTTTTTTTATCCTAATTTTCTTACTAGACTCTAAAACGCAGCATGAAATAGAAGGTATATTTGTTTTACATCATTTATTTATTACAAAGTTTTACTTATTGTTTTGTTTTAGTATTTAATTAATTCAAATGGATATAAAAATAGAGAAAAATCATTAAAACTTATGAAATAGTACAAGGAAATAGATTTTATAAGCTTCTCTTCTTAGTTAATTTTTGGACAATAGTTTTCTTATGGACCATCAGTAATCTGCCATCATGTGACGATCCCATATACCCTGATACCATTATTCCATAATTTTTACTTCTTTTTCGATGTGTTCTTCCTGTTTCTCACAGAAATTCCGCAGATTTACTGGATATCTATCCAGGAGACTGTGGGCAAAGTGTAGCTTTATGCTCGTATTTGCTCATAAAATAATGAAGTTTTTTAAACAACTGTTGTGCCATTTCTTTATAATTTGGTGTTTTAAATTAATCTTAAATTAATTAATACTATATCTCTCCATTATTTACATTCAGCATCAGTTATTAAATTTTGTTAAATTTTCATTTTTTATCAATAATTGTCGACACGCCCGGCGCGCCCGTCCTGTAGGGCCATCGTGTATTCTTCTTATACTTCTAGATTCCCTCAAAGGCCTAAATTTTCATATTTATTAATTATTCCTAATGAATTTGCTTTGTCTAATTCTATTAATAAAAACATCAAGGGAATTTCGTATACCTATCCACTTTGCTGACCAAGTGCTACTGGGTTTCTTTAACTCAATACAAACCGAACATTGTTGTTCATAAAAATGTTTTTTTACAGAAACCATTTATTATTCTGATATTCTACAGTCAGTTTTATAGAATAGGGTTATGTCTGAGCGAATAAATGTGCAGAAAACGTAAAAATAAACACTTGTTAGTAACCCGTACTCTGAAGGGCCGTAAGAAATTTTTATATATGAAAATCCAAATTAAAAAAAAACTAGAGCCAATTAAATAATTTTAATGATTACATTCACAAACTGGGTACTTGAAATATATAAATCTGTAGAAATATCCAGGGCAACAAAAAAAAATTGTTTTTTTGTTGAGCTGTGTAATATTCGCAACACAAGATACTTCAGCGCATAAACTATCACTATACGCAAGATCAATAACGCCGTTTCAATACAATTTTCTCGTATTTAATTAAATTGAATGACAATAAATGTTACTCAAGTGAAATTTTCTAAATCAGTTATCAGATATTCAAATGTACTGGAGATTTTAGTATCCATAGTTTAATAGCATCATACACAAACAACTCATAACTATATCTTCTCCACATAGTTGCATAGAAAGTACAATCAAACGATGGCAAAGCTCATCGCTTCCTGAGAGGATCGTAAGGTCAATCAAGAGAGTGGTCACACAATACAAGTGAGTGAAAGTGATAATTATTGTTAAACAATGACAAACGAACCGGTTGACGGACTAGAAAGTCATTTATTGATATAACGTTACATAATGTTATTCAATCCGCGACAAGTTGATGTGACAGATCATTTGTGGGTTGTTATCCCACTAAAATGTGTCTAGTAGTTATTGTGTACTAGATAGGTAATAATGTAGGCGAAAGATAGTAACGCGAAAATAGTTAGGTATATAGAAAAGGCATTCGAATACAATGAAATTAGTTGGTTTGGAATAGGTACGGGACAAGAAGTTAACAAATGATGAAGAGAAGTGAATAATGTTGGTCCTGAAAATATTTTTCGCTTCTCTCGCTTCAGATTTTATAATGAGACATAGGTAAGCCTTGTCCTAGAAGAATGTGAGATCTAAATGGATTGAAAGAAGAAATGGATGAAATTGCAAGAAGCTTCAAAAAAATTGTATGTAGAAATAAATTAGTACTAATTGTAAAATCTTGTACACAGTCGCGGTCGCGAGTATCCGACTATTATATAAACTTGAGTATCTACGACAAATACCAGAACCTATAACAAGTAAATACTAAGCATATACATACAGGAAATATCAGATATAATACTCAAAAATGTGCACCAGTAATTAATAATTACCAATTCATAAATTAAGAATCAACACGTAATTCATTACATAATGTGTTATGTGTCTCATATTTTATAATTACGCTGAGATCAAATCACTTTTAATCCGATTATGATGTTTGTCTTAAACTCTCATATTAATAAACTAGCTGTGCTCGACGGTTTCACCCGCATTGCTAAGCTCTTGTTGGTCTTAGCGCAGCGTGATGATATATAGCCTTATGATAGGATAGGATTAAAAGCCTATAGCCTTCCTCAATAAATGGGCTATCTAACACCGAAAGAATTTATCAAATCGCACCAGTAGTTCCTGAGATTAGCGCGTTCAAACAAACAAATAAACTCTTCATCTTTATAATATTAGTATAGATACGAGAAAATACTGTTATTTGTTTCCGCATCTCAATGCACAGAATCAGGGAACCTAAAGCCTAACCAAACACTTAAACCTATTTATTATTCCACAATCGTTCACACTAAATCTATGGGACTAGATTATCTAACTGATTACCGTGAAGTGATATCCCGTGGGCGGATGGACTATCTGTCTAAAACCCTAATTGGTTGTACCTGTCCATTTGGTAACTAATAGCTATTGTTGGGCGCTAATATTCAGGAAAACCTTTTGTATTTTCATCGTTATTAATTAGTTTTACATCTACACAAATGCAAGCAGTAATCTATCGAAAAAAAGACACCCACAAAAAAGACATGTCTCCAAATTTCCTGATAAGAGGTTGTTGTTTTCCTAATGCTAGATCATTTAAGTAAATGCATGATCAATGGCGCAACTATAATGTTGATGGTATCAAATTCATACTGGCCGTTCGTTATTATTGTGAGAAGACTATTTATATTGAGATTACATTTGCAAAACCAAATATTTTCTTTTCTAACCTACACTAGTAACAAATTATATCTATCATTCAATTGCTATAAAAATGAAGCCTTGAACCATTTGGTCTTATCTCGTTTTATGTATTTTATGACTTTGTTTGTTTGTCAGACGCAATATATCAAATGTGTCTTGTCCTAGGCTTAAAAGAAGGCAAACTTGCTCTTGGCTAAAATATAGTATTCATCGCATTACTTACAATGATAATGATTCCACAATATCTGCACTTCGATCTGCAAAAAAACAAAGCTGATTTAAATCCAATTTCTCACAAACAAAAGACATTATAATAGTAAATTAACCAAATACATAGTACATCATAATAATATAAATATGTAAACTAAAAATTTGTTGTTGCAAAATGACTCAAGCTTTAGGATGCACTTTATAAACTGGACATTAAGAAACATGATACTTTTCAACCTAGTAAAACAGGTTGGGCGCCTCACAATGAAGACGAATAAAACATCATCTCAATCCAAATCCATCAACAGCAAAACTTAATAAACATTCCAAACTAATATACTTCACAGATCTCTTCCGCAATCAATCTAATATACGTACTCGAAAATCTTCCGCGACCATCTCTTTCGTAACAGTACAATCCAACAAGTGTACTATGGTGCATGAACACATGATCCGATCGGAATTCAATGAGTCGAGGAGAATCGGCTGATAACTAGTTGTTACGAAAACCTGTGAATTGCTCGTGTGGTCCAAGGTAACGCCGGGGGAGAATTTGATCTGTGTATGGTGTAAGGTATGAGCTTTGAAAAGCTACTTAATTAAACACAATACCAGCAAAAGTCGAGATTCTAGATACGGTTCTTATGAATGTAGAATATTTTTGAAAGGACTGTCCAATGTTCATATTTTCTAAAAAATATAGCTGATCTGACGAATCGAAAACCACATACCTACAATTAATTTAATAAATATGTTACCGTAGAAAACATGGATATTACACAATCTCAGGGAACAAACTAATGCCAGAACCTTGTTTTTCTATAGGATCGTTCGCATTTATAACTGAACCTGAACCTCAATCCAATGTGACAAATTAATGTATGAATTCAAATAAAGATTTTATTTATTTATTTATAACTTTATAAGCAGAAAATTATATGATGGGATTTTAGGTCTTGTACGATAAAGTAAAGAATGAAACAACATTCAAGCATTCAGACTTAATGGCTTCGCTGTTGCTTGCACTTCTGATTGTGGTTATTATCAGGTTTTTATGATAGGATAGGATTAAAAGTTTTTGGAGCATATTAAAAATGTCACCAAATATGATATTCTGAACTAATCTCTCCGCTACCGCTTGTACGTGGACCGTGGGTTACGCAACAAGCAGCACGCGATCATTACGGCTCGTACTGTATCGCTCACTTTACCTTAACTGTTATAACAATCCGATATTTCGGTACATTGTCCTTCCACGCGAATTTACTTGTGTTCAATGGTTTGCTGAATTAACGAACTCTTCTATTGTGTTCATATAAATGTTTTGGAGGTTTAATCAAGTTGCGGATTTTGTAAACGAAATTTATCAGAAAAATATTTTTTTATTAATGAAAGAAATAACGCTTCCTACTAACACCAAATAAAAAAAAAGTGGTCAAATATATTTTCTGTCCCATAATATGATGTTTCTTTCGAATATAAAAGTTCAACTCTAGAGCGCCTACAGATCCACCTTTTATATTATCATTTTTTTAGATCAGAGTTTTAATTTTAGTGACACTACATATCAAAATGAGAAGCATTTTACGTTTCTCGTCTCTTTTGCAATCCCTAGTCTACGTATTTGTATTGTCGACTAATAAGGCCCTATTACTTCAATAAAAAACATCTCCTAATTACTCGGATTGTCTCCGGACAGAGGCTGTGAGGCAGGGCCAGAGGCTGTGAGAAACGGACACAATGGGGAATCCTCACAATGCTTGGACGATATATTTTTCAAATTCAAATTGTGCAATGCTATTAGAGGCTTTGAATTCAGACTCCATTCACACATGGATTTTAATTACAAACAAAGCGTTTTCAAGTTTATGAGATTTTCGCAAAGTTATCCCTTATCGACATTTATTTTTGTAATGAATGCCAATCGCCGCGCCTAAATTATCTGGAATACTGTTTCTCAGGAATTATGATAAACCGACTTTGAACGATGATTTTTTGCCCATCACAAACAAACTTGCATAATATTTCATATTTTTAAATCGACAATTATGTCGACAATTATCGACAAGTATGTATGATTTAAAAATATGAAATTTGAAGCAGTCAATTTTAATTAATATTTTTGGCAGGTAATTAACTCACTATTTGATTGGCATAGTATACGAAAACAAAACAACTGATTGCATATTTGCTTTTACAATAAACACCTACGCGTTTGAAGCCTTGATTCTGACAAACATTTAAAGGTCAAGGGAAGTTTCAATGAGTCTTATATCTTACATAATATAGAAATCGTGGAACTGTTAAATAATTTCACTTTGAATTATTTTTACTCATCGACTCGTCTCTTTCTCAAACTCCTCTTTTTCGAACTCGTTTTAATCATTATTTAATTTTTACTTATTTCATAAGCGAAATGCACTATGACGCTAGAATAAGTATCCATGTATCCTTTTGGTTATAAGTGATATCTCTTATATATTAATAGGTCGTAAATATATATTTTCTATATAAAATCTAGATTCACTATTCTTATCAAGTTATCGTGAGTATTAAATACTATTTATAGGCGATAAAAATTGCCAACAAAGATTTACCATTGTTTCCAAGTAAGCAATTATACTTCTTGAAGAATTACATATTTTATAGAATGAGTAACACATTGTAGCCTTGAATATTTATAAAACTTGGGAATTGCATAACTAGAGGCTTAGCAAATTAAGAAAATACATAAAAGTATACAATATCTGCTTCATTATAGAATCGGCTTGAATTGGGATAAAATATCTTGTTTGCTAATGTATGTTATTGATAATCATAAATTGTGAGCTAAATTACTAGATTCAGGTGTTTTTATTTGAGAACACAGATTCAAATGCTTATTTACAAATACAGCACATTTTTGAAGTGAAACTTCTTTATCGGAGTTGGAAAAAAATTTAGTGTAACATTTTTTCGTTACGCGTGACATTTTTCCGTTACGCGCCATCTTTTTCTTATTTTTAATTATTTTTTGAAAAATAATTTCATAAAGAAGTTTCACTTCTTACGTGTGTACACTAGACGCACACATTTTTTTTTATAGTCTTGAAGGTCTTATCAAAAAATAGACCAGACCGAGGAACAAAACATGGACCTTACTCGTATGTGAAGAAAATCACAGTGGAAAGTTCAACACAGACAGTTCCATTAAAGCAACCAAAATATTTAATAAACGAAAAAAAATAAATAAATAAATAAATATTTAATTTATTTATTTTATTTTAATGTTGCTTAAGGCTTAAGCCGTCATAAATGCGCAGCACACATTTTCAAAAGATACAATTTAACAGGTACATCAATATCTTCGCACAAACCTCAATAATTAGGTTAAACGCACGTTTCTCGACAATTTATTGCAAAATAAAACAAATGACATATACCTACTGTATGTGCTTGTTATGTGTCGACATCGGACGTGACGGTATGGGAATTAACTTGTGTTCAATATTTGTTTGGCCAATGTCACACGTAGTTATCATCGTATTTGTGCATATAAATAAATAGGAGTGTTAATTTTGCGTTATATAATACAAAATACACTGGGTAGACTTTATTCAATCAGACGAATAGGTAAATAATAAAGGATTGAAACGAAAACGTTTATTCCCTCGGTTTTTCGCCTTCTTTGCGACTTCATAATTCATATATCTCACGGCTTATCTTCGGTTGTAACAAAATGTTTCATATCTACATTACTAAGATTATTCAGATTTATATTAAAATCTTATAATGAAAATGTGAAGGTTCATAAACACGTTTGAATGTTCGGATGTCTGTGTGTCAATAACACCTAAACGGCTTAACTGATCGCAATTCGTCATACAATTAGACCATGACACTTTTTATACAAGTACGCTTTACGCCGGCCAATGTTTATGAAGAGTGAAGACACTGTTAAATTTTGTTTTATTACAATTGTCTGTTTCAACAAGAATCAAATAATAACTCTCAGATAAGAAGGTTTTCGCAGGATCCAGGACAAACGTGCTTAAAATCGATTCATATCATACTTTTGAGATACGATGAAAAATACATGTACAAAAATATTTTACTTATTTCATTTACCTTATGCGTTATAAGTACAGTGTTTACTTCGGGAAATAAACAACGAATTAGATATCTGATGACCAACAGAAGGTTTCTGAGTAATTACTTTAGCGATGATTGCAGTTAATTTCGCGTCAACAGTGTCAAAAGTTACAACGGCACAAGATGCCAACTGTCCAACGTGTCGATGACCTCGAAGAGTAATTTCTGATCAATTTGACCAACTGTATTATTATTGGTTACTATTTGATACTGATCTGCAATGATAGTACATTCCCAGCAAAGGGCTCTTTTAGATGAGAATGTGTAAGAGGTAGGTATGTGTCGTTTTGGTGTAGGTACATAGTAGTTTCTGCTTATTTCTTTAGCAACATACAGAGTATAGTACGTCGATATTTCTTGGCTATCGTTTAAATAGAAGCAATCGTATCGAACATAATCCGTTCTTATTAGAACAAGTTTCGGATATATTGTCTTCAAGACTTTTATTTTGAATATGTTTAGTTTCATAAGATTTTCAACACTGTGTCTGGGATAATTAATATTAACTTATCAATTAAGATTCAAGGA